>NC_037357.1:12927244-13233617 GCF_002263795.3 Bos taurus
AGATAATGCACTGGTCATAGCAAACACCCTCTTCCAACAACAGAAGAGAAGACTCTACACATGGACATCACCAGATGGTCAACACCGAAATCAGATTGATTATATTCTTTGCAGCCAAAGATGGAGAAGCTCTATACAGTCAACAAAAACAAGATGAGGAGCTGACTGTGGCTCAGAAAATGAACCCCTTATTGCCAAATTCAGACTTAAATTGAAGAAAGTAGGGAAAACCACTAGACCATTCAGGTATGACCTAAATCAAATCACTTATGATTATACAGTGGAAGTGAGAAATAGATTTAAGGGACTAGATCTGATAGATAGACTGCCTGATGAACTATGGACTGAGGTTCATGACATTGTACAGGAGACAGGGATCAAGATCATCCCCATGAAAAAGAAATGCAAAAAAGCAAAATGGCTGTCTGGGGAGGCCTTACAAATAGCTGTGAAAAGAAGAGAAGCAAAAAGCAAAGGAGAAAAGGAAAGATATAAACACCTGAATGCAGAGCTCCAAAGAATAGAAAGAAGAGATAAGAAAGCCTTCCTCAGCAATCAATGCAAAGAAATAGAGGAAAACAACAGAATGGGAAAGACTAGAGATCTCTTCAAGAAGATTAGAGATACCAAGGGAACATTTCATGCAAAGATGGGCTCAATAAAGGACAGAAATGGTATGGACCTAACAGAAGCAGAAGGTATTAAGAAGAGGTGGCAAGAATACACAGAAGAACTGTACAAAAAAGATCTTCATGACCCAGATAATCAGAATGGTGTGATCACTCACCTAGAGCCAGATATCCTGGAATGAGAAGTCAAGTGGGCCCTAGAAAGCATCACTGAGAACAAAGCTATTGGAGGTGATGGAATTCCAGTTGAGCTATTTCAAATCCTGAAAGATGATGCTGTGAAAGTGTTGCACTCAATATGCCAGCAAATTTGGAAAACTCAGCAATGGCCACAGGACTGGAAAAGGTCAGTTTTCATTCCAATCCCAAAGAAAGGCAATGCCAAAGAATACTCAAACTACTGCACAATTGCACTCATCTCACACGCTAGTAAAGTAATGTTCAAAATTCTCCAAGCCAGGCTTCAGCAATATGTGAACCATGAACTTACAGATGTTCAAGCTGGTTTTAGAAAAGGCAGAGGAACCAGAGACCAAACTGCCAACATCCGCTGGATCATGGAAAAACCAAGAGAGTTCCAGAAAAACACCTATTTCTGCTTTACTGACTATGCTAAAGCCTTTGACTGGGTGGATCACAATAAACTGTGGAAAATTCTGAAAGAGATGGGAATACCAGACCACCTGACCTGCCTCTTGAGAAATTTGTATGCAGGTCAGGAAGCAACAGTTAGAACTGGACATGTAACAACAAACTGGTTCCAAATAGGAAAAGGAGTACGTCAAGGCTGTATATTGTCACCCTGCTTACTTAACTTTTTGCAGAGTACATCATGAGAAACGCTGTGCTGGAAGAAGCACAAGCTGGAATCAAGATTGCCGGGAGAAATATCAATAACCTCAGATATTTGGATGACGCCACCCTTATGGCAGGAAGTGAAGAGGAACTAAAAAGCCTCTTGAGGAAAGTGAAAGTGGAGAGTGAAAAAGTTGGCTTAAAACTCAACATTCAGAAAACGAAGATCATGGCATCTGGTCCCATCTCTTCATGGGAAATAGATGGAGAAATAGTGGAAACAGTGTCAGACTTTATTTTGGGGGGCTCCAAAATCACTGCAGATGGTGACTGCAGCCATGAAATTAAAAAACGCTTACTCCTTGGAAGAAAAGTTATGACCAACCTAAATAGCATTATAGAAAAGCAGAAATATTACTTTGCCAACAAAGGTCTGTCTAGTCAAGGCTATGGTTTTTCCAGTAGTCATTTATGGATGTGAGAGTTGGACTGTGAAGAAAGCTGAACGCCGAAGAATTGATACTTTTGAACTGTGGTGTTGGAGAAGACTCTTGAGTCCCTTGGACTGCAAGGAGATCCAACCAGTCCATTCTGAAGGAGATCAGCCCTTGGATTTCTTTGGAAGGAATGATGCTAAAGCTGAAACTCCAGTCCTTTGGCCACCTCATGCGAAGAGTTGACTCATTGGAAAAGACTCTGATGCTGGGAGGGATTGGGGGCAGGAGGAGAAGGGGACGACAGAGGATGAGCTGGCTGGATGGCATCACTGACTCAATGGACGTGAGTCTGAGTGAACTCCGGGAGTTGGTGATGGACAGGGAGGCCTGGTGTGCTGCGATTCATGGGGTCACAGAGTTGGACACGACTGAGTGACTCAACTGACTGACTAATACCCAGAAGTAGAATTGTTGGATCACATGGTAACTCTACTCTTAATTTTTTGAGGTACATCCATACTGTTTTCCACGGTGGCTGCACCAATTTACATTCCCACCAAAAGTGTACAAATGCTCCCTTTTTTCCCACATCCACAACAATACTCATTATTTGCTGTCTTTTTTAGAACAGCCATTATAACAGGCAAGAGGTGATATCTCACTATGGCTTCGATTTGCATTTCCCTGATAATTAGTGAGTTAGACATCTTTTCATGTGCCTGTTAGTCATCTTCATGTCTTCCTTGGAAAATATTCAGCTGCTCTGATCATTTTTTAAAACTAGATTGTTTTGCTAATTTATTGACTTAAATGAGTTATTTATATACTTTTGATATTAATCCATTATCAAACATATGATTTGCAAATAGTTTCTCTGATTTGGTAGGTTGTCTCTTTTGTTTGATTTCCTTTGCTGAGAATAATCTTTCTAGTATGATGTAGTCCCATTTATTTACTTTTGCTTTTGTTTCCCTTTTCTGAGGAGTTACCTTTTAAAAATGTGCCTCTTGGCAATGGTAACCAAGGAGAGAACTGCCTCATTCTACTATAGCTCAAGTTATTAATACATGCTCTCTCCTAGGACTAGTAACAAAAGAATTTTCCTCAGTTAAGCTTCAGGATACCATGAATTAAGAAAATAAGAAAGATTTCATGTTGGTAACAACTCTGGAAACCTGGAAAAATAAAACCTCCTCTTCTCAAATAGAAAGTATCCTTAAGCAGGACCCTCAAATTTTACACAAAATAAATTCGGCCAGTGAAAAATCATGCTTAGAATTAGCAAAAACAAGAAAACACTTATTCACTCAAAGACTTAATATATCAAAATCTTATAAAACAGGCAGATTTGGAAAGATACAAAAATATAACATCTAGAAATAAAAACGTGACTGAAATTACAACTCAGTGGATGAATTAGATTCAGCTGAAGAAAATAAGTAAACTAGAAAATGAACCAGAAATAAATATTCAAAATAAAATACAGAGAGACAAAACTTGGAAAACAGGACAAGAACCCTTAGATATAGAGGATATAATTGGAAGACTTTCTCTATATTTAACATTCTCAAAAGAGAGAATTAAGAAAATGGTGGAAGCAATACTCACAGAGATAATGGAATAGAAGATGATAACATTAAGGAAAGACACATATCCTCTGTTTTGGGAAGTATGCTCCATACCAAACAAACTTAGACACATTGTGATAAAACTATAAAACACCAAAGACAGAGAAAAGATCATAAATGAAGGAATACAGAAAAGATGGGTAACTTACAAAGTCATATAGACACAGAATAGAATTTTCCAAAGCAATAATGAACTACAGAAGATGGTGGAACAATATCTTTAAAGTGCTCAGGTAAAGAAACCAATCTAGAATTGTGTAGGTATCAAAACTATCTTTTAAGAATGACAAGAGAATGTCAAACAAAAATTGTGCCTACCATTTTTCCAGGAAGAAGGCAGATTATCTCAGTTATATGACTAAGTTACAATAAAGAATGGTGAATAAAGAAACTGGTAAACAAATGGAGCAAATCTAAATAAGCAGAGACAGTAAAAGTAATAATTACTAACTATGGAGATTTTAAAAATAACAGAAATGGTAACAACAGTACATAAGTTTAGAGAGGGTGATTGGAATTCAAGTATTCTAAGATATTTACATTGTTTGGTGGGGTATAAAGACACTATGCTTAGGATTTTATATACATGCATGATAAACTTTAAAGGCAAATAATACAGAAGTAGAATGTATAATTTCCAAATGATTGGAAGGAACAAAATGGATTTGCTTAAAAAAAAATAACTCAGTCAATCCAAAAGAAGGCCAAAAAATTAGGAAAAAGAAGCATAGAAAAAGTGAGACAAATAGAAACCTTAAAATGCAAAGTTTTATTTAAATTGATCAGTAATTACAATAAATGTAAGTGGCCTAATGCACACAATGCAATTCAACAAAGTACTTTCTGAATTAATACAAAGTAGTGGTGAGAAACACTGTTTTCTTCAGTTATTTATTCTAAATCTATCACTGACCTGTTGATCTGTCATTTTGTGATTGTTTATGTTTCCTGACTTACCTGTCTTGGTAATGAGTTCCATAAGTCTGTCCCCTGCTGTGTGAAAAAGATTGCCTTCAATTCATCCTAAAATGACCTTTCAAGACTCAAGAAGGGCCCACTGAGGTCTAATATTCTGGAAGTCTCAAAACATTGCTTCATTGCCCTTTCAAACTATTTAATGATTCTGCAGACATCAATCCTATTATCTCCCAATATCAGAGTTAAAAGGTCTCATCTGTGTGTTTTTTCCAGCAAGTTAGCCGGTCTCCACACCATCTCCCCTTGGAAGCAGGGAAATAATCCAGATGTTGATTCCTTGATATTAAATTTCTAATTCAGAAAAGTAGGCTGATGGATCTTATAACATATTATTTTAATTACAAAAAGGATTCCATCCACCAAAAAAATTAAACGTCAGACTAATTTCTTACATGATTTCTTGTAGAAAACTATTTTCCACACTTTTGAACCTAATAAATCATTCAGGAAGTACTTTTAAATATTTGTTGTAATTTCTAAGAAATGTTAAGGAAAATATTTTAGGTTCAAAAATACCAAAATATTGATCTGTAAGTTACCATGAACTTTATTTCTAACATAATATTTAATTTTAGTTAGAATTTACTAGGTCTTCTTCAATAAACAATGCATAGAGAAAAACTGCAGAATGGAAAAGACTAGAAATCTATTCAAGAAAATTGGAGATGCCAAAGGAACATTTCATGCAGGATGGGCACGATAAAGGACAGGCAACAAGGACCTAACAAAGGCAGAAGAGATTAAGAAAAGGTGGGAAGAATACACAGAAGAACTATATTAAAAAGGTCTTAGTGACAGGGAAATAGATGGGGAAACAGTGGAAATAGTGTCAGACTTTATTTTTCTGGGCTCCAAAATCACTGCAGATGGTGACTGCAGCCATGAAATTAAAAGACGCTTACTCCTTGGAAGGAAAGTTATGACCAACCTAGACAGCATATTCAAAAGCAGAGACATTACTTTGCCAACAAAGGTTTGTCTAGTCAAGGCTATGGTTTTTCCTGTGGTCATGTATGGATGTGAGAGTTGGACTGTGAAGAAGGCTGAGCACCCAAGAATTGATGCTTTTGAACTGTGGTGTTGGAGAAGACTCTTGAGAGTCCCTTGGACTGCAAGGAGATCCAACCAGTCCATTCTGAAGGAGATCAGCCCTGGGATTTCTTTGGAAGGAATGATGCTAAAGCTGAAACTCCAGTACTTTGGCCACCTCATGCGAAGAGTTGACTCATTGGAAAAGACTCTGATGCTGGGAGGGATTGGGGGCAGGAGGAGAAGGGGACGACAGAGGATGAGCTGGCTGGATGGCATCACTGACTCGATGGACGTGAGTCTGAGTGAACTCCGGGAGTTGGTGATGGACAGGGAGGCCTGGCGTGCTGCGATTCATGGGGTCACAAAGAGTCGGACATGACTGAGCGACTGATCTGATCTGAATGACAGGGATAACCACGATGGGGTGGTCACTCACCTAGAGCCAAACATCCTGGAGTGTGAAGTCAAGTGGGCCTTAGGAAGCATTACTACCAACAAAACTGATGGTGTTAACGTCCTGCACTCGATATGTCAGCAAAAAAAGGTCAGTTTTCATCCCAGTCCCAAAGAAGGGCAGTGAGAAAATAGTTCAAACTACCAGACAATTGCGCTCATTTCCCATGTGAGTAAGACTGTGCTCAAAATCCTCCAAGCTAGGCATTAGCAGTACTTGAATGAAGAACTTCCAGATGTACAAACTGGGTTAGAGAAGGCAGAGGAGGCAGAGATCAAATTGCCAATATTCACTGGCTCGTAGAAAAAGCAAGGGAATTCCAGAAAAACATCTACTTCTGCTTCATTGACTACACTAAATCCTATGTGGATCACAACATAATGTGGAAAATTCTTATAGAGATGGGAATACCAGACCATCTTATCTGTCTCCTGAGAAACCTGTATCCAGTTCAAGAAGCAACAGGTAGAACCATGTATGGAACAACTGACTGGTTCAAAATTGGGAAAGGAGTACAACAGGGCTATATATTTTCACTCTGTTTACTTAACTTAAATGCAGAGATCAGTTCAGTTGCTCAGTCGTGCCCAACTCTTTGCAACCCCATGGATTGCAGCATGCCAGGCCTCCCTGTCCATCACCAACTCCCAGAGTCCATTGAGTCCGTGATTCCATTCAACCATCTCATCCTCTGTTGTCCCCTTCTCCTCCTGCCCTCAATCTTTCCCAGCATCAGGGTCTTTTCAAATGAGTCAGCTCTTGTCATCTAGTGGCCAAAGTACTGGAGTTTCAGCTTCAACATCAGTCCTTCCAGTGAACACCCAGGACTGATCTCCTTTAGGATGGACTGGTTGGATCTCCTTGCAGTCCAAGGGACTCTCAAGAGTCTTCTCCAACACCACAGTTCAAAAGCAGAAGTTCTTTGGCACTCAGCTTTCTTTATAGTCCAACTCTCACATCCGTACGTGACTACTGGAAAAACCATAGCCTTGACTAGATGGACCTTTGTTGGCTAAGTGATGCCTCTGCTTTTTAATATGCTGTCTAGGTTGGTCATAACTTTTCTTCCAAGGAGTAAGCAGCATCTTTTTATTTCATGGCTGCAGTCACCATCTGCAGTGATTTTGGAGCCCCAGAAATGCAGAGTACATCATGTGAAATGCCAGGCTGGATGAGTTACAAGCTAGAATCAAGATTGCTGGGAGAAATATCAACAATCTAAGTTATGCAGATGACACCACCCTAGTAGCAGAAAGTGAAGAGGAACTAAACAGGCTCTTGATGAAAGTGAAAGAGGAGAGTGAAAAAGCTGGCTTAAAACTCAACATTCAGAAAATGAAGATCATGGCATCGGTCCCATCACTTCATGGCAAATAGATGGTGAAACAGTGGAAACAGTGAGACACTTTATTTTCTTGGGCTCCAAAGTCACTGCAGATGGTGACTGCAGCCATGAAACTAAAAGATGCTTACTCCTTGGAAGGAAAGTTATGACCAACCTAGACAGCATATTAAAAAGCAGAGACATTACTTTGCAGGCAACGGTCTGTATAGTCAAAGTTATGGTTTTCCCAGTAGCCATGTTATGGAGGTAAGAGTTGGACCAAAAAGAAGGCCAAGGGCCGAAGAATTAATGCTTTCAAATTGTGGTGCTGGAGAAGACTCTTGAGAGTCCCTTGGACTGCAAGGAGATCAAACCAGTCAATCCTAAAGGACATCAACCCTGAATATTCCTTGGAAGGGCTGATGCTGAAGCTGAAACCCCCCATACTTTGGCCACCTGATGTTAAGAGCCACCTCATTGGAAAAGGGCCTGATGCTGGCAAAGATTGAGGACAGGAGGAGAAGGGTGTGACAGAGGATGAGATGGTTGGTTGGCATCACCAATTCAATGGACATGAATTTGAGCAAATTTCAGGAGATAGTGGAGGGCAGGGAAGCCTGGTGTGCTGCAGTCTATGGGGTCACAAAGAATCAGACACCACTGAAAAACAATAACAACACAATTTGCTAAGGAATGATAGTTAATTTACTTTGTGCAATATTACCATAATGTCAACCTGTAAATTTCTAAATGACACATTGCTTTTGGTTTCTAAACCAAATGGTTATAGAAAGTGGAAATTTTGCTTAATGTTTTAGCATCAAAAGGAGGAAACAGCTGATTTTTGAGCTCTTGTATTTTATATTTAAAGAAAGAAGTGGTTTATTTTTATAATTTTGTTGCTTTTTAAATAGATGACAATCTAAGCAACAAGGTTTTGGTATTTTATTCACCAGCCTTTTTCTTCCATATAATTTACTATGCATGTAGTCTTTATTTTGATTGAAAGAGCAAAAGTAGATATAATTAATGCATTATTTCCTTTAGTAAGATTAATATATTAATCTGCTTTTCAAGTAACTTAGTATACTGAACAGGAATTTGATCAAATGATGGCAAATTATGTATCCAGTAAAAATGGACCAAAGGCATACACATTATTATTTGTCATTTTCTTTATTGATATGCTAAATTCTAACATGGTTGTTCTTGATGTTTCCTGTTTAATGTTTTTATTGTTTAAAAATTTCTGTAAACATATGATTAAGAATAGAAAAGGAAAAACTATAAAACTGTCATAACCTTCTTGGAAATTTGCAATGTTTGAACTGAATTATTACCAACATATAGACTAAGACTTCAGTGTGTCCATTTGACTTTAATTTTTTATTATATATTAGAGTTTGATTAACAATGTTATGATAGTTTCAGATATACAGCAAAGTGATTCAGTGATATATATACACATGTATCTAGTCTTTTTCAAATTCTTTTCCCATTTAGATTGTTCCATAATACTGAGTAGCAGTCTCTATGTTACACAGTAGATTGGAACTTCCCTGATTGTTTCTTATAACCATACATGCTTATTTAGTGTATGGTAGATGCCTCTCAAACAGATGTATATTAAGGATAAATATTTAAGAGGATTTTAATTACATATTTAGACAGATGCATTGTTATTTCCTTTAAGTTGAAGTATAGTTGATTTTCAATGTTATATAGGTGTCAGATGTACAGCATGGCAATTTGATGTTTTTATATTATACCCCATTCAATGTTATTATAGAATATCGGCTATATTTGCCATATTATACATTATTTCCTTCTATATTATTTTATACCCAGTAGGTTGTAACCCTTAATTCCCTCCCTGTATCTTACCCCTCCACATTCCTCTCCCTACTGGTAACCAGTACTTTCTTCTCTGTATCTCTGTATCTGTTCCCATTTCGTTTTACTCATTCATTTCATTTTGTTGATTCCACATTTAAGTGAGAATATAGACTATTTGTCTTTCTCTGCCGAAATTATTTCACTAAGCACAATATTCTCTAGGTCCATCCACACTGCTGCAAATGGCAGAATTCCATTCGTTTTTTCATGATTAATGTTCCGCACCTTCTTTAACCATCCATTTATTGATGAGCAAATGGGTTGTTTCCATGTCCTGGCTATTGCAGACAGTGCTGCTATGGACATCAGGGTGCATGTTTCTTGTTGACTTTGTGTTTTAGTGTTTTTGTTCTTTCCAGATATATATGGAAGGAGTGGAATTAGTAGACTATGTGGTAATTTTAGCTTTATGAGGAACCTTCATATTTTCCATAGTGGCAGCACTAATCTACACTCCTGCCAACAATGTACAAGGTTCCCTTTTCTTTCACATCCTCTTGAACACTTGTTATTTGTAGATATTGTAATGATAGCCATTCTGACAGGTGTGAGGTGATATCTCATTATTGTTCTCATTTCTCTAATATCAGAAACATTGAACACTTTTTCATTTGCCTTTTAGTTACCTCTATGTATTCCTCAAAAAATATCTATTCAGATCTGGTGTGTGTTTCTTGATTGGATTAATTATTCACTTGATGTTAAATTATATGAGTTATTTATATATTTTGGATATTAATCCTTTGTTGATCATATCATTGAAAATATTTTCTCCCATTCTGCAGGTTGTCTTTTCATTTTGTTGATGGCTTCCTTTGCTGTGCAAAAGCTTTTAACTTTATTTAGGTCTCCTTTGGCTTGTTGGCTTTTATTTATTTACCTTGCTGCTACTGCTGCTAAGTCTCTTCAGTCATGTCTGACTCTGTGCGACCCCATAGACGACAGCCCACCAGGATCCCCCATTCCTGGGATTCTCCAGGAAAGAACACTGGAGTGGGTTGCCATTGCCTTCTCCAATTTATTTACCTTGGGAGACATCAAAAATATATTGCTATGATTTATGTCAAACTGTGTTCTGCCTTTATTGTTGTCTTCTAGGTGTTTTATGTTTTGTTTTGTTTTTTAATTTAGGTCTTTAAACCATTTTCACTTTATTGTTGTCTTCTAGGAGTTTTATGTTTTGTTTTGTTTTGAATTTAGGTCTTTAAACCATTTTCACTTTAGTCTTGTATATGGTGTGAATGAATGTTCTAATCTGATTTCCATGCAGCCATCCAGTTTTTGAAAAGACTGCCCTTTCCAAATTGTATATTCTTGCCTCTTTGTCATAGATCAATTGGCCATAGGTGCACTGGTTTACTTCTAGGCTCTCTTTTGTTCCACTGATGTATGTGTCTATTTTAGTACAGGTCCCACAATGTTTAATTACCATAGTGTGAAATCTTAGAGGGCTTACTTAGTAGCTCAGTGGTAAAGAACCCACCTGCTAATGCAGGACATGCGGGTTCCATACTTGAATTGAGAAGTTCCCTTGGAGAAGGAAATGGCAACCCACTCCAGTATTCTTGTCTGAGAAATCCCACGGACAGAGGAACCTGGTGGGCTATAGTCCATGTGGTCACAAAAGAGTTGGACACAACTTAGTGACTAAACAACATCAACATGAAATCTTAGAAGGTTCTCTCTCCAGGTTTCTTCTTTTTTCCCTCAAGTTTGATTTGGCAAACTTGTGGTCTTCTGTGGTTCCCTCTGGGAGAGTTGGGTTTCTCTCTGATGTGATGCAAGTCTCCTCCTTGGTTTGTTACCTGGCTGGGGCCTGAAGGCTTAGGGTTGCACTTCTGTGCAGGTTCCACTTTTATCCAGTGTGCATGGCTGGGCTATAGGCCAGGTTAGGGCCCAAGGGATTGGGGCCACATGTTTGAGCTGGCCCTGTCACCTCTCAAATTGCACAGGGACTTCACTCAGAGATGGAGGTCTCTGTTAGGCAAATTTCTCTAATTTCCAAGCATGCTCAGGGATGCACGCTCTGGTGGTGAAGGTCTCCACCTTGGATCTAGCCTAGCTCCCTCCACAGTGTGTACACAGAAGCTCAGGCGGGCAATGGTTGCCACTGCCCAGGTCAGAGGCAGGGCCAGGGTCTGAGCTATATCTGTTCCCTCCAAGTGTGTGCTTTCAAGTTGGCAATGACAGATTCTGGCTCAGTGGGGAGCAGAGCTGAAGCCAGAGGGCTGAAATGGCAGCTGGGTGCGGGCTGGGGGACACGCTGAGACAGTACTGGAGTACTGGCAAGCTGGCCAGAGACCCAGGCAGTTTTCAATCTGCTAGCTTTGCACTGTGACTGGGCCTAAACAAGTTTGTGCATGTGAGAGAGGAGTGTTGGTTTCTTACAGCCCTTTAAGTCCCACGGGTCTTCAAACCAGGTAAGGGGCCTCATCGTTCTGGTGTCAAACCCTGCTGCTGGGGTGCCTGATAAGGGGCTCAAAGCCCTCACTCCCCCAGGGAGGATCCTGAAGCTGCTAATATTCCCCTCCTCTTCTGCGGCACAGAGTAGAGGTGAGGGTTCCAATCAGATAGCTTCTCCTCTCTTCCTACCAAACTTTGAGTGGATCTTTCTTTACTTGTAGAAGAACTATTCTGCTAGTTTCCAGGTCGATTTCAGTGCAAGTTGTGGTTTTGATGTATGGTGGGGGGATGAGGTGTGAGGAGCCCAGTGTCCTTCTACTCTGAAGGACGTCCTTCTACATCTTCATCACTCTCCCAGTTGATACAGCCTTTAACAAAATGGATATTCACCTGGAACACACTGGAAAACATAGGAATTCTACCCTAGTGGTTGGAAAGTACTTCCCTGGACTAAGAACTAACTTAAATGCAAATTAAATATATTAATTTGATTATTCTTTCAGTTAAGCTGGGCTTAAATGAATCCATAGCTGAAAATGCATACTTATTATATGAAAGAAAGAAATGAGAAATGGGCTAATGCCAAACAGGATTATAAAGACAATTTACAATGTAAGGATGTGGAAGGAGGCTAAACTAATTTTCAGCAAACTGGAATACTAGACCTTTTAAAATAGCCATATTGGCAAAACCAACACAATATTGTAAAGTAATTAGCCTCCAATTAAAATAAATAAATTTAAATTAAAAAAATAAAATAAAATGGCCATATTGGGAGGCTATATAGTTCATCCCAATAATGCCATTCAAAATGCTGTATGAAAAATATGTTTAGTAGGAGACATTAGCACAATTTTTTAAGCATACACAGAAGGCCTTTTTTGATTGTAAGTGGCATTTCATCTGCTTTGTTTAAAATAATTAAATATAACCTCAAAGAAGAAATCTGTGTTACAAGGGCAGAAATTTAAAAGATTGAGTCACAATGTCACAAGGCAATTCCAAAGACTGAGTTGCAGGAATGTTGAGAGTTCTGACAGCCACACTGTAAAAAGAGTTAGTACTGCAAGGGATTCAGGTAAATGACCAAACTACCAGGTGCAGTATTTCTAGTTAAAGCAAACTAATTATTCACTTATGCTCACATCATACAAAGTAGGGCCATCACTTTAACATTGTCTCAACTTTTTAGATTCTAAGCATATACTTCTTGTGACTACAAATAGAACTGTAGCTCTCTTACACTGGGAAATTATCTTCATACCTTCCCTAGTTAAGGCTGTCTAGTTTTAGTATTTAAGGCTAACACTCTAAAATGTTATATGGGTGCCACCCTGGTAGATCAGTGGTGAAGAATCCACCTGCCAATGCAGATTGGGGTTGGATCTCTAATCTGGAAAGATCCCACATGCCATGGAGCAACTAAGCCATACACCACAACTATTAAGCCTGTGCTCTAGAGCACACGAGCTACAACTACTGAGCCCACATGCTGCAGCTGCTGAAGCCTGTGCACCCTAGAGCCTGTGCTCCACATCAAGAGAATACACTGCGATGAGAAACCTTTACACCACAACTAGAGAGTAGCCCCCACTCTCCACAACTGGAGAAAAGCCCACACAGCAACAAAGATCCTTCTCCAGGGGATCTTCCTGACCCAGGGATCGAACCCAGGTCTCCCACATTGCAAGCAGACGCTTTATCATCTGAGCCACCAGGGAAGCCCAACAAAGACCCAGCACAGTCAAAAATAAAATGAATAAGTAAAAAGTTATATGGAATCAAAATATGTCTTCCCTACCTTCCTACCTCCCTTTCACTGCTAATCTCTGCTGTAACTAGATCTCTCAGATACTCAGGATCTTCATTCTGGCCTGACTTTCTAGAGTTTTGTCACCTGTATGTGCCACTGAGCCAGGCAGTAATTACTCAAGAAAAGAAATGAAGGAACCAAGTTCCATATCTTTAGCAACTACATAATATGTTTTCCTCTGCAATTGGAAAGGAAAACGTCCTCTGGCTTCCTGAAATGGGACTGACCTACCAAGGCCCGGCCTCTTGGGTATTAATGGTTTCAAACAACAGACAAGCAAGTAGATACAATGAAAGAAAAAATCTCTGATTTCCAAGTTGCATAAAATGTACTTCATACAGGGATTATGAATAAAAGAAGTATAACCTATTTTTCAAAGAAGTTACCTATGGGTCAGAATAAAACTAGGATGAATAGTGGCCCTTGCAACTAGGATATCACACTGTTCTTTAGATATAAAGACCTGATACAACATTTGACACATACTAGGTAGTTACTGTATGATACTTAGTAATTTTTATGCTACTTCTCAGAGATAGAACCTAAGATCTCCTAATAACCTTCAGTAAGAAGTCAAACTTTCTCATTCTCTCTGTGTGTCTCTTCTTCATACACACACCACAGAAAGGACAGAGGAAGAAGGAGAGTCCAAGAGACCAGACATCCATAAATATGGGTATGAATGTATCTGAGTAGTTTAATATAGCCATCCTGTCTAGCCATAAATTTAGTTTTTAACTTAAAACAACCTCACCTCACAAGGGATTCCCATGCTCTCTAAAAAGAAAACTTGCTCCTACGACTTTGCTTTTTGTCTTAGCAATAGGGAAAAGAGAAAAGGGATGAAAGGAAAGAAATGTAATAAATTAAGAATCAAAGTAGCAAGAACTTTAAAAATGAAAGCGTAGTACAGCAGGAAGAACACAGGACTAGCTGTCAGGAAACACGGGATACAGTCCAAATGCTGCCACTCACCAGTTGTACAACTTGGCAGAAGTCACTGAACCTTTTTTTCTGAGTTTACATTTAAACAAAGGAAAAAGAATCTCCCTCGAACATACTTCTCTGGATTATGCTAAAGATCAAATGAGATAAGGGATAGGAAAGTGGTTGCCCAAATAGAAAGCGCTAAAAAATGAAGCTGGTTAATACAATTATGCTTTTTTAAGAGTCCCATTAACATTGCTGACTAACTCTTAATTGATGAGGACACAAAATGAGAGGAGAAACTGATGGCTTAAGAAACAACACATGTATACCTGTGGTGGATTCATTTTGATATTTGGCAAAACTAATACAATTATGTAAAGTTTAAAAATAAAATAAAATTTAAAAAAAAGGAAAAAAAAAAGAAACAAGACATATATAATCACAGCGTGGGGAAATAAGGTTTTATTTTTTAATATTTATTTATTTAATTTGGCTGTGCAGCATGAGGGATCTGTGATCTTTAGTTGCAGCATGTGGGATCTAGTTCCCTGACCAAGGATCAAACCCAGGCCCCCTGCATGGGGAGCACTGAGTCTTAGCCACTGGACCATCAGAGAAGTCCCAAAAATAAGGCTTTATTCATCTAGTCAAGGCTATGGTTTTTTCCAGTGGTTATATATGGATGTGAGAGTTGGACTGTGAAGAAAGCTGAATGCTGAAGAATTGATACTTTTGAACTGTGGTGTTGGAGAAGACTCTTGAGAGTCCCTTGGACTGCAAGGAGATCCAACCAGTCCATTTTGAAGGAGATCAGCCCTGGGATTTCTTTGGAAGGAATGATGCTAAAGCTGAAACTCCAGTCCTTTGGCCACCTCATGCGAAGAGTTGACTCATTGGAAAAGACTCTGATGCTGGAAGGGATTGGGGGCAGGAGGAGAAGGGAACGACAGAGGATTAGATGGCTGGATGGCATCACCGACTCAATGGACGTGAGTCTGGGTGAACTCCGGGGGTTGGTGATGGACAGGGAGGCCTGGTGTGCTGTGATTCATGGGGTTGCAAAGAGTCGGACACGACTGAGCGACTGAACTGAACTGAACCATCTAGATGGTAACCACCAACATGACCAAATACCTTTTTTTTTTTTTTTAATGATGCACCTGCCGTAATCCCAAACTTCCAGCAGCTTGAAGCTTAAGAAGACAATTCAGGTGATGCTATATTGACACACAGCATCTTTGAATTCTCTCTTATGTTCAAGAACTTTGTAAACTGCATTCTTTAAAAAAAATCTGTATTTCTTTGACTGCAGTAAATATAAAATTCTACCATATGTTTAGAGGAGCAGTTATGTACCTAGCATTGGTTATCTTTAACAAATTAGACCCTTATACGTAGAAGAGAGAAGTTTTTAGTTACAGGTTATGTAATAAAAATGAATCAGAGATACCAAAGGACACTGACTGTGTCATGGTAAAGTCACCATGCCTCCTGTGGGTCATGTTGAGCAGAGACGCAGCAGTACAATCTTGAGGGACCCTGGCTGATCTCATCACAGTCAGGTGGTAGTTTGCTCCTCTGTTTGCCATTTCTTGTTTTCTTACATTTTAACTTGGTGCTTTGTCGATGCCATATTGCCACTTTCTTCCTTTTCAATTCCCCTAGCCAATTTCATATGCCATTATCCTCTTTTATGAGAAACTCCTTTTCTGAGCTGGCCTATAATCGCCTCACCATTTCTGTGCCTCCTTTCTGACATGTGAAATGCCTACTATCAATTCACCGTCATTCAGTTTTGCAGTTTCTCCTTTTTGCTGTTAGCTGCTCATTTTCTATGCCATCTCTCATTCTCATTTATATGGGATTAACCTTTCCCTTTCACAAAATGTTGCCTTCATTTATTTCAGTGACCTCAGAAAGCCTCCATTCTCACACTCACATGACTGTGTGCTGTTTGTTCCTTTTTAAATATAGATAATTTGGAAAATTTAAATATAAATAATTTGGAAAACAGGGGACCTGTTTTCCTCGTGTTAACTCCTTTAAAAGGGGCTGAAGTTATAAAGAGCCTAATGTCATGTGAATGTTTTGAAAACAATCATCCCAAATAATATAGGAAAATGTCCTAGTTCAGGAAATAGCTAATGTAAGCTTCAGCCAAAAGAGCATTCTTATCATCTACACTTTTAAAACAATATATCGGCTTTCAAAAAATATTGAATATTTTCCAGTTATCAATAGTATCAACTGTAGCCATAACATTATTATTACTGAATGTACTTATATTTGACTATATATTGCTTCCAAAATAAAAAACAAAATAAAAAATATTTTGTTCTGAAAATAAAGAACAATTGCTCCTGAAAATAAAGAACAACTGTGGTGATATCCACAGGTGTTTAACGAAAAACTACTGTTACTTAACTACCATATGTTTTGTGCTTTTTCTTCCAGTTCTCTGAAAATTTTGTGTGTTGTTTTCCAAATATCAAGATCTGACTTTGGTCATATGAGATGAATTTTGGCCACTGACCGCCTAGCTAATGATATACATTTACTGAAGACCTAAGGAAACTTTCTATCAATTAGTAAAATATACAATAAACTAATCACCTCCACAAAGCTAGCAATTGAGAATCATCATCCTCTATTCAGTATCGGACCCACTCAGAGAAACTGCACTCATACCTGGGTGGACTTGCTTTCACTCAAATAACGGCTGTTTAGACAATCATTTTTATCTCAAAATTAGTATGACAGTTTTGTGGTAAATCTAAATCTAAATCACATGATACTATAACACAGATCAACGCTAACTGACAGCCATTTCACAAGATTGTCAAGATCATAAACTCAAGGAAAGTCTGAGAAACTGTCATAGCAAAGAGAAATCTTAGGATAAGTGACAACTAAATACAATATGCTACCCTGGGTAGGGTTCTAGAACAGGAAAAAAAGAAATTAGGCAAAAAATGAAGGAAATTGTAATAAAGTGTGTAAATTAGTTATTAATAGTATATTGATATTGGTTTATTTATTGAAAAAAGATGCATTAACTTAAGATGTTAAGAATAAGAGATAATAAACTCTTTGCAGTTTTGTTGTAAATCTAAAAACTATTCTAAAATATTTGAAAAATATTTACTGAAAGAAAGACAACATCCAGCAAGCCATCAAAGACAATCAGACACAAGGGAATTCCCTGGAAGTCCAGTGGTTAGGACTTGACACTTTCACTGCCAAGTCCTGGGTTCAATCCCTATTAGGGGAACTAAGATACCAATAGTTATGTTGCACAACCAAAAAAGAAAAAGAAAATAAAGATAATCAGACACAAAACAGAAATACAACATAAGAGAGAAACAGAACAAACAGAAGAGATCCACAAAATTCATAGAAAGTTAAGATTAAAAGGTATAACATATTGTGCTTAATAGTTTCACGTAAACAGCACTCAATTTGAAAATTTTAGCAATGAATTTGACATTATAAAAAGAAGACCTTATTGCTAACTATAGTCAACATGCTATACATTAGGTTTCCAGAAATTATTCTTCTTATAAATGAGTGTCTGTATTCTTTAATCAACATCTTCCATTTCCCTCAACCCACAAGCTTCTGTGACCCACCACTCTACCTTCCGTTATGAAATTTTCTAAGAGAGTAGATTCCAAGTATAATCATCACACATACACAAAAAGACAACTGGGAGGTGATGGATTTGTTCATTAATTTGATTCTAATAATCATTTCACAATGCATACATATATCAAATCATCACATTGTACACAGAAAACATGGAACTTTTATTTACCAAAAGTAAATTACTTTTAAATAAATGAAAGGTTGAAAAAGAATCAAAACTTCTAAAAAGTCCACTAACCCAACTGAGGAATGCAAATGATAAGCTTAACATCACAAAATAAACTAATATGTAATTTTAAAAAACTCTACCCAAGATGAGACAACTTGAAGGAAAGAATAGAAAATAGATACGAAAAGTAAGAGATATGAAGGATACAGCAAGAAAAGTTAACATATGTAAAAGTTGAATCCCAGAAATAAAGGCCAAAAAGATGGATCAAGCAGAAGAAAGAATTTATGAAGTACAAGATAGGACATCTGAAGTTATACAGAGGAGAACAAAGTATGAAAAGAGTGAAGAAAGTCTCCATAAGACTACTGGTAGATTGCTAAACAGAAACCTTGGATGCCAGGAAATAGTTCAATGATATATTCAAACTGCTGACCAAGAACACCTTGCCTGACAAAGTTTTCCTTTAGACAAAAAAGACAGATAAAGAATTTCCCAGACAAACAAAAGTTGAGGAAGTTTATCAGCACTATACCTGCCTCACAAGAAATGCTGGAGAGTTCTCCAAGTTGAAATAAAAGGATGCTAATTAGTAACATGAAATAATACAAAACTGTACAACATACTGGTAAAGTATACAATCAAATTTAGAACACACCAATATTGTAATACGGTGGTGTGTTAATCACTTTAGTGTAAAAGTAAAAGGACAAAAGAATTTAAAGGTAAAGAATCTGCCTGTGATGCAGGAGACCAGGGTTCAATCCCTGGGTTGGGAAGTTCCTCTGGAGAAGAGAATGGCAATCCACTCCAGTATTCTTGCCTGGAGAGTTCCATAGACAGAGAAGCCTGGCAGGCTATAGTCTGTGGGGTTGCAAAGAGTCGGACACAATTGAATGACTAACACACATAAGTAAAATAATGTGACGATGGATATACAATATAAAAAGATGTAAACTGTGACATCAAAAACATAAAATGTTGGGGGGAGGTAAAAGTTTAGAGCTTTTGAATACAAGTGAAGCTATCATTTTAAAATGGGTTGTTGTGTATATTTATATATACTATATATATATAAACATATATTATATATATATATATATATATATATATATATATATATATAAATGCATTATGTAAGCCTAATGGTAACTGCAACACAAAAACCTACAGCATATACAAAAAAGTAAAAACAGAATCAAAGGGCAACACTGTGCTAAATCACCAATTCACAAAGGAAGAAAGCAAGAGAGGAAAAAAGGAACAACAAAACTACAAAATAACCAGAAAACTATTAATAAAATAGCATTGGTAAGTCTTTAGGTATCAATAATTACTTTAAATGTAAATGGATTATTGATAAATTCTCCAGTCACAAGGCACTGGATGGCTGGATGACTTTAAAGAAACAAGACCCAACTATATGCTGCCTGTAAGACACTTCAACTTTAAAGACACACAAAGGATCCAAGTGAATGGATAGAGAAGATCATCCATGTAAATGGAAACCGCAAGAGAACAAGGACGACAGTTCTTTTATGACACAAAATAAAATTTAAGTAAAAAACTGTAAGTAGAGAAAAACTAGGACATTATATTATGACAAAGGAATCAATAAATCAAGAGAATGTAACAATTACAAATATATATGAATACAAAATTGGAGCACCTAAAATTAATTTAATTGTAACAGACATGAAGACTGAAACAGACAAAAATACAAGAAAAATATGAGACTTCAACACTCCATGTTCAATACTGGACAGATCATCCAGATTAAAAGTCAACAAGAAACACAGGCATATCACATTTTAGTGTGCTTCACTACATTGCACTTTGCAGATACTGCATTTTTAACAAATTGTTAATGAAAAACACAAAAGATAACAACTGTTGGCTAGGACATAGAGGAAATGGAAACCTGGTATACTGTTGTTAGGAATGTAAATGTATGGATGTTCCTCAAAAAATTAAAAATAGAAATATCATATTATTCATCGATCCTATTTCTCAGTATATATCCAGAGGAAATGAAATCACTATCTCACAGAGATATCTGCATACCCATATTCATTGCAGCATTATTCACAATAGTCAGGATATAGAAACACTCTAAGTTTCTACTGAGAGATTGACATTTTCTTTATCCATACACTAGTCTCAGGTTATATCAATGCATTCAGTGTATGGATAAAAAAATGCACTCATACAGGTATATGTGAATTCATCTGTATGAATATTATTCAGCTATACAAAATAAGAAAACCCTGCCATTTGTAACAACAAAGATGAACCCTGAGGACATTATACTCTGTGAAGTAATTCAGACAGATAAAGACAAATACTGTATATTCTCACTTACAGGTGGAATCTAAAAAGGCCAAACTCACAGAAACAAAGTTTAGATTGGTCCTGACCAAGCCTAGGGTGTGGGGGAAATGAGAAGATGCTGGTCAAAGGGTACAAAGGCCTGGTTACAGAATGAATATATTTGGGAGATCTAATGTACAGCATGGTGGCTACAGTTAACAATACCCTACTGTACAATTGTAAGTTGTTAATACAGTAGATCTTAAATGTTCCCATCCTTATATATAAAAAAGTAATTATTTGCTGGAAGATTTTTGATTACAGTTTCAATTTCCGTGCTTGTGATGGGTCTGTTAAGATTTTCTATGTCTTCCTGGTCGAGTTTTGGAAAGTTGTACTTTTCTAAGAATTTGTCCATTTCTTCCACGTTGTCCATTTTATTGGCATATAATTGTTGATAGTAGTCTCTTATGATCCTTTGTATTTCTGTATTGTCTGTTGTGATCTCTCCATTTTCATTTCTAATTTTATTGATTTGATTTTTCTCCCTTTGTTTCTTGATGAGTCTGGCTAATGGTTTGTCAATTTTATTTATCCTTTCAAAGAACCAGCTTTTGGTTTTGTTGATTTTTGCTATGGTCTCTTTTGTTTCTTTTGCATTTATTTCTGCTCTAATTTTTAAGATTTCTTTCCTTCTACTAACCCTGGGGTTCTTCATTTCTTCCTTTTCTAGTTGCTTTAGGTGTAGAGTTAGGTTATTTATTTGACTTTTTTCTTGTTTCTTGAGTCCAGCAATCCCACTGCTGGGCATACACACTGAGGAAACCAGAAGGGAAACAGACACGTGTACCCCAATGTTCATCGCAGCACTGTTTATAATAGCCAGGACATGGAAGCAACCTAGATGTCCATCAGCAGATGAATGGATAAGAAAGCTGTGGTACATATACACAATGGAGTATTACTCAGCCATTAAAAAGAATACATTTGAATCAATTCTAATGAGGTGGATGAAACTGGAGCCTATTATACAGAGTGAAGTAAGCCAGAAGGAAAAACACCAATACAGTATACTAACGCATATATATGGAATTTAGAAAGATGGTAACAATAACCCGGTGTACGAGACAGCAAAAGTGACGCTGATGTATGGAATAGTCTTATGGAATCTGTGGGAGAGGGAGAGGGTGGGAAGATTTGGGAGAATGGCATTGAAACATGTAAAATATCATGTATGAAATGAGATGCCAGTCCAGGTTCAATGCACGATACTGGATGCTTGGGGCTAGTGCACTGGGACGACCCAGAGGGATGGTATGGGGAGGGAGGAGGGTTCAGGATGGGGAGCACATGTATACCTGTGATGGATTCATTTTGATATTTGGCAAAACTAATACAATTATGTAAAGTTTAAAAATAAAATAAAATTTTTTAAAAAAGTAATTAAATCACATGAAATGATAGAGGTGTAAACTAACCTTATTGTGGGAATCTTTTGGCAATATTTACATGTCAAGTTGCATTTCATACCTTAAACTTGCCAAAAATTATATGTCAATTATATCTCAATAAAGTGGGGAAATGGGGGAAATAGTATTTGAGTGTATCTACACAATTTACTATATAAAAAATAATTAAGTTTATGTGTGTGTGTGTATATGAAAGAGAACGTGTCAATCACTCAGCTGTGTCTGACTCTTTGTGACCCCACTGACTTCAGCCCACCAGGCTCCTCTCTCCATGGAATTCTCCAAGAAAGAATATTGGAGTGGGTTGCCATTCCCTTCTCCAGGGGATCTTTCCAACCCAGGGTTCAAACCTGGGTCTCCTGCACTACAGGCAGAACCTTTACCATCTGAGCCACCAGGGAAGCCTACACACACACACACACACACACACACACACACACACACACATAGTGAAGTTGTTCAGTCATGTCCAACTCTTTGTGACCCCATGGACTGTAGCCTACCAGGCTCCTCCATCCATGGGATTTTCCAGGCAAGAGTACTAGAATGGGTTGTCATGCCCTCCTCCAGGACATCTTCCCAACCCAGAGATCAAGCCCAGGTCTCCCACATTACAGGTGGATTCTTTACCACCTGAGCCACTTAGGCATGTCAAGAACAGCCTATGTCAGGAACAGGGGAAAGTGGCATTTACGTATTCTGAGATTGTTCAGTTCTCTTAGAGGAAGGGAATATTGCCAATTATTCTAGACTTTAATAAGTCAAGGACATCCCAAAAAGAATAAAATGCCTAGGAATAAACTTAACAAAGTGGTGAAATACTTATATTTGAACTGCACAAGTCATTGATGAAAGCATTAGATAAGACACAAATAGAATGATATTCCACATTCACAGATTGCAATGTCCACTCTACTCAGATTCAATATGTTCACTATCAACATACAAATGACATTTTTTACAGAAATAGAAAAAGCACCCTAAAATTTATATACAATCACAAAAGATCCAAAATAGCCAAATCAATCTTGAAAAAGAAGAAGAAAGCTTGGGGCATAGGAGTTCCAGATTTCAAAATACATTACAAAGCTATAGTAATCAAAACAATATGATCCTCACATGAAAAAAGACATAGAGATAAATGGACCAGAACTGGGAGACCAGAAATAAATGAATGAATATTTAAGCCACCCGATCTTTGACAAAGGTATGAAAAATACACAATAGTGAAAGGACAGTCACTTCAACAAACAGAGTTGAGAGAACTGCACATCTTCATAAGATATGATATTGAAACAATGACAAATAGGAAGTGGACATAGCTTTATTAACATCAGATACAATACATGTTTACACAAAGAGGATCATTACAGGTAGTAACCATGAGTGATACAACAAGTCTAAATGTATCACCTTATAATACAGCTTTCAATATAAAAAGAAACATGAAAGAACTCAAGGAATTGTCACAAATGAGCAATTTATGCACAAAAAGAAAGCAGAAATCCAAATGGCCAATAAATGCTTGAAAAGTGTTCAATTTTGATGATAATCGAGGAAATAACAGTTAAAATTATGATATACTGCTACACACCCACCAAAAGAGCTAAAATTTAAAAGACTGAAAATAACAAGTATTCATGAAGATGAGGAGCAACAGAAAATCTCATATTGCAGGTAATGTCCTTAAATTGTATTTAAATTGATACAACTGCATTGAAAACCCACTTGGAATTGTCTTAAATCTAAGCTTTAAAATAAATCCCATGATTATGATATCCTATGCTATTATTCAAAGAAAGATATTTTTGAGAGTGAAATGGGGTACTATAAACAATTATACCAGGACAGTAGGTATTAACCAGAACTGAATCAAGCGAACCAGGATATAGTCTCCCTATACGACCCCACAACTCTCTAAGTATATATCCAACAGAAATACATGTACTTACACACAAAAAAGCATTATTCATAATAGCTGAAAACTTAGTGTCTACTTACTGAAGGACAATGTAGCATCTTTACTGCAAAACAACAAAAAGAACAAAATGTACCAACAAACAGGAATATTGATGAATCTCATAAACATAACACTGAGCAAAAAAAAAAAGATCAAAAAAATACATATTGTATAATTCCATTTATACACAGGTCCAAAAAAAGGAACACTATAGAATCCAGGAATATAAATTTGGGTGGTAAATATTTAGAGAAAACTAAGGAAGTAACGCCTGTAACTGTGAGGACAGAGGTTATCTATAAAGACCAGTGAGGAATGAGTACTTTGGAAAGGGCAAGGAGTGGCTTCTCGAGTATATGGTAGTCTTCTATCTTTTCATCTGAGCATTTTGAGAGTTACATGTGAATATTTACATTGTGAAAATTCATAAGCTATATCTTTTGTGCCCTCTTCTGCATGTCTATTATAAGTGAAAATCGCTCAGTCGTGTCCAACTCTTTGCAATCCCATGGACTGCAGCCTGCCAGGCTCCTCCTTCCCTGGAATTCTCCATGAAAGAACACTGGAGTGGGTTGCCATTTCCTTCTCCAGCATGTCCATTATACTTTACAACAAAATGTTAAAAGAAAAAAAAAAAAAATACCAGGGGCTGAGCAAAAAAGTACTCAGTAGTCACGTATAGAGGGAGCCAAGAATTGCTACAGAAATAACTCTTCAATCCAAACAATAGAAGGCTGCATGAATAACAATGATCTTACCTCTACTTTAGCCTTAAAAAGCAATTATAAAATGAACAGCATTTGTAAGACAAGAATCCCACCATAAAGATGCACCTTGCACAGCTGCTCAGTAGTTAGTACACTGGAGCACTGAGAACTCCTCCACCTTCTGCCAAGGTTTTTTACCAAATAAATATACCAAAGCAACCTGGTCGTAGTACAATCTAGCCCTTCAGACAGGAACCCCAAGACAATGCTATAATGAGACATGGGTATGGTTTTCTCATCTTTCTGAATAAACAGTTGTAGACAAATCTTTCCTCTTGGGATATTGGCCAAACAAGATAAAAGGAAAGAATTCAAAACAGGGATCTTTTCTCTTACACATCTTCACCTCTATCAGCCTCAGATAAACCTCTGAAAGTGTTCCAAGAGATGGTCCTATCAATCTGTCATTTGCTAAGTAAATAGAATAGATTTGATCTAAGTCTTAATTTTATGGATTTTACTTGTCTGTTTTCAGCAGGAGGTAAAATGTGCCAAAATCTTACTTCATTTTCACTCTAAGGTTTAAATACAAATAACCATTCATCTAAGTGTTGGACCACACTGCACAAAACCACTTAAAGCCCAGGAACATGTCACTTGCGCTAATGGTTTCCGCTAGTCTATGAGGAAATATTACTTGCATCTTGCTGACCACTTTGGACTGATGAGGGCAAAGAAAAAGAAGAAAAAGAAGATACCTCAAAGGAAACTCACCTCTGTCCTTAAATGCATGGAATCGGCATGTTGAGAAGTTCAGAAATACATTTTATTAGGGAATCTTCGAACATCTACAAGGGAAATGTTCTCCTATTAAAAACTAAATTTGTACTCTCAAAGATCCAATTAAGAAATGCTTTTGCTATAAAAGGACATTGATCAGACATTTGGCAACATTTGAATAAAGATTACAGAAGAAATAATACTGTTTTTTTTTAATTTTGATACTGTTCTATCGTCACATAAATAATGTTCCTTGATTTTAGGAAAAACAGAAACATCATATTTGTAACTTGCTCTTAAGCAGGTCAGGGGAAAACCATTTTTATCTATAACTATCTACAGGAACAGAGAGTAATACAAACATTTGGGAATACAAATCTGAGTGCAGGGTATATGGAAATTCTTTGTACTATTTGTCTAACTTTTCTATAAGCCTAAATTTCTTTCATAACAAAAAGCTAAAAATAAATGAGCTCCCGAGTCTCGGTCTAAGGTTAAGAATCATGATGTGACTCTTTTATCAAAGAAAACTTTACAGAATCGGCCAGCCACAAACTCTCTGACTGTGGATAAATCGCTTGATTTTCCTGAGTCTGTTAAAGCACCTCTAATAAAAATGACAGGGAGGGAGGAGGGTTCAGGATGGGGAACACGTGTATACCTGTGGCGGATTCATGTTGATATATGGCAAAACCAATACAATATTGTAAAGTTAAAAATAATAAATATATATATATATATATATATATATATATATATATATATATAAAAGATATAACTAATTTTAAAAAAAAAATGACCTGATTAGATGGTGTGGGAGTCCCATTTCAATTCTAAAATATCATGGTTCAAAGTTCTCTTATTTGCCCTCCATAATCTGCATCTTTTCAATTGGCTGATTACCAGCTGTGAGGGAATATACAAATAATGACAAAAGTTGGCATTTGTTAAGAATTCTATGGCAGGACTTCCTAATTCTTTAAAAATATTTGTTGCTGTTGTTCAGTCATGTCCAATTCTTTGCGACCCCATGTACTACAGCACGCCAGGCTTCCCTGTCCTTCACTATCTCCCAGAGTTTGCTCAACTCATGTCCATTGAATCAATGATTCCATCCAACTGTCTCATCCTCTGTCATCCCCTTCTCCTCCTGCCCTCAATAAACTCATTTAATCTTCACAACAACCATATTTGCACAATTATTGTATTCATCTTATAGAAGAAGAGATTAGGGCACAGAAAATGTCAAAATATACCTTAGGTGATTGAAATGGTAAGAAGATAGAGGTGGTACAGTGGCTATGCTCACATCCCTTATACAAGAGGTCAGCGAATGTTTTCTGTAAGTGGTTTGGATAAGGCTTTGTGTACCACATAAGTCTCTGTTGCATACTATTCTTGTTTTTGTTTCTATAACTCTTTAAAATGAAAAAAAAAAACCTCTTTGATTACAATACAAAAACAGGTTTGGGGGTCAGATTTAGCCTTCAAATTGACTGCTGGATTACACTAGCTTGCTTCTTACAAGAGGACTGGTGAGTCATCAAATGACTTAACTGGAAAGTCACCAGAGTGATTACCTCTTCTAACTCCATCCTTTTATAGATGAGGCACTAAGATATCAACTCATTTGCCGAAGGTCATACTAGCCACCAGATTAAGACCCTGGTCCTCTCACTCCTCATCCAGTGCTCATGGAGCACTATATTTTAGGTGCAGCCTGGAGAAATCCAAACTATGCTATTAACTTCTATTTGCATTTATGACCACTGAAAACTGATAACTGACCTTCAATCAAGTTAGAAAGCAAGACCTACACAAAAGTTTTCAATAACAAATGTCACACAGTTATGTATTTAGCTATTTAAATTCAAATCAATTCAATATTTTTCTGCCTAACATTGAGAAGAATAAAAAACACCAAGTGGACTCCACTTTAAAAAAATCTTGTGGAGAAAGATGAAATTGTGAGCAAAGGACAGTAAATTGAGATGGGAAGGGATCAGTGAGGGTTTCAGTGATCCCAGGAGTTTCTAAAATACACAGAAGTACAGATAAAGCTAGAAGGAATGAGGCAGGCCCTTTGGGGAAGCTCCTGCAGTTGCAAGGATTGTAACTCAACCAACATCAAACCAAGCCTAAATGAAAGCATATCTATGGGATACAGTAAGAAAGAAGATGCTGTCTCTGCCTTCAAGGACCTTAGTATCCAGTGAAGACCATATTTTTATTTCCATAGCAATTTGAACACATGCCTCACAGTAGTTTTCCCAAAAGCTAGTTACTTGACATCTAATACAGAAGACAGACAGACCTAAAAGAGGAATGAAATTTACTGGCTGCATAGCAAAACAGTGACTTCAAATAAGATTGATAACCGAATTCTCAGTAGCTCCCTCCAGGGCCACATCTAGCTGACTTTACAGAGTTGTTTTCTCTGGGACAGGAAGAAGTGTGCAGATAACAGAGAAGTTAAGTATCTAGCCTAGTTGAGCTGAATCTCCTGTCACTATGTAAAATTAAATGTGATGTATATTTTCTGTCATGTTATTTACTTCCAGTATAAATATCAGCTGAGCATATTAATATATATCAAAGCAATGTTTACCCATCACAGTCCATTAGCTTTCTTCAGCCTTACTTTGTTCAAAACTTTACCCCCAAATTATCTTAATGCTGACAGTAAAATTTATATAATATCAAACACACTAAAATATTCATTAATTGCTCTTATCTACACGTTACTCTCATGTTTTGTAGTCTTATAGCAGTCCTTGTTGGAGAAGGAAATGGCAACGCACTCCAGTATTCTTGCCTAGAGAGTCCTGTGGACAGAGGAGCTTGGTGGGCTGCCGTCTATGGGGTCACACAGAGTCAGACACAACTGAAGCGACTTAGCAGCAGCAGCAGCAGTCTTTGTATGGTGTAGAGATGGTACCAATATTTAGTAGCAGCAGCAAGAAGCAAAGTAAAGGAGTCGATCTGGTGGGTAAAGAAGGGAGAAGATGGGAAAGTGTTAAGAGCTTTGAAATGAGTGCTGTTGAAGTATGAGAGTATAATACAAAAAAAAGACTACATAAAAATGAAAAGATCCAGGTTTTGGTCTTGGTTCTGCCACTCATACCGGCTGCCCTGGTGGCTCAGATGGTAAAGAATCCACCTGCAATGCAGGTGACCTGGGTTCAATCCCTGGGTTGTGAAGATCCCCTGGAGAAGGGAACAGCTACCCACTCCGGAATGCTGGTCTGGAGAATTCCATGGACTATGTGATCCATGAGGTCGCAGAGTCAGACACAACTAAGCGACTTTCACTTCATTGCCACTAGTAAGATACAAGATGATGACAAAGTAAATTTTGTAGCCCTCAACATTCTCATCTGAAAATGAAGGGCTGGATGAAGTGACTGCTAAATGCCATTTATTTTCTAACAGTCTATTATTCAATGGATTATGTACATGCTGTGTAAATGTAAAAGTTGAAAGTGAAAAAAGTGTGTCCATTGAAACTACAACAAATCAGCCAAGTACTAGAATTGTAGACTGTCAACCTTGAAAATGACCCAACTGGTCACTGAGTCCAGTTGAGATTGCCAAACTTTGTGAAGAACAAGATAGTAAATATTTTAGGCTTCAAGGACCACTCAGCTCTCTCTCAAATATTTCTGCTTTTTATTTTTAAAATAAATCTTTAAAAAAAAATCCTTATCTTGCAGGTTGTACAAAAAGGCCAGATTTAGCTATGAGACATATTTACCAACTCCTGGTCTAGTTTAACACTAACTTTATAGATGAAGAGATTGAAGTCTACAGACGTTACGTGAGTTACATAAAATCACAAAGCTAGTGAATAACAGAATCAGGACTGAGTGTCAGGGTTCATAAATCCCAACCTAGTATTCTTTTCTGCCTGCCTGAAAAAAAAGACTTATCATAGACTTTAAAAGCATTTTCTCATTGTAGAATTTGTTGGGTCTTTTCTACACTAATCTCCCTTTCGGCACAGATCTTCATGACATGTGACCTCATGCTACTTTTTGACTACCTAGGATCCCCATATAGTACTATATCCACACCTGCCATTTCCCAGACAGAACCTTTTGAATCAGATTTGGGTTATTTATTCACTATATCGTATCTAAACTAACGCACACAGCATCCCTTTCTCTCAAGGTCCTATTTTATACAACAGGATAAACTTAAGATTACCATTATGAGAATGTAAGTTACAAAGACAAGGTTGTTTAGTTTCAATTTGATCTGACTACAGTTGTAATGGTAATTTGAATACCACATACATAGAAATGTCATCTGATACCCCCAGAAAACTCTATTAGATAAATACTATTATTTTCATTATATAGCTGAGAAAACAAGAGTTTTGGTGAGTTGTCTAAAGTTACTCAGCTAGTAAATGGTGGAACAAGGATTTGCAACCAAGTCTGCCTGACTCTAAGCTTCTAAAGCAATAAAGTTTGTAAATTCAGAGCAATTCACTAACGGAAGGGTAGTAGGGTATGTCACAAGGAATAGCTTCTATAGAACCCCCAGGGAGCATCAGCAGTAGTTCCAGTTTCCTTTCCTTAAGAAAACATCAATCGTGAGGCTGAAACTTCGGCCTGAACAGTTACCATGTCACCCATGTCCCCAGTCTGGATTTCCCAATCAAAATGGCGGCTCTAACAACTATGAATTGCCCTAGTCTAACCCAAAGCAGTGATGGATAGTGATGGCCTTTGGAAATGGAGTGCACTGGGCCGCCAAGTAATAGAATATCCATCAATTAAAACAGAGGGATTCTAGCCAGTGCAGCATTTGGAAATTAAAGTAAACCACTGAGCAGGTGGTGACTGGTACTTGATCATTCCCATCTAATGTCTAAATTTAATCATCTCCCCAGCTGGGCCACCCACAGCTGATACAGTATAGAAGGTCTTCGTGTTTGCAGAGGAACACAGTGCCCTGTGGTACAGCTCTTTATCAAAGCAGTCATTACCAGGTGTTTGTTACCCCCACAGCCCTCAGGAGTTACTTCCGAACATCTGTTAGTAAGGAATTCAGTCTAATGTATGACTTGCCCATTTAAATAAGTATGTAATACCTAAAAGTTCAAGTACCATTCTGACCTCATCTCTTTCATGATATAATGGAAAAATATACTGGGCTAGTAATCAGAAAGCTTCAGTTCTCTTCCCAGCTATGCTGTAAACTGGCTAGGTAAACATGAGCAAGATATTTATTCTCTCTGGGTCTCACCATCCCCTTCCAAAAAAAAAAAAAAAAAAGTTGGAGTTAGATTTCATGTCATGCAGAATTCTTAGCTAGGCTTGAAGATGTACATCCTTCCCTTACACAAGACTCTCTACAGATAAAATTCAAACCTAATCTGGTAGTCAAGCTTCTCTATGAGTCAAGCTAACTTTGCTTATCCTGTTCCATCTCCCCACCTTGTTTGAAAACATATTGCCTGTTCATATGAAGCTGGCTGTTTCACTTCTTTGACATACATCCTATGTTCATTGCCATGGCCATGCCTTAATTCGGGCTCCTCCCCCAGCCTAAAATGTTTCCTATAATCCAAAGTTTGCCCAACCCTTCAAGGTCAAGCTGATTCTAATGTTCTCATGAAGGCTTTCCTTCAGGAGAAAGTAAGAAGAGTGTAACAGAAGACCATCAACACAGAGTTCATTTGGAATCCTATAGCCCCATATTGCACTGGCTTTAACTCAACTCTCTGACTGCTCAAAGTTAGCAAAAAGTAAACAGATCATAACTGTGGATAAATCTCAGTGTGTCTCATGTGGTGATACACTGATCTTACAAAATTTGTCACAAACATTATGGTATACCTTTTAAAATATGGTATAAATTAATCTTAAAATCCTCAATATAATGAATCTGAATGAATACTAGGTTGTAGATATTATAATACAGCATTCTCACAAGATATCAGACATCATAAAATATCTGAGTCCAAAGGATTCCTAGAGGTCATCAAGGCAACATTACTAGCTAATGTAGGACCTTATGAATAGATGGTCATCCAACCTCTACTGACCTCTACTTAAACACTTACAGAGATGAAACCCATTACTTCACAAGATACACCAGGAAACACCTGTGAAATTATTAATTTATTAACTCATTCAATAGACAATTATTGAGAACCTACCATGTGCCAGGTACTAATTTAGGTATGATGGAGATAGAGCAGGAAACAAGACCAAAAGAAAAAAATCTTTAATCTCAGGGAGCTTCCTTTCAATTTGTAAGGACATAAATAGCAACCAAGCAAGCAAGTACAGTAATAAGACCAAAAATGTTCTGTAATAAATAACAAAAAGTAGAAGTCCTGGGATTTCTTGGTCAGGGAAGATCTCTCCAAGGTGGTGACATTTGAGCTAAGACCTTAATAACTAGTAGGAGAGAACTATGCAAATATTCTGGGGAAGAGTTTTACATGGAGGAATAAGAGACAGCAAGTAACAAGGCCCTGGGGTAGAGGTGCAACTATTGTGCACAAAGAATAGCAAGGCGCCAGTGTACCTGGACAGCAGTGAGCAAGAAGGAAATGCAGGCAATGAGGCAAGAAATAGGCAGAAGCAAATCACGGCGGACCTTGTAGGTCACAGTTAAGAGCTTGGTATTTATTCCAAAGGCAATAGGTTGCTCTGCCTTCCAGAATAATATAGACCAATGTTATACCTTTTCCATGTGACAACCCTTTACATATTTTAATATGTTGTCTATATCCCCTCTAAGTCTTCTCTTTTATAGACCATAAGTCATCAAATTCTTCAACCACTCCCTCCTAGATTGCTTTCAGATTCCTCACTATTCCCTTTGTCCCCCTCTGGTAATGCTCCAGTTCACTAATGTCCTTCCTAAATTGTGACACATAATAGGTGAGATATAAATGTTACTTAAAGTTATAGACAAACAACACCATGCTCAATGCAAAGTATAGAGGATAATTTCTTTCCTTGTACTGGACATTATGGTTCTCTTATTTTAACCCAAGTAGTATTCATTATGAACATAACACACTTCACTTCTCAAAGCATCAGCAACCTGTTTCATGTTTATTGAAAACAAGATGGAAGCTGATTTTCATTGGTATATGAACCATCAACCACGTCCATGGATCCTCACCAATTTTGCTTCAAAAGATTTTACCATTTCAAACTCTACTCAATCCCCTCTGGTGACCTTTTTTGGAAGAAAATTTTAAAAAGGGGGTGGAATATATGCATGCATATAGCTGATAACACTTGGCTGTACAGTAGAAGCTAACAGAAAATTGTAAAGCAACTATACTCCAATAAAAATTAATTTTAAAAAGAATATAAGAGAATACTTCCAAATTAAAGTTCTGTTTCAAAGCAACAGTAAATTCCTAATCATTCTTTTTGGATCTACTTAGAAATTTTGCAGACATCATATCTTTTTCATTATTTACATTTGATGCCCACTATTGATTCAGTTATGTCTATTTGTAGTATATGAATATAGCTTTTAAATATTAGCACAAATAAAATTTAAAAAATTAAAAGATGTTAATTCTTTATACTTAGTCCCCTAGATGTTAGTTCTTTATACTTAAAGAACACAGTAGATGGATTGGAAAAAAAATGGCTCAAATACTTCACCCATCAATAAATCCATATACATCTCTATGGGACATTGTAGTATGTGCCTACTTGAGGCCATGTGTTCTTCCCCATGCCTTCATTTTGTGTTTGGAGCTGTAACTTCCTTTCCAAATAGAATATTAGCAAATGTGACACAAGAGGAGTCTTCACTCATTTATATTTTCTCTAGTAGACCCTCATCATGTTATGAACACACCAATGCAAGGGAAAGTGGAAAAGAGTCCAGTCATCTAAGCTGAAGCCATCCTAAATGATCCAACCTCCAGAAAACTCAGATAATTGCAGATGCATAAATGAGACCAGACTAACTGCTCCACCATTTACTGACAAGCCTACAGCTCCTGTTTAAAGCCACCAATGTGTAAGGTGTTTTGTTACACAGCAACGACTTCCTGATACAAAGGGTTTTTATTCTATGGTGTTCAATCTTAAATCCCCTTCCTCTAACACATGTATGCACATACATACATGTTCCAACAGACGAATTCAAACTTTGGTACATCGGGGTTGGAAGGTTTTCTACTTTTGGTCTGAAACATCACAGATATAAGGGGATTTTGTGTCTGTGTAATACAGGTCATATTCATTAAGCTATCTAAATATCACTACCTCTCTTGAACTCAGCTGAATCCTCATTCTGTATAGCATGGGGACTTGTTGCTGCTGCTGCTGCTAAGTCACTTCCGTCGTGTCCGACTCCGTGTGACCCCATAGACGGCAGCCACCAGGCTCCCCCGTCCCTGGGATTCTCCAGGCAAGAACACTGGAGTGGGTTGTCATTTCCTTCTCCAATGCATGAAAGTGAAAAGTGAAAATGAAGTCGCTCAGTCGTGTCCGACTCTTAGCAACCCCATGCACTGCAGCCTACCAGGATCCTCCATCCATGGGATTTTTCAGGCAAAGTACTGGAGTGGGGTGCCATTGCCTTCTCCGATGGGGACTTGTATGGTATGTAAAATGCTAAATCAACCAAAACTAAAAACAAATTTACATGCACTAAGCCTACACTTTCTAAAATTGTGATTTTTCTCTATTTATCCTCAGATTTATATGAAATTATGGACCAATTGCAGAGAAGAAAAATGATTTCTTGGAAGACCTTGGTTACCCATTGTGTCTAACGTAATAGAAAGGATATTACTGCTCTGCTAAATCTTCCTGCAGTTGACTTGCTGTGAATTGCTACAGTAAAGTAAAAGAAAAATATTAGGGTTCAAAAAAAAACAAGTTGTTTTAAATAAAGCTTACATTAATCTGCAGACATTTCACACCACAAAACTCATTTACAATTCCCAATAGTTGGTCAGGACTTATTAAATATTTTTATGTCTGGATTTACACAGTTTAATACATTTTTTTTCTTTTTGTTATTTTGTCTCCTTGGGAAATAAATGTAAGACAAATTAAATTCAATCTTGTTGCCAGTAATGTGTCTGGACTGCAATAATGGACTTAAAAAAATGCTATAAGAAAATAAAACAAGATAGCTCCATCTTGAAGGTTCTTTCTGGCTATAAAAATGGGGAATGTGCCATAGAAGAAATAAGGACATGTGTTCTCAAACCCAGCTTGTGAAAAGTACATACATTTTATTCTCTAGAACTCTAGGATCCATTAGAGAGTCATGAGTGTGATGTGGAGACAGACTGCTAAGAAGGGATTACAAGTAGAAAAATCATTACTTAGAGTAAAAACGTAGAGTGTGGAAGGGGAGACCTACGCTCGTTGCACTGCTCTCCTACCTCAGAATGGTGAATCCTGGGAAATTTTCAGACAAGAGGATGCAGTCAAAATGACATATTTTTACTTAGAATATTACACCCATGACTAGCCTGGTTCCCTAAGACATGCTCTGCTCTGCTCTGCTCCTCTTGGGAGAACCAAGAGGTCCAGCCTGCTCTAGTCCTATGGGACCCAAACCTCCTAAGGATTTTTATCATAAAAATTATTTTTATGAAACCTAGTTTCATATTCAAGCATCCCATCATTAATACACCTTTACTAGTCATATTTGATCTCTGGTTCCTCTGCCTTTTCTAAATCCAGCTTGAACATCTGGAAGTTCATGATTCACATACTGTTGAACCAGGATCAAATTGCCAACATCCATTGGATCATGGAAAAAGCAAGTGAGTTGCAGAAAATCATCTACTTCTGCTTTACTGACTATGCCAAAGCCTTTGACTGTGTGGATCACAACAAACTAGAAAATTCTGAAAGAGATGGGAATACCAGACCACATTACCTGCCTCTTGAGAAATCTGTATTCAGGTCAGGAAGAAAGTTAGAACTGGACATGGAACAACAGACTGGTTCCAAATAGGAAAAGGAGTATGTCAAGGCTGTATATTGTCACCCTGCTTATTTAATTTATATGCAGAGTACATCATGAGAAACGCTGGACTGGATGAAGCACAAGCTGGAATCAAGATTGCCAAGAGAAATATCAATAACCTCAGATATGCAGATGACACCACCCTTATAACAGAAAGCAATGAAGAGCTAAAGAGCTTCTTGAAGAAAGTGAAAGAGGAGAGTGAAAAAATTGGCTTGAAGCTCAACATTCAGAAAACTAAGATCATGGCATCCAGTCCCATCACTTCATGGCAAATAGATGGGGAAACAATGGAAACAGTAAGAGACTTTATTTGGGGGGGCTCCAAAATCACTGCAGATGGTGATGGCAGCCATGAAATTAAAAGATGCTTGCTCCTTGGAAGAAAGGTTATGACCAACCCAGACAGCATATTAAAAAGCAGAGACATTACTTTGCCAACAAAGGTCCATCTAGTAAAGGCTATGGTTTTTCTAGTAGTCATGTATAGATCTAAGACTTGGACTGTGAAGAAAGCTGAGCACCGAAGAATTGATGCTTTTGAACTGTGGTGTTGGAGGAGACTCTTGAGAGTCCTTTCAACTGCAAGGCAATCTATCCAACCAGTCCATCCTAAAGGAAATCAGTCCTGAATATTCATTGGAAGGACTGACACTGAAGCTGAAACTCCAATATTTTGGCCACCTGATGCAAAGAACTGACTACTGGGATGACCCAGAGGGATGGTATGGGGAGGGAGGAGGGAGGAGGGTTCAGGATGGGGAACACATGTATACCTGTGGCGGATTCATTTTGATATTTGGCAAAACTAATACAATTTGTAAAGTTTAAAAATAAAATAAAATTTAAAAAAAAAAAAGACCCTAATGCTAGGAAAGATTGAGGGCAGGAGAAGGGGATGACAGAGGATGAGATAGTTGGATGGCATCACCGACTCAATGGACATGAGTTTCAGTAAACTACAGGAGTTGGTGATGGACAGGGAGGCCTAGTATGCTGTAGTCCATGGGGTCACAAAGAGTCTGTCACGACTGAGTGACTGAACTGAACTAGTCATATTCTGATCACACAGCCCCAGTCTAGGGACTGAACTCTTACTAAATTCCTCTGTGCCTCAGTTTCCTCACCCAAAAATATGCGATGGTGGGAGACTTAGTGCACATGCCTGGCACAGAGTAAGAATGCAATAAAAGACACCAGCTTCTAGCATACTCCTGTTACTACTAGTGTGGTGATAAACTTTCTCTCTAAAAAACATTTTTTATGCCTTAATTTATATTGTTTGCTCATCCTCATGATTCAAATACTCTCATCATAGCTGATGTCAAACAACTAATGTTGTTAGGGAAAAGCACTGACTGAAACTGCCCACCCTGGCCAGACACCACAGTTACCATTTGCATGAGTTATTTTATGAAAGGAGTTTCTGGTAAGGAACTTGGAACTAACAAGCCATCACCAACCAGAAGAATTTGGGAAAGATCAACAAGAGATAACAGTTCATATGTTCTACCAAGTGAAAGCGTTAGTCACCCAGTCATGTTCAATTCTTCACGACCCCATGAACTGTAGCCTGCCAGGCTCCTCCATCCATGGAATTCTCCAGGCAAGAATACTGGAGTGGGTAGCCATTTCCTTCTCCAGGGAATCTTCCCAACCCAGAGTTCAAACCAAGGTCTCCTGTATTGCAAACAGATTCTTTATCATCTGAGCCACCAGGGAAGCCTTACATCCTAACAACCTCCCAGAATCCTCCTAGCTAGAATCCATCTTTGCTGAGTATTGTACGTGACATCAGGAAGGACTCTGAGTCAGAATGATTGGCCAGAGACAACCTAGAAACTAATTCCATCACATGAAACCCAAGACTGAAAGCCATGTGGCAGAGCAGTTCTCCTGAGTTCCCTTACCCTCCTGCCCTGCACCTGGGTGCCCCTTCCCAATAAAGTCTCTTGCTTTGTCAACACATGTGTCTCCTCAGACAATTCATTTCTGAGTATTAGACAAGAGCCCACTCTTGGGCCCTGGAAGGGGTCCCCCTTCGTGCAACAGTGGGAAACCACTGGACAAGGAGTCCACAAGAAAAGTTCACACAATCAGCTCTGGTAAGCCACTGCCAGCCAGCTCCTCACCATTACATAACCAAGGCTCCACTTTGAAAACCACATCAAGTAATGGTTCCTATTATTTTCCCCTGCACCTTACTCCTGATCAACAGAAAATTTTGGCCTTATCTTGTTGTCAAACTAAAGTCCCTTTCTTGAATCTCAGAAGTGACCCCAGAAGATGCTATCTATCAGAAATCCCTGATTAGACAATGTCCGTGCTCATCTGGGTCTTAGCATACCCCTTGCTTCCAAAATTTCTGTCATCATGTCTCCATGTTTGTCAGGCTATTCTATCCTTGAGAGATGTGTTTATATTAATCTGCATGGACTGTCAGCATCTTCAAGTTATGGTTACAGTTAGGGCTGTATCTGGGGCCAAAGACAGGGTCTACTGAAATAGGGGTACACCTCATGACTAGGAATAAGGAGTTCACTCACCTGTAGAAATAAAATCTATTCCCTTGGTATAATTAGCACCTTGTTTTCACTATCTAGATACTAAGCACAACCTCCAGGTACAAGTCATTGACCATACTGCCATAAACACAACCAGGAGTTTCAGGATGCTCTGGACACAGCCCACTCATAAGTAAGAGCAATATCTATTTAATGAACAACTCATAGCATATAATCACATGCAGACCATGAACTCTGAAGTTGCTTCATCATATAGACTAAAGCAGTGCCAGTAATTCACTCATATGCTCATATGGCTGTCAAGTATCTTACTTGGTAATTGGCAAAGCTGAAGGCATATTGATGCAATTATCTGTGTGAGTGGGTAAGTGATCCAATTATGTGTATAATTATGGCACAGCATTAATGCTGATAATGATGAAAAAGATGATTCCATAACGACTAAGCCAGAAAACAGAAAAAAGTAATTTGATTTGGAAAACATGAAGCCACTGAGAACATCTGTTGGCAATGGACATCTCTGGAATATTCACAAGAGAAAAAGGTCAAGAGGCAGAGAAAATGACTCAACTAGCCCAGTAAACTTTACATCTCAGTAAATAGAAAGTTTATACCCTACAGACTATATAACAAATATTTGACACTTTGAAATGCAGGTAGCAGAGAATCCAATTATGATCATGCTAGTCTTCTAGCATCTTCAAAGTTCTTGGAAGTACCATATGCTCAGGAGTTTTCCCCTGAACTATAACTATAGAAATGCTGAATGATTATAAAGCTCCTGGATTTCTCTCTCTCCTGATAATATATACATATATCCAGTCTGTTGCATCTCTTAAGACAGCACACTAAAGTGATAAAGCTCACTGCAGTCCACATAAAAAGAAGGCTCTTATAGAAACACAACTAAGTCTCACCCACAAAAGACATCTTAGCTTCTCCTATTTCCATTACAATTTATATTATTTCCACGTGGCCAATCTCCCTCTTCATTTATCTAGCAAGCCAACCCCAGCCCTGAGGCTGGCTCACTCATTTGATTGACTATTCTTCCACCTATTTTATTGTTTCTTAAATAATCATTATTGAACATATACCAAGAATTGGTGCTTTTGAACTGTGGTGTTGGAGAAGACTCTTGAGAGTCCCTTGGACTGCAAGGAGATGAAACCAGTAAATCTTAAAGGAAATCAGCCCCGAATATTCAGTGGAAGGAATGATACTGAAGCTGAAGCTCCAATACTTTTGCCACCTGATGCGAAGAGCTGATTCATTGGGAAAGATCCTGATGCTGGGAAAGATTCGGGCCAGGAGGAGAAGGGGACGACAGAGGATGAGATGGTTGGATGGCATCACCGACTCAATAGACATGAGTTTAAGCCAACTCCGGGAGATGGTGAAGGACAGAGAAGCCTGGTGTGCTGCAGTCCATGGGGTCACAAAGAGTTGGACACGACTTAGCGACTGAACAACTATGTGATAGACACTAAAATGCTTAGGGTTAAATACATACATACACATAAACATATATATCAGGTCAATGTACTCAAAGCACCAACAAATCTAGTGCAAAAGCAGACAGGTAAACTGGCAATCATAAAGGACTGTTAAAATTCTTTTTTGAGTCATCATGGGGCAAAAAATGGAGCCCAGAAGAGAAACACTAATCCAGAGGAGTCAGAGGTTTTCTGGAGGAAATAACATTGGAGACAAAGGACTAGTAGGAGGTAGATGAAACAATACTGCAGTGCACAAAGCAAAGGCCTTGCCTACGTGGATCTTCAGTGTAGGGAAAGTTAAACAATAAAAGCTTCATACTGGGTTTGCCAAAAAGTTCATTAGTGATTTTCCCTAAGATGTTATGGAAACCCCAAATGAACTCTTTGGCCAACTCCATATATATTATATATCACTTAGTATCTGGTATGAAGAAAACCAGACCAAGGTGTAGAGATAGCCTAATAGGGGTGCACTTCAGATTGAAGGATCAGAGAAGGCCTTGCTGAGACATTTGTATAGACTTGAATGACATGAGGGAGCAATACATGTGGATAATTAGAGAGGAATATTCTGGGCCCTGAAGTAGGAACATGCTGAAAGAGTTTCAAGGACTGATATAAAAAGCAATGTAGTAATTTAGCACCTTGCTAAAGCTGAGTTGGTGATGGACAGGGAGGCCTGGTGTGCTGCGATTCATGGGGTCGCAAAGAGTCGGACACGACTGAGCGAATGATCTGATCTGATCTGAAAGCTGAGTATACAGGGTAAGAGAGGAAGGAAATTAAATCAGAAGGCAAGCCAAAAGCCAGGTCACATAGCAGCTTACAGGTCATGGCAAGGTATTTGTTTGGGACTTTTCTTAAACTTCGGGTGTACAGAATTTAATTAATCCTAGTTCCTAATTCAGGTTATACTATGATTGCTTTACAAATTATTCATCTGTTTTAGTGTCTTAAATATCCATGAACCTGCTGCCCAAACCTGAAACTGGATCTTACCTGTATTTCTCCCCTAACCCACACTCTATGGCACCTTGAAGGTAACCACTAGCCTGAATTTTATGTTTATTATTCTTTTTCCACTTTATTAATTTGATCAAGTATGATATGTGTATTCCTTTATAATATTTTTCCTTTTTTTCATTTTACAAAAAGGTTGTTATATTCTATGCTATCTTCTAAAAAGTGGATGTGTTAGTCGCTTAGTCGTGTCCATCTCTCTGCAACTCCATGTACAACAGCCTGCCGGGTTCCTCTGTCAGTGGAATTTTGGGGCAAAAAATACTGGAGTGGGTAGCCGTTCCATTCTCCAGGGAGTCATCCTGACCCAGGGATCAAACCTGGGTCTCCTGCATTGCAGGCAGATTATTTACCATCTGAGTCATCAGGGAAGCCCAAGTAAATGCTATAGTTATCCCCAGTATCATATCATGAAGGTTTATTCACATTGCTTTACACTGACATATCACATTATGTGACCATACCACAAACCATCCATTACTCATTTTCTTGTTAATGGGCATTTAGTAGATTCCCCAAATTTTGCTATTACAAACAATGCCACTACACGTTTCCTTAGGTACATGTGTTAAAATCTGTCTTGGAATACGCTAGGTCATAGGATGTGCAAATGCTTGACTTTACAAAATAATAACCAAATTGTTTTCCAAAGCAGCTATAGCAAGCTATATTCCCACTAACAATGTAAAAGAGAACTCACATACGCATTCTCCCTAGCACTTTGCATTTGCAGGCTACCTAAATTTTATCATTCAAATACATGTAAAATGGTTTCTCCCTGTGGTCCTGATCTGCATTTCCCTAAGGAACTGTGGGCTTATCTCTTCCTATTTATTAGCCATGTTGCCATTTCTCTGAAATGCTTAGTCCTCTTTGTTTCTCCATTCACTTATAATGAAAAAAAAAAAACTGTCAAAAAAAAAACAACAACAAATACATAAAGTTTTTTAAGGTAACATTGGTTTATAACATTATGTGTTTCACGTGTACATTATGTTTCTTTTTATTATTTTTTTTACTTTACAATATTGTATTGGTTTTGCCATACATCAACATGCATCCACCATGGGTGTACATGTGTTCCCCATCCTGAACCCCCCTCCCACCTCCCTCCCCATACCATTCCTCTGGGTCATCCCAGTGCACCAGCCCCAAGCTTCCTGTATCCTGCATTGAACCTGGACTGGCGATTCGTTTCTTATATGATATTACGGAGTATTACTCAGCCATTAAAAAGAATACATTTGAATCAGTTCTAATAAGATGGATGAAACTGAAGCCTATTATACAGAGTGAAGTAAGCCAGAAAGAAAAACACCAATACAGTATACTAACGCATATATATGGAATTTAGAAAGATGGTAACGACAACCCTGTGTGTGAGACAGCAAAAGTGACACAGGTGTATAGAACAGTCTTTTGGACTCTGTGGGGGGGGGGATGATTTGGGAGAATGGCAATATTATATTTCTGCTCTGTATACCTTACAGCATGCTAACCACCCAATACTTATTTTCCATCCTTATGTAACCTGTCTTTCAATTTTGCCTGTGCTGTTTATTGATAATCAAGATCTTTAACTTATCAACCCTTTATACTATGGCTAGGTCTATTTTCTCACTCCAAAGTAAGAAACATAACCACCCACATTTTCTTTTGAAAGTCTTAAAATTTTGCTTTCAGCATACAAGTTCTTAATTCTTCTAAAGTTGACTTTTTAAAATACAGTATAAGGTAAGCGTCAATTTTCATTTTTCCCTATATGTAGTTTTCCCAGATTCACCTGTTGGATAGTTCCCTTTTTTCCCTGTGATCTGCCAAATCACTTCTGTTATGTGTCAAAGTTCATTGCATACATAGATCTATTTCAGCAATGTTCTATTCTACCGTCAATGTGTCTGTCCATGTTCTGATTCCATACTGTCTACCTAACTCTTGTTTGAGGTCCTACCTTCTTGCCAAACATGACCCACAATCAGCTACTATTAGCAATATCTGTTTGGCCAGCCATAGAACCCCCTTCTTTTTATATACTTCTTTATAAAATAAATGTTATATACCCTCATTGGTTGTAAATGGCCAGGTCATGGCAAAAGTCCAAGTGTCAGGCTCGTATAGTATATGCGTCCTCTCACAGCAACACGTACCATTAAAAGAAGGGGCCATTCCCTTCCCTTCCTTGCCCCCTTCTTACTTCCTACAGCCTGGAATGAGGGTGCATTATCTCGAGGTGAAGCAACCATCCAGGAATATGTAGAGACTTTGGGAACAAACACTTCACACAGCTGAGCAACAAGATAGAAGGATCCTGGGGCTTAAGACCATGGAACATCCTAACAGCTCTGTAAGACCTAGCTCCAATGTTTCAGATGACTGAGATTATTCTTGTAGTTGTAAGCTGCTGCCTTAGAGTTTTGATTTTCTGCTACTGGCAGCCAGATCTAATCCTAAATTAAATAATTCCCATTAACTAAACTCATGCACCTTGCTTCATTCAGTAATATAAAACCTCTACTGGTGAGACACTTGCCAGATAGCTCAAGCTTAAATCAATAGCTATCCAATTCCCGCCAAAAGCCAAGTTAAAGCAACTAATAGTCATGAACTGAACAAAAGACGTGCTACTCATCCATTCCTCAAGGCCTTCTACACCACCTACATTCACCTAGATCACCAGAAAGAATACAACCTGACTGCAATTTCACCTCTCTGCCAAAATGTTTCAACTGAAGTATAAGTTAACAATATGATCTCCTATCTGGGTGAGTAGGGATCAAAAGGAACCTATATTAAGCCTCACAACAAAGCAGGAGAATTCGTGTTTGTTTTTTACAGATTTTTTTTTCTATGCTGGTTGGATCAGGATTGCTGTGGTGCTGATATTTAGGGCAAATACAATTTGTTTCCAAGTCACAACACTTTTAGGAGTGAAAGAAGATGCTACTAACACATACATCAGGAAAACAGGCATGAGCCAGGAATTTCCTGGGCAAACAGATGTATGGTCACCCTGGTATGGAGAGTTAGCTTTCTTAGTCAAACTTAGATCAAGTGAGTACATTTTTTAAGTAAGAAACCAATGACACCCCAATGTTCATCGCAGCACTGTTTATAATAGCCAGGACATGGAAGCAACCTAGATGTCCATCAGCAGATGAATGGATAAGAAAGCTGTGGTACATATACACAATGGAGTATTACTCAGCCATTAAAAAGAATACATTTGAATCAGTTCTAATGAGGTGGATGAAACTGGAGCCTATTATACAGAGTGAAGTAAGCCAGAAGGAAAAACACCAATACAGTATACTAACGCATATATATGGAATTTAGAAAGATGATAACGATAACCCTGTATACGAGACAGCAAAAGAGACACTGATGTATAGAACAGGCTTATGGACTCTGTGGGAGAGGGAGAGGGTGGGAAGATTTGGGAGAATGGCATTGAAACATGTGAAATGTCATGTATGAAACGAGATGCCAGTCCAGGTTCAATGCATGATGCTGGATGCTTGGGGCTGGTGCACTGGGACGACCCAGAGGGATGGTATGGGGAGGGAGGAGGGAGGAGGGTTCAGGATGGGTTCTTAAATTTGTAAGGAGAAAAAAAAAAAAAGAAACCAATGACAATACCTTAGATACTACCTTCAATTCTTATACTCTTACCAAAACACTGTAAACCAAAACTACCAGGAAAAACGATCTGGTCAGTCAGCAAAATCCAAATGAGATAGGTTTCACTACAACTGTTACATAACGAATGATTTCAAGGTTGAGAAAAGAGGCTTCTCACATGTATGACTGATGCAGTATAAAGACTTAAGCATTTAGCATCTCCAACAAGCTATACAAATTCATTCAAAAATTATTACATTCATTTATTTGCTATTCTGGAACTCCCTCAGAAGCTACTTAATAAGGGCCTGAGGGCACTGGTGGTCAATTTCACATAGGGTGAAGTGAAAGAAGCTTACACAGCTCTTGGCTGCAACACGTGTTTAAGAAGTCATCATTTCTTCTTTATTCTTCCCTTTATCCTTCCCCACCTCTTCCTTCTTCATCCTCTTTTCCCTCTTCAGATGGGTCCAGTTTGAGCTTATTCCTTTTTTTAATGCTATCTAGCATAATCTGGTTATGACCACTTATTAACTCTGTCTTCAGAGACTAAAAAATAGGCTTATCAAATATATTAGAGGGGTTATATGATTCTGGGCTTATGCCCAAGTAGGCTGCTGTCCAACTGTGTTTTCATCTTGCCCTACAGTATGGCAGAAGATCATCCAGAGACACTGATGTGCATGTTTCTGCTGATGAGCTCATCAACAGATACAGCTTTGTTAGGCTTTACTCCCTATTATCAGCAACCCTCCATTCTTTTTTTTAATTAATTTTATTTTTAAACTTTACATAATTGTATTAGTTTTGCCAAATATCAAAATGAATCCGCCACAGGTATACATGTGTTCCCCATCCTGAACCCTCCTCCCTCCTCCCTCCCCATACCATCCCTCTGGGTCGTCCCAGTGCACCAGCCCCAAGCATCCAATATCGTGCATCGAACCTGGACTGGCATCTCATTTCATACATGATATTTTACATGTTTCCATGCCATTCTCCCAAATCTTCCCACCCTCTCCCTCTCCCACAGAGTCCATAAGACTGTTCTATACATCAGTGTCTCTTTTCCTGTCTCGTACACCGGGTTATTGTTACCATCTTTCTAAATTCCATATATATGCGTTAGTATACTGTATTGGTGTTTTTCCTTCTGGCTTACTTCACTCTGTATAATAGGCTCCAGTTTCATCCACCTCATTAGAATTGATTCAAATGTATTCTTTTTAATGGCTAATACTCCATTGTGTATATGTACCACTGTTTTCTTATCCATTCATCTGCTGATGGACATCTAGGTTGCTTCCATGTCCTGGCTATTATAAACAGTGCTGCGATGAACATTGGGGTACACGTGTCTCTTTCCCTTCTGGTTTCCTCAGTGTGTATGCCCAGCAGTGGGATTGCTGGGTCATAAGGCAGTTCTCTTTCCAGTTTTTTAAGGAATCTCCACACTGTTCTCCATAGTGGCTGTACTAGTTTGCATTCCCACCAATAGTGTAAGAGGGTTCCCTTTTCTCCACACCCTCTCCAGCATTTATTATTTGTAGACTTTTGGATTGCAGCCATTCTGACTGGTGTGAAATGGTACCTCATAGTGGTTTTGATTTGCATTTCTCTGATAATGAGTGATGTTGAGCATCTTTTCATGTGTTTGTTAGCCATCTGTATGTCTTCTTTGGAGAAATGTCTATTTAGATCTTTGGCCCATTTTTTGATTGGGTCATTTATTTTTCTGGAGTTGAGCTGTAGGAGTTGCTTGTATATTTTTGAGATTAGTTGTTTGTCGGTTGCTTCATTTGCTATTATTTTCTCCCATTCTGAAGGCTGTCTTTTCACCTTGCTAATAGTTTCCTTTGATGTGCAGAAGCTTTTAAGGTTAATTAGGTCCCATTTGTTTATTTTTGCTTTTATTTCCAATATTCTGGGAGGTGGGTCATAGAGGATCCTGCTGTGATGTATGTCAGAGAGTGTTTTGCCTATGTTCTCCTCTAGGAATTTTATAGTTTCTGGTCTTACGTTGATATCTTTAATCCATTTTGAGTTTATTTTTCTGTATGGTGTTAGAAAGTGTTCTAGTTTCATTCTTTTACAAGTGGTTGACCAGATTTCCCAGCACCACTTGTTAAAGAGATTGTCTTTAATCCATTGTATATTCTTGCCTCCTTTGTCAAAGATAAGGTGTCCATATGTGCGTGGATTTATCTCTGGGCTTTCTATTTTGTTCCATTGATCTATATTTCTGTCTTTGTGCCAGTACCATACTGTCTTGATAACTGTGGCTTTGTAGTAGAGCCTGAAGTCAGGTAGGTTGATTCCTGCAGTTCCATTCTTCTTTCTCAAGATTGCTTTGGCTATTCGAGGTTTTTTGTATTTCCATACAAATTGTGAAATTATTTGTTCTAGCTCTGTGAAGAATACTGTTGGTAGCTTGATAGGGATTGCATTGAATCTATAGATTGCTTTGGGTAGTATACTCATTTTCACTATATTGATTCTTCCAATCCATGAACATGGTATATTTCTCCATCTATTAGTGTCCTCTTTGATTTCTTTGACCAGTGTTTTATAGTTTTCTATATATAGGTCTTTAGTTTCTTTAGGTAGATATATTCCTAAGTATTTTATTCTTTCCGTTGCAATGGTGAATGGAATTGTTTCCTTAATTTCTCTTTCTATTTTCTCATTATTAGTGTATAGGAATGCAAGGGATTTCTGTGTGTTGATTTTATATTCTGCAACTTTACTATAGTCATTGATTAGTTCTAGTAATTTTCTGGTGGAGTCTTTAGGTTTTCTATGTAGAGGATCATGTCATCTGCAAATAGTGAGAGTTTTAATTCTTCTTTTCCAATTTGGATTCCTTTTATTTCTTTTTCTGCTCTGATTGCTGTGGCCAAAACTTCCAAAACTATGTTGAATAGTAATGGTGAAAGTGGGCACCCTTGTCTTGTTCCTGACTTTAGAGGAAATGCTTTCAATTTTTTCACCATTGAGGATAATGTTTGCTGTGGGTTTGTCATATATAGCTTTTATTATGTTGAGGTATGTTCCTTCTATTCCTGCTTTCTGGAGAGTTTTTATCATAAATGGGTGTTGAATTTTGTCAAAGGCTTTCTCTGCATCTATTGAGATAATCATATGGTTTTTATTTTTCAATTTGTTACATTGATTGATTTGCGGATATTGAAGAATCCTTGTATCCCTGGGATAAAGCCCACTTGGTCATGGTGTATGATCTTTTTAATGTGTTGTTGGATTCTGATTGCTAGAATTTTGTTTAGGATTTTTGCATCTATGTTTATCAGTGATATTGGCCTGTAGTTTTCTTTTTTTTGTGGGATCTTTGTCAGGTTTTGGGATTAGGGTGATGGTGGCCTCATAGAATGAGTTTGAAAGTTTACCTTCCTCTGCAATTTTCTGGAAGAGTTTGAGCAGGATAGGTGTTAGCTCTTCTCTAGATTTTTGGTAGAATTCAGCTGTGAAGCCGTCTGGAACTGGGCTTTTGTTTGCTGGAAGATTTTTGATTACAGTTTCAATTTCCGTGCTTGTGATAGGTCTGTTAAGGTTTTATATTTCTTCCTGGTCGAGTTTTGGAAAGTTGTACTTTTCTAAGAATTTGTCCATTTCTTCCTTGTTGTCCATTTTATTGGCATATAATTGTTGATAGTAGTCTCTTATGACCCTTTGTATTTCTGTGTTGTCTGTTGTGATCTCTCCATTTTCGTTTCTAATTTTATTGATTTGATTTTTCTCCCTTTGTTTCTTGATGAGTCTGGCTAATGGTTTGTCAATTTTATTTATCCTTTCAAAGAACCAGCTTTTGGCTTTGTTGATTTTTGCTATGGTTTCTTTTGTTTCTTTTGCATTTATTTCTGCTCTAATTTTTAAGATTTCTTTCCTTCTACTAACCCTGGGGTTCTTCATTTCTTCCTTTTCTAGTTGCTTTAGGTGTAGAGTTAGGTTATTTATTTGACTTTTTTTGTTTCTTGAGGTATGCCTGTATTGCTATGAACTTTCCCCTTAGGACTGCTTTTACCGTGTCCCACAGGTTTTGGGTTGTTGTGTTTTCATTTTCATTCGTTTCTATGCAAATTTTGATTTCTTTTTTGATTTCTTCTGTGATTTGTTGGTTATTCAGCAGCGTGTTGTTCAGCCTCCATATGTTGGAATTTTTAATAGTTTTTCTCCTGTAATTGAGATCTAATCTTACTGCATTGTGGTCAGAAAAGATGCTTGGAATGATTTCTATTTTTTTGAATTTACCAAGGCTAGCTTTATGGCCCAGGATGTGATCTATCCTGGAGAAGGTTCCATGTGCACTTGAGAAAAAGGTGAAATTCATTGTTTTGGGATGAAATGTTCTATAGATATCAATTAGGTCTAACTGGTCTATTGTATCATTTAAAGTTTGTGTTTCCTTGTTAATTTTCTGTTCAGTTGATCTATCCATAGGTGTGAGTGGGGTATTAAAGTCCCCCACTATTATTGTGTTATTGTTAATTTCTCCTTTCATACTTGTTAGCATTTGTCTTACATACTGCGGTGCTCCCGTGTTGGGTGCATATATATTTATAATTGTTATATCTTCTTCTTGGATTGATCGTTTGATCATTATGTAGTGACCTTCTTTGTCTCTTTTCACAGCCTTTGTTTTAAAGTCTATTTTATCTGATATGAGTATTGCTACTCCTGCTTTCTTTTGGTCCCTATTTGCATGGAAAATCTTTTTCCAGCCCTTCACTTTCAATCTGTATGTGTCCCCTGTTTTGAGATGGGTCTCCTGAAGACAACATATGTAGGGGTCTTTTTTTGTATCCATTCAGCCAGTCTTTGTCTTTTGGTTGGGGCATTCAACCCATTTACGTTTAAGGTAATTACTGATAAGTATGATCCCAATGCCATTTACTTTATTGTTTTGGGTTCGAGTTTATACACCGTTTTTGTGTTTCCTGTCTAGAGAATATCCTTTAGTATTTGTTGGAGAGCTGGTTTGGTGGTGCAGAATTCTCTCAGCTTCTGCTTGTCTGAGAAGCTTTTGATTTCTCCTTCATACTTGACTGAAATCCTTGCTGGGTACAATAATCTGGGCTGTATGTTATTTTCTTTCATCACTTTAAGTATGTCTTGCCATTCCCTCCTGGCTTGAAGAGTTTCTATTGAAAGATAAGCTGTTATCCTTATGGGAATTCCCTTGTGTGTTATTTGTTGTTTTTCCCTTGCTGCTTTTAATATTTGTTCTTTGTGTTTGATCTTTGTTAATTTGATTAATATGTGTCTTGGGGTGTTTCACCTTGGGTTTATCCTGTTGGGAACTCTCTGGGTTTCTTGGACTTGGGTGATTATTTCCTTCCCCAGTTTAGGGAAGTTTTCAACTATTATCTCCTCAAGTATTTTCTCATGGTCTTTCCTTTTGTCTTCTTCTTCTGGAACCCCTATGATTCGAATGTTGTAGCGTTTAATATTGTCCTGGAGGTCTCTGAGATTGTCCTCATTTCTTTTAATTCGTTTTTCTTTTATTCTCTCTGATTCATTTATTTCTACCATTCTATCTTCTAATTCACTAATCCTATCTTCTGCCTCTGTTATTCTACTATTTGTTGCCTCCAGAGTGTTTTTAATTTCATTTATTGCATTATTCATTATATATTGACTCTTTTTTATTTCTTCTAGGTCCTTGTTAAACCTTTCTTGCATCTTCTCAATCCTTGTCTCCAAGCTATTTATCTGTGATTCCATTTTAATTTCAAGATTTTGGATCAATTTCACTATCATTATTCGGAATTCTTTATCAGGTAGATTCCCTAACTCTTCCTCTTTTGTTTGGTTTGGTGGGCATTTATCCTGTTCCTTTATCTGCTGGTATTCCTCTGTCTCTTCATCTTGTTTAAATTGCTGAGTTTGGGGTGTCCTTTCTGTATTCTGGCAGTTTGTGGAGTTCTCTTTATTGTGGCTTTTCCTCGCTGTGTGTGGGTTTGTACAGGTGGCTTGTCAAGGTTTCTTGGTTAGGGAAGCTTGTGTCGGTGTTCTGATGGGTGGAGCTGTATTTCTTCTCTCTGAAGTGCAATGAAATGTCCAGTAATGAGTTATGAGATGTCTATGGTATTGGGGTGACTTTGGGCAGCTTGTATTTTGAAGCTCAGGGCTGTGTTCCTTTGTTGCTGGAGAATTTGCTTGGTATGTCTTGTCCTGGAACTCGTTGGCCCTTGTGTGGTGCTTGGTTTCAGTGTCGGTATGGAGGCGTTTGATGAGCTCCTGTCAATTAATGTTCCTTGGAGTCAGGAGTTCCCTGGAGTCAGGGTTTGAACTTAAGCCTCCTGCTTCCAGTTATTGGTCTTATTTTTACAGAAGTTTCAAAACTTCTCCTTCTATACAGCCATTGATAAAACATCTACATTAAAGATGAAACGTTTCTCTACTGTGAGGGTCACTCAGAGAGGTTCACAGTGTTACATGGAGAAGAGAAGTGGAAGGAGGGAGTTAGAGGTGACCCCAATGAGATGAGGTGGAATCAATAGTGGAGAGAGTGGGGTAGCAGTAGTCACTTCCTTATGTGTACTCCACAACTGGACCACTCAGAGATGTTCACGGAGTTATACAGAGAAGAGAAGAAGGAGGAAGGAGAAGGAGACAGAGGTGGCCAGAAGGATAAAAGGGGGGAATGAAAAGGAGGGAGACAGATCCAGCCAGTAATCAGTTCCCTAAGTGTTCTCCACTGTCTGGAACACACAGAAATTCACAGAGTTGGGTAGAGTAGAGAGGGGTTAGGGAGGAGATACAGGTGACCTGGTGGAGAAAAAGGAGAGTCCAAAGGGAGAGAAAGCAGTCAAGCCAGTAATCTCGCTCCCTAGTGAAAAATGGGTCCTGAAGATTGGGTTCTTAAAGGTACAAAATTGGTAACAAATACATAAAAGCAAAAATTAAAAATCTAGAGTAGAGTTTGGAATTTCAAAAATACGATGTTAAAGAAAAGAAGAAGGAAAAGAAAGAGAGAAAAAACGAACAAAGAAAAACAAGGTCGCAAAAATTATAAAGAAAATATAGGTACAAAATTGATAACTAATACCAAAAAGCAAAAATTAAAAATCTAGAGTAGAGTTTGGAATTTCAAAAATACGATGTTAAAAAAAAGAAAAAGAAGCATAAAGAGAGAAAACAAACAAACAAACAAAAACAATGTCACAAAAATCATAAAGAAAATACAGGTACAAAATTGATATCAAATACTAAAAAGCATAAATTAAAAATCTAAAGTAGAGTTTGGAATTTCAAAAATACGATGTTAAAGAAAAGAAGAAGAGAAAGAAACAGGAAAAAAAAGTCACAGAAATTATTAAAAAAAAAACTATAGGTACAAAATTGATAACATATACCAAAAAGCTAAAATTGAAAAACTAGAGTAGAGTTTGAAATTTCAAAAATACAATGTTAAAGAAAAGAAGAAGAAGAAAAAAAACAAGGTCAAAAAATTATAAAATATATATATATGAAGTTTGCTGAAGAAGAAAAAAATAGGGTCTTTTTTTTTTGCAAATTAATAGGTTATAAAAGTGAAAATTAAAGGAACAATAGAGGACTTAAATTTTTTTTTTTAATTAAAAAAGAAAGAAAGAAAGAATGATCGTAAAAATAGTAAAAATATATCTAGGACTTTTTCTGGTTTTGTTGTGAGTATTGGGGGTTCAGTTCATTTTTGGCTAGTTCCTTGGTCCGACTTATATTTCTCAAGATCTATAGGCCCCTTCCTATGTAGTCCATAGTAACCACAGGGTTTTCATCTATTGCCTGTAGCTTCCAGGGCGTTTCCCTCTGTCATAGCTTCTTCTGTTTGCTGGTCTTTTCAGTGTCTGGTTTCTGCCCTGACACAAAGGGGACAGTGGAGGAAACTTTTTTTTTTTTTTTTAAGGCTCACTTGTTCAGTCGCGCTGTGGGGAGGGAAGGAGGGATGCTGCAAACAAATAACACTGGCGTGCGCTCGCAGTGCCTCAGCCACACTGGGTCTGCCCCCGCTCATGGCGCGTGTAGCCTCCCTGCCCACACTGCTCGGGCTCTAGGTTGTTCCGCCGGGATCAATCCGAGGCTGGCCCTGGGCTGCATGTACCTCCCAGGTCCAAGCCGCTCAGGTTCAGGCACTCGGGTAGTCCTCAGAGGCGCAGACTCTGTTGGGCCTGCATTTTGTGCTCTTCCCAGGTCCGAGCAGCTCAGGTGATGAGGTGTTTGGCGAGCGCCAATGCTGCGACTTAGCGCCTCCCCGCCACTCGGTTATCTGGGTGTAAAACCGGCGCACCTTCTCAGGCAGATGTTAACCGTCCAGACCCCCAAGAAGTTTTAGTTAGCAAAGAAGCCTGCTTATAGTTTTATAGATAATGTCTCTCTGGGGCTGCGATTGCCCCCTTCCGGCTCTGGCTGCCTGTCACCGGAGGGGGAAGGTCTGCAGCCGGCTATCTCTGTTCAGTTCTTTGTTCCGTGCGCGGGCCTGGCGGTGTCTTAGGTTGGGGCTGGCTTTTCGCGTGGTAGATATCCCACAGTCTGGTTTGCTAGCCCAAATTATTTCGCTCAGATAGCGCTCAGGGTATTCAGGCCAGATTCTTTCTCTAAGGGATGCAGCCCGCGCTGCGCCTCCCTGCCCAGCCCCCGCTTGCTAATGGCGTGTGCAGGCGTCTGCGCTGCTTCTCTGCTGGGGGAGTTACCGTAGGACTCGCAATCTGCGAGTTTTAATTGTTTATTTATTTTTTCTCCCTGTTATGTTGCCCTCTGTGCTTCCAAAGCTCGGCACAGATTCGGCAGTGAGAAGGTTTCCTGGTGTTTGGAAACTTCTCTCTTTTTAAGACTCCCTTCCCGGGACGGAACTCCATCCCTCCCTCTTTTGTCTCTTTTTTTGTCTTTTATAATTTTTCCTACCTCCTTTCGAAGAGTTGGGTTGCTTTTCTGGGTGCCTGATGTCCTCTGCCGGCATTCAGAAGTTGTTTTGTGGAATTTACTCGACGTTTAAATGCTCTTTTGATGAATTTGTGGGGGAGAAAGTGTTTTCCCCATCCTACTCCTCCGCCATCTTGGCTCCTCCTCAGCAACCCTCCATTCTATCCATACATATTTGGTAACCATAGTATCATATGTACACATATACATAAGATATGTGTACATATACACATATACATAACTATCCCATGTACAATATCTTTGATTGAATCTATACTTAAAAGTCTTTACATAAAAACCTGTGAAACATACTATGATTAACTCACAACTCAAAGCACCTCTTATTGATTTAACATCATTTAGCCAATATTAATAGTGGAAGCTAACCCATTTGATAGTTTATGATTCACTCTTTGGAAATAGAGGCCTTCATAGAGTTCAGGCTCCAGGCCCACAAAAAGAGAATTTCATGGGAAATATTTTCTGATGCTTTAACTTTAAAATGCTCTCCTCTCAACCCCAGCCTGTCAAGCAGTTAATGATCATAAACAAATGCTTGAATGCACTCAAAGGATTGCTATTTAAAGCAAAATTACAGTCAATCTTCCGGTAGAGCAAAAATTTTTCTTGAAATGGGAGTAATCATTCCCTAATTCATATGTTTTCCAAAAGTTTTATATCTATGGTTTGCAAAAGCTCCACTCTTCCTTCAATTCAGGTCAACAGGTATTTACTAAGTGTTTAGAATAATCTTTTCTTCCTTGCTCATGTAAGCTAGCAAGGAAATTTCCCACCCTGGATCAGGTGCCAATCCTTGCAAAAATCTACTGTGTCCAGGAGGTGGGATCCCATGGTAGCAGCATGGTGACTTCTGTGGAAACCATGTAGATGTGGGTGGGGTAAGGAGAGGAACATATTCTAGAAAAGAGAGTGTTCAAGGCATAAAACAATAGTTGCCCACTGCAGCATAATGCACACAAGGTTACAACACAGTTTGTCTTTGAGAAACTTTTATCATTTTCCTGTGCCAGAGATGTTAAAATTAAAAAAAAATCATACTTGAAAGAGGCACATATCTTGACTTGTCCACTGGCAGAATCAAGTTTAGGCTCTTCCATAATTCAACAAAGTGGCTATTTTGCCAGGGATTCACTTTCTCATCCATCAAAACAAGGAGGTTGGACTAGATGATTTTTAAATTCTGTCATCCTTCCTACTTAATGATACTGCACCACCATCCACCCAATGGCTCTTGCCAGAAATCTAGGAGTCACCCTGAATTTACTTTCTCTCACCTTCTAAATCTAATAACCCTCCCCACCAAAACCACTGGCCCCATTCTCCCTCATCTTAGCCTGTAACAACTCTAATTCCTTCTGGTTGCTCAGACTGTATCATCTTTGACTTTTTCCTTTCTCTCATGACCCACATGAAATTGATCAGTAACCCCACATGTAATTGATCAATAAACTCTATAGACTTTACCTTCAAAATTTATACAGAACCTAACCACTTCACGGTACCTTCACTGCTGCTGCTGCTAAGTCGCTTCAGTTGTGTCCGACTCTGTGCGACCCCATAGATGGCAGCCCACCAGGCTCCCCCGTCCCTGGGATTCTCCAGGCAAGAACACTGGAGTGGGCTGCCATTTCTGTCTCCAATGCATGAAAGTGAAAAGCTGCTGCCACCCAAATCCAAATCACCGTATCTCTAGCCTAGATTATGCAATATCCTCCTAAATGGTTTCAGTGCTTCCTCTCTTGACCCCTTATTATCATCAACAGAGCAGCCAAAATGATCCTGTTAAAATGTAAACTGTTACATAAAACTCTCTTGCTCAAAACCCTCCAAGGGTTTCCCATCTTATTATCTTAAAAGCCAGGGTCCTTACACTGGCCCAGCATGAGTGTCCCCACTGCAGAACACCCCAGTCTCAGTTGTTAACTCTCCCCCTCACCCACTCTAATCTAGACACACTGCCCTCTCCACCACTCCTCAAGCTGCCCAGTACCTTCCTGATATTTTATTCACCTAGAATTCTTTCCCAAGATAACCATACAGACTGCTACCTGATTTTCTTCAATATCTGCTCACATGCGACTTTTAAGAGCACATTCCCTTAAACCACTCTCTGTATAACAGGAATCCCAAAGCCATCCCAGTGTTCTCTAAAAATGCCTTGCTTTATTAGCATCTATGACTCTTATCACCCTTGGGCATATTATACTTATGTGTTTATTGTCTATATCTTCCCACTAGACTGTAGGCTCCATGAAGGCAGAGATTCTATGTCATTTATTTCTCTCTCCCCAGTACTGACAATTGCTTGACACAGAGGAGGCACCCAAATTTGGTAGATGAATAAATGAATGAATCCAGTTCATCAACAATCCTGTCAATTCTACCTCCAAAATAGAAGCCAAATTGGTGTATTTCTCTCCCATCCACTGTTTGGATTTAAGTTCATATCATTCTCATCTGAATGGAAGCAGCAGTCCTCTACCTACTCTTCCTACCTCCACTCTCACTCCCCCCCCTGTATTTTTCATAGCACTCTCCTAACAATGTGCAGTGTATCAGATCACATTCTCTCCTACGTAAAACTCTCTAAACGTTTTACATTGCTTTCGGGATTAAACTCCTTCAAAGCCCTACATGATTTACTTTCCACCAAACTTTCCAACTTCATTTTATATTGCCCTTGTTAACATTTATGTGTTTCCATTCCTCCTAGAAAGAACCATCTCGAAATTTTGCATATGCTATTTGTTCTATCAGTCTATCTTCTCTTCTGACTTTTCATGTTTCCATTTATCACTTCCTTCCTAATGAAATATCTTCACTTCCTCTATTAGCAGGACTTTGTACATCATTTTCTCATGAAGAACCTTCCTTTTCGTCTTCTTAAAATGTATTAAAATTTGTAACAATAATTATATCTCAACATTCAATGCCTGCCTACCCAGCTTCTCTAATTTCTCTGAGGTCCTTATTTGGAACTTATTTGCTTTGGTCACCACAAGATACCCAATGCTTAGCAAAGTATTGGGAACACACTGAATGAATAAGCATGAAATGATTTTGTCTAAGCCAATAAATTTAACTATTATTTGTTAATATATATAAATATGTTTCTCTTTTAGTTTCCGGTTTTGATGTAGAGCTCCAGATAATGTCTCATAAACCCAAAGGAACTATAGCTTTCTTATTTGACCCTGCTCTTCACAGATAAATAAAGACCCTTCTGGGAAATAAAGTGCAATATTGAAGGTAACAAGCAGTTCAAACTCTTAACTCTTTAGTCAGGGCAATCCCTGGAGTGGGAAAAAGACTGGAATTTTCATGTTTTTCTTTTTTTCTTTTTTAAAATGTGGCTTCTGCCCATAAAAACCATTTGATTTAAAAAATAGATCACAAAATTGATAGGCCAATGTGAACTATAGTGACATATCAATGAAGATGTAGAATGATGGGTAGAAAAGAGGTACTTGGGTATTTTTATTTTCTTATCTAATCTATGCACATGAAGATTCTTCTTGGTGTTTGGCTCCATCTCATGTACTTTATTGTCAAATATGCCACTCTTGGCTAATTTCATATTGGCCACCATGAGAAAAACAGCAATACAGTTCACAATGCCACAGCTCTTCAGAACCCATTTGTATTGAAATGATGTAGATCTTGCCTCTGCTGCTCCTGTAATGTTGATGACATCATTACTTATGGCGCACTATCCATGCTCCACACCCACTGATGCTCACTCCCAATTAGTCTCAGAAGTTTTTATTGTGTCTCATTCTTGATGACCACAAATGTAAACCTTGACCAGTACATGCAATAAAATGTGAATGATGATTTATTTTCTCTGGTTGCATTAAATTTTTACTATTTGGGGTTTCATAGCATAAATGTAGAACAGTGTATCTTCCCATCAAGTCTTTTGAATATTTTCAGCCATAATTATTGCATTCCGAGTATACGCTTGCTTTCAGATGTGCTGACCACATCTCTGCTTTTATACACCACCACCAGCTAAGGGAATATGCAAGGGGCACATGGACAGAGAGTGAGAGGAGTTGTTCTACTCATGCAAGGACTGTCTGCCCCTCATCTAGCACAGCTTGAGGCTTGCCACAGAGAATGTGAAATCCCTACCTCTGACCCCATCAGACCCAAGAGGGAATGTCCATGGGAAGAACCCACTGGCAGTATACAACAATGGTCTCAAAAACCCTGAGAGATAGGCATGAGCAGCCAGAGAGGACTGTGTGGCACAAGACACAGAGCCTATGGAAAGGGATGAGGTAGTGACTGCCTCAGATAACAGCAGTAACAGAAGGGTAAAAGATACCTGAAGCTACTACCCTCACCACTCTCTGCTGATAGAAGCAGAAGGCCTAGCCATGGTTAGAATGGAACTAGGAGAGCCAGCACTTAGGTCAGTGGAAACGTATGCTCCTCCCGTGTTCAGTATGACTGAGTCAAATGTAAAGGTAAAGTCTTAGTCGCTCAGTTGTGTCTGACTCTTTGTGACCCCACTGACTGTAGCCTGCCAGACTCCTCTGTTCATGGGATTTTTCAGGCAAGAGTACTGGAGGGGGTTGCCATTTCCTTTTCCAGGGGATCTTCCTGACCCAGGGATTGAACCCAGGTCTTCCGCATTGCACACAGACTCTTTACCGTCCGAGCCACCAGGGAAGCCTATTGGGCTTAGGGTCATCCCAAATCAACATCGCAGTAGGAGTCTGGCAGCCTCATCTAGCACAATCCTGGGAAAGAAATACTGGTTTGTCAAAAAAGTTCACTCTGGTTTTTCAGAAAGATGTTGCAGGGAAACCTGAATGAACATTTTGGCCAACCCAATACTTTTTAAGGGAGCTAGCAGCTTACTAGGCCACCCTCTTAGGATAGGGTACCATTCACAGGTCTGTGAAAGGGTTTTACAGGAATGAGTCCTGGTGCTCCTTGAGGCATCTGATCAACCCCATGCCCAGACCAGAGAAGGATGGAGAGTCCTAACCTAGAGAAACAGGGAGTGAGATTCACAGTTACCAGCCTACATTGAGGACAGCTCAATGGACAGCATTCGGGGTGTCATCTCAGAGAACTGTGAGGAAGTACAGGATCCCCTGAGGTGTGGGCTGTAGCAAGGGCCCTACTTGCCTGGTCTAAGCAGGTTGGGGGGAGGCTTTGTTACATACATATGTCACACACACACACACACACACACGCTTCATTTTCTCTATTCCTTGACTCTCCTTACTTCCAAATGGCAATGGTATTCTTCAGGGTAGCCCGTTTCTTCAGCTAGTCCCTTGCCTAGTAGCCTGAAGCAAAGCCCAAAGGCTTTTACATTAGGTACTGTGCCCAAGAGACACGGGTTCACTTGTAGATACATATTATAGATCTTTGATATTGTCTTTTAGGAAATATACTAAAGGTGACAATAGGCCAGAAACCACCAAGATTTTCTTCATTTCTAATTCACATGCCTTCTTTTGAGCCCTCAATAGTTGGACGAGGAAAGCGGCTCCTTTGTTAACAAAAAGCCAAGGACGTGGGGATGGAGTGATGAGAGACATCTATACCAGTTTTAAAAAAAAAAAAAGACAAAAACAAAGCAAAGGAACTAAAAAACTTGGGCACCCCAATCAGATCACTTTCTTTCCAAGATCATAGCCTGCATGGTAAACTTATTTTTATAAAATGTTAAGATTAGCAGAAAAATCAAGCTGTCCCTTTGAGTGCATTTTCCTCTTTTGTCTAAAGCCTATGAATTAAAACCACTATTTTGGGCAGATTTGAAAATAGGATGTGAGTATTAGAAAAGATGCCATGGGTTTTCTTCTTGAACCATTTGAAAGGAAGTGCTGAGGAAGGCATCATTTTTAGTGTGCTCTTTTAGCAACTTGGGAAGAATTCAACTGCTTTACTGCTTCTGAACATACAGGCCCCAGGGCCCTATATTCTTAGGGTAAAATGAGCTTTGGGACCTGAAGAACCTCCACAGAGGCCTCTTTTGTAGCTCCCAAGCTTCCTCTGTGATTAAGATCCATCCTAGACCTCAGCAGTGAGGTAGCACAGACAACCCCTGCATCTGCATATCTGCTAGTCAATTTCCTCTCACTTAGGGGTTCCCAGACAAGCACTAGAATTGGGTGGTTTTATTCCTTTCGGAAATGAACTGTAAGGTTGATATCCGGACTCTATTATAATGAACACCTTAGGTCGACTACATAATGGTTCTTTATAAAGTGGTTTCTCTTTTAGGCAAAGGCAGTTGTGGCTTTAGAAAGTGTGGGGTTTTTCTTTTCGTCTGTATATATACCTTTGTAACATACTATGCGAACAGGAGAAAAGTAGAAATCTTGTTTTAATGCAAATGAAGGAAGAGTAGCAGGGTGGTGGGGGAGGGGAATGGAGTCTATACTCTCTTATATCAGCATCTGGATGCTGTGAAAATACTACACGCTTGAAAAAAGAAAATTTGCATTCCACGTGAATTTCCATGCCTCTCATGTGAGTCAAAGATAATATGAGGTAACTTAACTTTCCTCAGGAAGACAAATATAGCAGCGAGTTTCTTTAAAGAACTATTCAGCAATGAAAATGCTAACAGCATTTCATTAAAGGCAAGTAGAATTCACTAATCTATGATTAAATTTTAATAAGGATAACCAAAGGGTATGTGATTTGATTGGATTATAAATTAAAAAGATCAACTCTCTTCTCTCAAGCCCCTAAAATTTTGTTTTCTTAGAATGTGTCTACATGGGTACTGAGTCAGTGTTTGCAAGGTCATCCAAATAAACCGCTGACCTTCCTATCTGTGACACAGCTTCATAAGAGCAAAGGAACATTTGCTAGCATGGATGTGCAAGATCAAGTCTTATTCCTTCTTTCAAACTTTGCCAATTTTAGAGTAGGGTGGGTACAGAGGTCAAGGGAGCATCTAGGTCCAGGCAATGTGGCTCTGTCCTCACATTTTTCCAGCAAAGCAGCTGTGATCAAGGTTCTCAATATTATCTCAGTTGCTAATTCAACTGAAATTCAGCTGCACTTGAAGTTATTTCAGACTCCTTCACCTTTGAAACTCCTATCCCTTAGCTGTAGTTAACACTTATCACTTATTTTTTTCCGTCATAACTTCAAAAAAATTATTTATTTGGCTGTGCCAGGTCTCAGCTGCAACATGTGGAATCTAGTTCCCTGGCCAGGGATCAAACCTGGGCCCCCTGCACAGGGAGCATGGAGTTTTAGCCACTAGACAACGAAGGAAGTCCCTTGCCATCATAACTTGACTTTTCTGAATTTTCTTTTCCTTTATTCTTCTTCCTTTGCCTGTCCTTTAAATGTTGGTGTCTTTGGATCCCATTCTCAGTTTTCTTATAGTTTTACATGCTCTTTTTAGATAATCTCACCTAATATTTCCTCGAGTACATTTTCATCAACCAAAACCTATTTCCATTAGTTTCACTAAATCAGTCTTGAGAGAGAGAGAAAGATCACACAGGCATATAAACTTGACAAAAACCTCCCATAATGGACTCAGCACTCCTCAGAAAACTCCCACACCTAACCTCTTATAATCCGCATTTCAGTTAAAGGAATCACCATTCCTCCCTAATTCTCAGAACTATCTGTGGTTTCATCTTTGACTTTAATTGTTCTTACCTCTGTGAATCAAGAGCTCAGAGGACAGTCCTCTAAATCTCATTGAGCTCATCCCCTCGTAACTTCCTTGTTAAAGAAAACAATGATTCTGACATTTGCTCATTCATATAGTAAGGCAGACAATTCAAAACTATTGCAAAACAGGTATTGTGATGGGGACAGAGATCAGACTCAACCCTAAGTGCACCAAAGACAGATGGGGATTTTTCACTCATGAGCAGAGTCGGGGGGTGGAGGGGGGAGGCAGCAGATGGAAATAACTAATAGGAGACATCAAGGGTGGAGAGATTCTTGCTGAAGGCAGGCCAGGGTGACCAAATATCAAGGGTGAGAGACTCTCTCTAAACAGGCCTAGCAGGATTTTTACTAAAATTGGACTTCACAAGTATGGCCATGGAAGTCCAAGATTGAAGGCTAGTTGAGAACAGGGATCAGAGAAGCATAAGTAAAGTTTAGTCAGAGACAGCATCTTTGGCACTCTGCCCCCCTTTTTGTTCAGGCCACTGTTACCTCTTTCCTTAACTATTGTAGTAGTCTCCTACTATTAACTTTGCCTCTGGTTTCCAATCTGTAAGATCATTCCTCCTCTTTCTAGCCAGAATGGTCTTTCTAAAATAAATAATCAAATCAAGTCCCTCACCTTCTCAAGAATCAAAAGCCAATAGATTTCAATTGCCTAAATATATAATTTAATCTCCTTTACATGAAAAACAAGTGTTTCAACTCATTGAACACGTACTATGTCTCAGGCCTTATGCTAAGCACTTGGCAAACATCATCAGTTCAATTCAGTTCAGTTGCTCAGTCGTGTCCGACTTTTTGCAACCCCATGAATCGCAGCACACCAGGCCTCCCTGTCCATCACCAACTCCCGGAGTTCACCCAGACTCACGTCCATGGAGTCAGTGATGCCATCCAGCCATCTCATCCTCTGTCGTCCCCTTCTCCTCCTGCCCCCAATCCCTCCCAACATCAGGGTCTTTTCCAATGAGTCAACTCTTCGCATGAGGTGGCCAAAGTACTGGAGTTTCAGCGTCAGCATCAGTCCTTCCAAAGAAATCCCAGGGCTGATCTTCAGAATGGACTGGTTGGATCTCCTTGCACTCCAAGGGACTCTAAAGAGTCTTCTCCAACACCGCAGTTCAAAAGCATCAATTCTTCGGTGCTCAGCTTTCTTCACAGTCCAACTCTCACATCCATACATGACCACAGGAAAAACCATAGCCTTGACTAGACGAACCTTTGTTGGCAAAGTAATGTCTCTGCTTTTGAATATGCTATCTAGGTTGGTCATAACTTTCCTTCCAAGGAGTAAGTGTCTTTTAATTTCATGGCTGCAATCACCATCTGCAGTGATTTTGGAGCCCAAAAAAATAAAGTCTGACACTGTTTCCACTGTTTCCCCATCGATTTCCCATGAAGTGATGGGACCGGATGCCATGATCTTCGTTTTCTGAATGTTGAGCTTTAAGCCAACTTTTTCACTCTCCTCTTTCACTTTCATCAAGAGGCTTTTGAGTTCCTCTTCACTTTCTGCCATAAGGGTGGTGTCATCTGCATATCTGAGGTTATTGATATTTCTCCCAGCAATCTTGATTCCAGCTTGTGCTTCTTCCAGCCCAGCGTTTCTCATGATGTACTCTGCATAGAAGTTAAATAAGCAGAGTGACAATATACAGCCTTGACGTACTCCTTTTCCTGTCTGGCAAACATCATACTTTACATAAATTAATCCTCAGTATAATCCCACAAAGTTGTTACAATTATTATTCCCATTCTATAGGTGAGGAACTCAAGACAGAGGGATTCATTAACTTGCCCAAAGTCACACATCAGTCACTTAGCAGCAAGTGGCAGTGCCCAATTTGAACCTGGTCCATCTGATCCAGTAACATATGGTTATACAGTTTCTCTCCCTCACCATCTGGTTTAATCTGTCTGTCCGTCATCACCACCAGGATATTCCCCTACATACTGTCACCACTCCAGATACCCCAAACTAGTCACAATTTCTTTCTTAAAGACACCTTATGTCCATCTTTCATGTTTATCTGTCTTTATACATAATATCCATTCTGCCTAGAATGTGTTCTTTCATCTCCTAGACTTTATGAATCTCTACTCATTCTCCCAGATCCAGCTCAAAAGTCATGACCAGTACATAGCCCTGCCCAGCCCTTTCAGTTAACTCATTCCCTCTTGGGTTGGATAATACTGCCTTTTACACAGAAGAGAATGTATGGTCAATGAGCTTGTCTTCTTTACTCATTGCTATTTCTTAGTCACAGGGCTTGACAGATGGTAGGCAGTCAATAAACATGTGTGGAACAAATTAATTAAAAATACATTTCTCAGGAGACAGGAGGGGGCTCAACAGGGAGGGGTATATATGTAATTATATATATATATATGGATATATATGTAGGGTATATATGTATCCTACAACAGGATATACATGTAATTATGACTGATTCACATTGTTGTATGGCAGAAACCAGCACAACATTGTAAAGCAATTATCTTCCAATTAAAAAATTAAAAATTAAATAAAAACCAACACTTAGAACTCAAGAATTAGAGAAGGTTTTAAAAATACATTTCTCATAGTGCTCCTAATACTACATTGAAATTTTTTCACATGGCTGTCCCCATACGACACTGTAAACACCTTGTAGTGTTTACAGTGGAACCACATTTTATTATCACATCCATTATTGCTAATGTAGCAAGCATGTATTAAAAACTTATTAAAAGAATAAATGTCTGATATTCATACCATAGAGATGCCCTGGGATAAGGTTTCATGGTGCTAACAATTTTCTTATCAAATGCAAATATGCCTGAGGGAAAGAATAGAAGCCGCACTTTGGCAATTATCAGGTATTAGGACCATAGCAGAGATTGATTTGCCAGCCTGATTTCTGTGACAACTGCCAGCAGGTGAGTACTTGGATAAGACAGAACATGGTGCAGTACAACAGGTCCACAACCATGGACACAGTTTGAGGTCCCTGAGCTGTCTGAGGGTTGCCTAAAGGCACGCAGTGACTTGAGGAAGAAGAAAGGCCTACGTACTTGTAAATGTCTCCACGTATAAGGTGTCTGAAAGTGGAGAGTGAAGCAGATGGTCAAATAAATTGGTTGCTAGTTGGATGAGGAAGATATTAGTCTGGAAAATTCACAGATGGAGAAATAGTCTCCTAAGGCTTTCCCATTCTGCACAGATAATTCTTACATGGAAACACAGACAGCATGCACTGAAGAACAGATACTAAGTGGTTATTCTGAATAAAGAGTGAAGTGTCTCCATTTTGCTTAGTGCTGACTGTGGATAGGGCTTTGTGCCACTTTAGACTCTGCATATGGTGAGCACTCAGGCCTGTGATTACTGGCAAGGGCCCCAGACACTGCTTGAAACCAACAGCACCACTGACGCAGTCCTCACTCCCTAGAAGGTGCCTATCAAAAAAAGCCCCCCTTGACATTTACATTCCTTAGTGAGCACCTGGAGTTCTTTGACTAGGAGAAAGAAAATGGATGGACAAACTCAAGTTTCAGCCAGTTCAAGAATTAGATTTATCTGATTATAGAGTTTTTCATGTAGAGTTAAAACCACTTAATGGGTCTATTTTCAAAGCTTCTTTTCATTGATTTGAAGAAGTACCTTTCTAAGGCTCTTTGCAAGATTTAGCTTATTTATGCCTCAAGCAGGCTGGGGGATAAAGTTTCTGAAGAGAAAAGAAAGAAAGAAAGAAAATAACCACACAATTCACAGAGGCCTAAATAGATGGGCCAGAGAGTGAAAATTCAAGAAGTTGCAAGTTTTTGTACCAAAAAAGTTGGGGTGCTATTACTTCTAGGCCACAGGGAACCAGGGCTAATCCCAAGTGCTCTGGGAAACAGAATCAGTCTTGCACCTCAGTGAAACCAGAGGCAGTTGAATGTCTTGCTGGTTTAATTTGAAGTCCAGGAAGCCCTTTCTTCCTTTTCTTCCCCCTTCTCTGCTGCTGCTGCTGCTAAGTTGCTTCAGTCGTGTCCGACTCTTAGCGACCCCATGGACTGCAGCCCACCAGGCTCCTCCATCCATGGGATTTTCCAAGCAAGAGCACTGGAGTGGGGTGCCATTGCCCTCTCCGTCCCCCTACTCTAGAGCTTTCAATTCCCATCATGACAGTTTGGGTTTTTCTTTGGGGTAAGGCACTCAAGTGAAATGGAAAAACCCCTGGGAGCCTGAAGACATTAACTTCTGATTAGATTTAACTACCTTAGCACTGATTCACTTAATAGCTACCAGGGGAACAGCCTGGGAAGAAGAGAGCAGGGCCTTGAAGGCACAGAATCAGATGTCAGAATCAAGGAAGGAAAAAGTTTAGACCAGAGCTTGACCAGTATTTGGTGCAACCCTGGTGAAAGAGAAAATGTTTCTGGGGTCATAAGCACTTTGCCAAGAGGCAGCAGCACTAGGGCCACCTAGAGGAAAGGTGAGGAAATACCATGGACCATAAAGCAATCCCCCCATGTCCCAGTTTTTCAAATCTCGCTCTGAAGGAAACCTTCTAAAGATACCCATCAGCAGATGAATGGATAAGAAAGCTGTGGTACTTATACACAATGGAGTATTACTCAGCTATTAAAAAGAATACATTTGAATCAGTTCTAATGAGATGGATGAAACTGGAACCTATTATACAGAGTGAAGTAAGCCAGAAAGAAAAACACCAATACAGTATACTAACGCATATATATGGAATTGAGAAAGATGGTAACAATAACCCTGTGTACGAGACAGCAAAAGAGACACCAATGTATAGATCAGTCTTATGGACTCTGTGGGAGAGGGAGAGGGTGGGGAGATTTGGGAGAATAGCATTGAAACATGTATAATATCATGTATGAAACGAGTCACCAGTCCAGGTTCAATGCACGGTACTGGATGCTTGGGGCTGGTGCACTGGGACGACCCAGAGGGAGGGTAGGGGAGGCAGGAGGGAGGAGGGTTCAGGATGGGGAACGCGGGTATACCTGTGGTGGATTCATTTCGATATTTGGCAAAACTAATACCATATTGTAAAGTTTAAAAATAAAATAAAATTTAAAATAAATAAATAAATAAATAAATAAATAAAGTGAGGTTGGCCCCTCCTCTTCACCCCTTTAACTCCACAGTACTTCTTTTAAAACACATTTTTATTTGTGTTTACACAAAGGCATTGGAAGGCACTGCCAAACCAGAGGAGTAGGGAATCTATTAATCATCAGAAATAGGATGGGGAGGACACTTTGTCCTCTTTGAAAGAAGGGCTTGGATGTGGGGTGTCACCACTCACAAAAGCTATGCTGTCAACATCAGTCAGGAGCCCACACAGCCGTGTGAGTGCAGCTCTGAACCTGTCCAGTGCAGCCCTGAGCCTCACCAAGGTCTCACAGGAAGTCTAGTGAGCTCTAGTCAAGGACATCAGTTTCCATCCTTCTGGGGCAGGGACTGCCTCCCCCTCAACTAGGTCCCAGTGTGAAGCCTGAGGACCCTGTGTCCCTCATCCCCATTAGTCACCATCACACTTGCTCACAGAATTGATCTGTCCCCTATGGAGCCAAAGTCCTGTGCTTTCTGTGGTCCACTGGGGCCGTTGCACTCTGCCCTCTGGAGCCATGTTCTACTGTCAACAGCATTTATTCTACTTTCTACCTTTCCCCCAGATTTGGATTTCTACCAAATCCCCTCTGCCCTGGGATTTGCCTACTGCCTGTTGGCTTCCCCCCTGAGATCCCTGCTTCCCTCATAACCTGTTCAAGAGGCTCTACCTCTCCCTCTCAGGGCCAAGAGAGTAGTTCTATGAACGCCTCACTCACCCCAGCTGTCTGCCTTCTGCTGTTCTATCACCTCCCTTTGAGCACCACAACTTTGAAGCTCACCCTGCAACCCAAGCACATCTGCGTCTTCCTGCCCTCCACAGCAGCATCACTCATCCTCCACACTGTTTTCTAATATTTTCTTCCACACAGACTCCTGTTCAGGGTGACATTAATTTTTTAAATTATTCTTAAAAGGTTTTATTCTGTATTGGAGTATAGCCAATTAACAATGCTGTGACAGTTTCAGGTGAACAGAGAAGGGACTCAGTCATGCATATACATATATCCATTCTCCCCCAAACTCCCCTCCCATCCAGGCTGCCACATAATATTGAGCAGAGTTCCCTGTGCTACACAGTAGGTCCTTGTTGGTTATCCATTTTAAATTTAACAGTGTATACATGTCCATCCCAAACTCACTACAGGGTGACATCAATTTCTAGATGACTAATCTATATCACACCCTGGCCTAGCAAATCTTTCATTCATTCTTCTCTGAAGATGTTCACTTCCACTCTTTTGAACCACACTCTCTTTTGACAAAAATTTGTAACTCAATCTCATCTGGAACTCTAAGACCCATCCTCTCCCACACTTCTGGGCACAACTTACTTTGCTCCCCCTACTCTGAGTCCCACCAAATCTGTCTTGAACCTTATCATGAGCCCCACTCTCAATTGTTCTCCATCTTCCCAGTCTGTGAGGGCCCTCCTGCTTTCTTTTCCCCTCCCTTGCCGGCCAGATCCCCTAACTCTCCAGCTCCCAAGGAACACAACTCAAAAAGACACCGTCAGACAAATGAAGACAAATCAATGTTTCCTTTCTTCAGCTGGGCTCTCAATGCTTCCAGTCGCTTTCTTTCTTACTTGCTGCCTGCCCCAATCCTCCCAGCTTATACCCCACTCTTCTCAAGCCCCCAGATTCACCTCATCTTCACAGTTAAAAACAAAATAATGATTTTTTCAAAAAAGACCTTATGTGAACACTGCATTCTTCAAGTAATTCCCCATTTCTCATTTCTTTTACTGACAAAAATCAATGAGTACATTTCATTTTGTACACCTCTTTGCCACACACTCCCTTATTAACTCTAACCACTATACTTAAACTGTTCATTCAAAGGTAACTAATGATCTCCTAATTGCTGAATGCATCAGCCTCTTCTCCAGCTACATCCCACTCAATCTCTCAGCACCATTTGATAGTTTATCACACCTTGCTGCTGCTGCTGCTGCTAAGTCACTTCAGTCGTGTCCGACTCTGTGCGACCCCATAGACGGCAGCCCACCAGGCTTCCCTGTCCCTGGGATTCTCCAGGCAAGAACACTGCAGTGGGTTGCCATTTCCTTCTCAATGCATGAAAGTGAAAAGTGAAAGTGAAGTTGCTCAGTCGTGTCCGACTCTTAGCGACCCCATAGACTGCAGCCCACCAGGCTCCTCCATCCATGGGATTTTCCAGGCAAAAGTACTGAAGTGGGGTGCCATTGCCTTCTCCGTATCACACCTTATTTGTTTAAAAAAAAAAAAAAAGAAACCTCTGCATCACCTCCTGTTCTTCCCTCTCCTCTTCCCTCTCTCCCACTAGAAATAGCCTTTGATATCAGGAAGACAAGGCCATCAGCTTCTCCAACCTTGCCAGTTATTTAGCTGTTCTCCTTCCCCAGCCCTGAGCACCCCCTCACCAGGCATTCCCACCAGATCTTCAATGATTTTGCTTCCTTTGCCTTCTGCTGTGTTTGCCTTGCCAAAGCCCAAGTTTGGACACACACAACTCTCTTTTTTTCCCATGCCAGCTTCCAGGCCACAAAGCACAGCAGACAGAAGTCAAGCCCCAACAATAAGTATCTCCACGGCTATGTGAAGAACTGACTATCGATAAATAAGTCGCAGGATGCAAGATAAATGGAGGTAGGTCATTTCTCTGTTCTGGAAATTGAAACAGTTTTGATATTCTCATATATAATGTGAAAAGTCGACTGTGATTAATTTCCCAATGTATCTGCCTTAGAAACATTTTTCTCATTGTCTCCCAAAATAACATTCTGAAGGATATCATTTACTAAAATACTGCGATTTCACATTCAGCATTTTCCATTTTCTTTTCTCAGATTTGCTCCCTCAACCCATTCTCAAATTATCAGAGGTATTCCGGGTTTCCTTGCTCTTAGCTAATGATTTGTGCATCCTGCCTCACTGAGAAAAATATATTTAATGTACATGAAATTCCCAGCTGTTACATTGATAATTGTTCTCTCTCCAAGGTCCATGTGGCTCTCCTCAGCTATGAAGCTAAATCCTGCTTTGCGCTTCTGATCTCTCATCAACTCCATAATACTGGTTCTCCCCACTACTACTACATTTTTTTTCCTTCATCCTCCTGGGACTTAACACCCTCTGACTCAGACATGGGCTCGTTCAAGTTCTCTTATCCCTGAAATAAACAAACCGGCTTGCCCTGCAAGGTAGCATTTATTTCCTTTCATTGCCACCTGCCAACTCCTTGACCGGGTAGTCAGTCTCAGGGCCCTGCCTCCTTTTCATCATCTGCTCACTCTTTTACTCCTGCAGTTTGCCTTCTGCCCTCACCATGACCACTGTGCTCATAAGTCAACAGGGTTTTCATAACTGAAAGGCCTCCTCTCAATACCCATCCCAATGACTACTGTAGAGCATCTAACAGCTCCCATCACTTACTCCTCTCAAGGCTTAGACAATCCTGCCTTCTTTCAGTTCTCCCCTTAAATCCTTGTCCACTCCATTTCAGTCTCCTTTGCTGCCTCCTCTCACAGAGCCCCTTCCTTTAATGTAGTGCTTTCCCAGAGTTCTGTCATTCCCTCTTCTATTTTCTCCTTCTACAACTTGCCCCCAAAGTGAGCTCATTCTATCTCATTCTTCTCCTTGTGACCCTTCTTCTGAGCTTCAGACTTGACTTCCAAATAGCCCCTAAGCATCTAAACGGCATTTTCCTAGTCACAGGTGCTAACAATTTCCCACATCATTTTTGACACCTCCCTCCCTCAGGATCTCCAAACATGATCCCACCCACATGCAATCCAAAGAGCCACTGAATTCTAATTCTACTTCCAAAATGTCATTTGTATTTGCACTCAATTCCCAACCAATTTTTAGGACTCTAGGTTAAGCCTCCATCATCTCCTGTATTATGTGAAGGCATCCCAATTCAGGTAGGAGTGGTATGCTATTCACACCACAGGCACTCAGTTCATTTTGTAATTTAAGTGCATTGAATAATATGATGAAACTGAAAGGGCGGGCTGTGGGCTCTAAACATGGAAGGCTGTTTGTCCCCTGCCCACTCCACCACCCATTTCTTGTAGGTAAGACTTCAGCTGGCATGATCTTCTCTGAGTTCCAAAGGGTGAATTCCAACAGTTGCTGATCAAGAGAGAGGCAGCCCCAAGCTGGATGGGAGGGGACTTTGGGGGAGAATGGACACATGTATATGTATGGCTGAGTCCCTTAGCTGTTCACCTGAAACTATAACAACATTGTTAATCGTCTGTGAAAGTGAAAGTGAAATTAAAGTCGCTCAGTCATGTCCTACTCCTTGTGACCCCAAGGACTGCAGCCTACCAGGCTTCTCCATCCATGGGATTCTCCAGGCAAGAATACTGGAGTGGGTTGCCATTTCCTTCTCCAGGAGATCTTCCCAACCCAGGGACTGAACCCGGGTCTCCCACGTTGTAGGCAGACGCTTTACCATCTGAGCCACCAGGAAGTCCTTCTATACCCCGGTACAATATTAAAAGTTTTTTTTCTTTCTTGTAAAAAAGAGGGAGGAGCAGTCAAGAAACAACCTGAGGCAAGATTAAAGGTACCAGAGAGGCTCACTAAGATTAGGAGACCAACCAACACACAGCTGCACACACACCCTAATCTTGTCAGCAACCCCACCCTTATTAAGCTCATCAAATCCTCCAGGGTTGAGGGGACACAGTTTTGCTGCATCCCCCTTTGCCTGGCAAAGACTATTCTTTTCTACTTCACCCAAAACTCTGTCTCTGAGATTCAATTCAGCACTGGTGCAGAGAGGCTGAGCTATCAGCATCAAAAGTGTTAGTTGTTCAGCCATGTTGAACTCTTCTCAACCCCATGTAGCCCACCAGGCTCCTGTCCATGGAATTCTCCAGGCAAGAATACTGGAGTGGGTAGCCATTCCCCTTCTCCAGGGGATCTTCCCAACCCAGGGATCGAACCTGGGTCTCCCATATTGCAGGCAGATTCTTTACTGTCTGAGGCACCAGGGAAACCCTAAAACCATCTGCAAAGAAAGCCCATCTAGTTAAGAGAAAAGGCTTTGGAGCCAGGCTTACCTGAATTCATATTCTGGCTATGAAAGGGTAACTTATTAGCTTTTCAGTTTGAGCAATTTAAAGAACTATTTCTTTTTACTTAAGTTTCCTCATCTGTAAAATTAAGATAATAATACCTACCTCATAAACTTATATGGATTAAACAAGTTAAAACATTTTAAAAAATGCTCTAAAACACATAGCAAACAAATAGTAAGCAACCCAGAAGTGTTCATAGTTATATCATAATTACTTCCTTACACATTCATTGCAATACAAGCTGATTCATAAAACATTTCCAGAGTCTCCAGTTCCTATTTAGTATTTTCCCTGACACAGGCTGGTATCCACTTTAACAGAAAAGTCTCAGACCAAGCTAATCAAACATACTGTTTCTGTCAACAAGTCACTTAAAGTGACAACATCAATACTGATTTGAAAGCAAGATTTGGCCCAGATAATTTCTAATCCACTCAAACTACCTCTAGAGGATCCACTGTTGAATGCCATTAAGGATTGGATTAAATTCTTTGTGTGATGTTGATTTATCACAGACCAGAACAAGAGTTTTTCCAGTAGTCATATATGGATGTGAGAGTTGGACTACAAAGAAAGCTGAGCATCGAAGAATTGATGCTTTTGAACTGTGGTATTGGAGAAGACTCTTGAGAATCCCTTGGACTGCAAGGAGATCCAACCAGTCCATCCTAAAGGAAATCAGTCCTGAATATTCATTGGAAGGACTGATGCTGAAGCTGAAGCTCCAGTACTTTGGCCACCTGATGTGAACACCTGACTCATTTGAAAAGACCTTGATGCTGGGAAAGATTGAAGGTGGGAGAAGGGGACGACAGAGGATGAGATGGTTGGATGGCATCACCAACTCAATGGACATGAGTCTGAGTAAACTCCAGGAGTTGGTGATGGACAGGGAGGCCTGGTGTACTGCAATCCATGGGGTCACAAAGAGTCGGACATGACTAAGCGACTGAACTGAACTGAGAGTAAGAGTTGGCTAGAAAGGCCTTTGGGTCAGTATTAAGGTATTGAGGATGGAAATAAAGGATAAAGCAGCCCAGGTGTGGCTCTGAATCTGTGCAAGACCAGAGACAGAGCCTGAGGGCAGACTACTAGCAGGGAAGTCAGAAGTCTACTAGCAGGGAAGGAGAAGAGGTATCCAGTCAGAACTGGACTCTGGATTCAGACGGCCTAGTTTCAAGTTCTTACTCTTTGACTTGGTGAAGTGTGACATTGAAGACACTGCTTCACCTTTCCATGTCCTTATCTACATCATGGGATTACAATATAATACCGCCTCCTTCATAATGTAGTTGTGAGGATGAAATGACAAAAATCTATGTGCACAGCTTGGCACAATGCCTGACTCAAGGATTACCTTTAGCAGCATCATCATCATTAATGGAGTTTAAGTGCAAAATGCCAGCCCATAGAGATCCAAACCAGAGTCAAGGGCAAGCAGCAGCTATAGGGCTCTTATGACAGAATATGCTATCTTAAGACTGTATTGGACTTCCTTTATCCTGCTTTGTTCCCACTTTCAGTTCTTTTAGAAGTTAGGCTCTTATCCTCATGAATGACTATGAATTTTCCCTCCACAGTCGAATTCTCAAGAGTTCAAATGCCTTAACAAGGTCCTCCATGACCTGTCCCCCCGCATTCTTTTCAGCCTCATCTGCCTTCACTCTCATTTTTACATATTATCCTCTAGGTACACTGAGTTGTTCATAGGGTCCCCATAGTCCATCATGCCTCTCTGCTTGAGTTCAAGCTCTTTCATCTGCTTAAGAACCCCTTGTCCATTTAGCAAATAATTGAGAATGTTCATCAGCATTGTTTCAGATACTGAGGACACAGCAGTGAATACAAAAAACAAAACTCAATTACCTTCATGGCTCATATCTAGGTGGGGGGTTAGTAATAAATATGTGAATAAAACAAATAACACAATGACAGATTGTGCCAGTGCTATAAAAAATGGAGAGTCATATAGAAAATAGGATATTATTTTCAACAGTGGAGTCAAGAAAGGGCTCTATGAAAGATGTCTTGGACTTATTATTAGTATGGTTATTCTTCTAATCCTTTAGGTTTCTGTGTCAATTTTCACCTCTCCAAGAAGCCTGCTCTAAATCACCAACTCAGGATAAATACTTTTCTTGTGGCCTCTCACAGCACCCAGGGTAGGCTGCCCACAGTGCCTGAGTCCTAACAACTACCTGGTAGAGCAGGGGTTCCTAACCAGAGGACAATGGACGTTTTGGGAATCCACAGGAAGAGTAAGTTGCACTCCAAAGTGAGTATACACGTGCACTCATGTATTTTTCTGGTCTGAGTGGTCACAGGTTTCATATTCTCAAAGAGCAGATGACCTCATCAAAGTGTAAGACCTACTGCTATGTTGACGGTCAGTGAACCATCAAATTTCACCATCTCTTTGTGAGCAATGCATTAGCTATCCTTGGATGAGCTCTGTCCTGTGGTATGTATGGCTTAATGCTGAATTACTCCCCACACTAATTTGTTTCTTTAATGCATTTAACATCCTTTTATTGAGGGGCAAAAATACAGCAGGCCCTCAATAAAGGGATGTTAAGCACAGTGGGGGCTGAAGAGATGAGATCCAAATATTCAATAGAAAGCAGAGCAAAGGCCTTACACCATTCCCACACATAGATCCATTCTCTATTTGGTCATAAACTCCTGTAAAGACAGAACCTCTCACTGTGCTTTCTTCCATATCTCCCTTTAGCTCTTAATGTGAAGTCCTCATGTAAATGGTACTCAGTCAAAGGCTATTCATATCTTGGTCATTTGTGTCAGAAGACAGGGCAATGAGCTGAATTCTATTGTATCCAGTTAACAATGGGTCTGACTGTACTTTCAGAAATGTGATTACATATAATGTATAAAAGATAACAGCTCAGAAAATACCAATCCTTCTGAACTAATGGCATGACCTCCTCTGGAACTGGAACAGTGACCCATGTTATGTTCTACAGGAAAATGAGCGAGGCTTCAAGGAGGGAACTAAAATAGCCAGAAAAATATGTCTTTGGGCTAAATTTATACCCATTGGAGGTCACAACACAGCATAAGGGCATAATTCCAAAAGCAGCAGGATCATTCAAACCAAGAACAGCTTGCTAGGGGAGAGCTCAACAGCTAGAACAAGGAAGGATGTCAGGGAGGGGGAAGAAAGGGAGGAAAAAGGAAAACCTGTGTTGCTGGTGACCACAGAGTATCATTTTGGTCCTTTGTCAAATGTGAAACGGTTTCATTCCAGTCCGTTAAAACTGCCTCTGACATGATAATTCTAAATTCTTCTCTATCTAATTCCTTTCTAACACTCTGGGTCATGCCTAGATAAAAAAAAAAAAAAAAATTACATTCCTTCAGTGAGGAGTAGCCTTCCTTAGAAGAATAATTAAGACCATGTCTCAAAATATTTACCTTTTTTCCTTAGATTCCACTAAAACATCATTTTTGTTTTCTCTATTTTGTTAAAACATCAGTTGGGAGAATCCAAGAAAAGGGGTATTCAGAGACGCCTTTTGTAAAAATAAAGCTTTGCCAAATTAGATTATTTAGGAATAGGGTTAAATGAAATTTGTGCAAAGTTTACCTTTTGGAGAAAAATCAAAGAAAAAGAATACTATCAAGTATTATGCACTAATGTAAACTAATTGCTAATAAACCGTTTTAGAAAAGAGTCCCTTGGACAAGCTTTAATTAAGAGATATGACTCATTTGTAATTAGAATATTATTTGTAGGAAGGCAGGTGTAATAAAAGGCAATTTGAGAACTGTTTTTTTTTTTTAAGTTTAATTGCTTAAGTAGGCTTGGCATGCCTCCTACAATTTTGTTTTTACTGTTTCTTTATGCATGCAAAGAGAATCAAAGCCTAGTGTTTGCCAAATGATCATAAATTCTAAAATTTAGAGAAGACGACTTATGTATCATAGCACTAATTTTTATATCTGAAAAGGAACATGAAACCCTAAATGTTCAAGAAAGTCACAAGCATCTGTGGAAAACTAACCTTCACATGGATGGCAACATTTCATATCAGCTCTTATAGGTAGCTTTCCAAGTATACAGGGGATGGGCAAATGGCAAATTTTCCAAACTGACAAATGTGTCACTAGATATCCAGATAGATTTCTGTAATTCATCTCCAACCTAGACCAATTCTTTAAACATAGAAATTATGGTTAAAGTCTGTATCATATAAAGCCATTATCAGAGGGCCCTTGTGGGTCTATTATTAAATATATGTGCTTTACTTTAGGTTTTGGTCACATGGTCTTATCTCATTCTCTGATTACTTTTGACTAAATGTCCAAAACATCATGGGCAAAAAACTGTAAAAACCAATTTGAGATTTTAGATAATTTTATCTTCCTTTAGAGACAATTAACACTTGTTTTTGGCAGGCACTAACAGTCTAAGGGCACCATCACAGATCACTTTTAATCGGATCAGATGTTGGAGTGACTACATGCTAGCCTTGAGTCCCTACAAGGACTAGCCTATTTCTGGTTTGCCCTTATGCCTAGGATATTGTTCTTCGGGGTCACAACCCCAAACTGGAGACTTAACCAGAAACCCTCTTCTTTGATGTGCCCTGACATTCAACTGTGGCTCCCCCAGCCTCTGGAGCTGTAATTTCTGCTCAGTTTCTTGGCCTCTGTTACACTTTTGGAATCAATAAATATGTTGAAGAAAGATATAGCACCAAATGTTGGATTCCCCTCTTTGGGCTTCTCTCTTCCCTTGGTCTTGGGCCACTAATTCTTCCTGTCTTGGTGTGATCTCCAGTGTTTAAAGTGGGTATTGTGTACATTTTGAACAGCTTTGTTGTTGTTTTCAGTTGAAGGGTTGGTCCGAACTAGCAATAATGACTTGACTTCATTAGGAACAACAGACGCTGGGCTAAGGCCCACAATACTTTATGGGCCCACAAAAATGTTTTCATTTCTTTTCAAATCAAAAGAAAAAAATGAACTTTTAGGTTGGATAAAATATTTTTTTAATTTATTTTAATTAGAGGCTAATTACAATATTGTATTGATATTTTTTATTTTATTTGTAAACTTTACAATATTGTATTAATTTTGCCAAATATTGATATTTTAACATGTAATCTTAACATTACCATCTTTAGAGCAATGAAATTATAAACTGCTGCTGCAGCTAAGTCGTGTCAGTCATGTCCAACTCTGTGCGACCCCATAGACAGCAGCCCACCAGGCTCCCCTGTCCCTGGGATTCTCCAGGCAAGAACACTGGAGTGAGTTGCCATTTCTTTCTCCAATGCAGGAAAGTGAAAAGTGAAAGTGAAGTCGCTCAGCCATGTCTGACTCTTAGCGACCCCGTGGTCTGCAGCCTACCAGGCTCCTCCGTCCATGGGATTTTCCAGGCAAGAGTACTGGACTGGGTCGCCAGTGTCTTCTCCAGAAATCATAAAAAACAATGTTTAATATTTTCTTATGGACGAAAAGAATTCATGAAGTCAAAAGTGCCTACAGCCCACAAAAATCATAATGGCTGAAAGTCATAGTAGCCATGGCTAAAAGCAAAACTTCTTTAAAGGTATTTCAAAGGCATTAATAACACTGTATAAAATGACATGTAAGATGAGATTGCCAAAGACTTTCTTATCCACCATCTTCTTTGAAACTCCTGTGAATCTGGTAAGGGAGGTGAGGTAGGTGTTAGTTGTTCTACTGAGGGAAATGGGACACAGAAAGTTTAAGTGAATCGCTCAAGGTCACACAACAAGTCAGTAATAGACTCTGAATTAGAGCCTATATCTGGAACTGAAGAATGTTCCAGAAATGAAGTATGCAATATATCCACAGAACCCTTGAATATTTTGAGAATAATATGACATGATAACCTTTTATCAAAAAGTTATGAAAACACTTTTTTACTTCAATAAGCAGACTGTTCCAAAAGTCAGAAGATCTGAGTTCTAATCCTGGCTCAGCACTAACTTATTGTGTGGCCTTGAATAGGTCTTATCTTGGTCCTAGTCCTCTTCTCTAAAATGAAGCACTTGGAGAGCTCAATCTGAAATTCTCTACCAGCTCTATTTTATTTATTTATTTTGATTCAGTGAGCCTACCAAGCCAAAACACTCATCCTAGAAATGTTTTAAAGGCTGCTGGAAATAAAAAGATTGTAATTCTCTAAGTCAACATAAATAACATGCTATATAATAGCCAAAAGTACCCAGTCTTCTTTGATGCCACAAATTAAAGCATACAGGGGAAAATAGAGCCCCCAACAATGAAAGACCATATCAGATAAATACTATTTCCCCTCTTATCTGCAGGGTCTCAGAGACAAATCAATACGTGTGGAGCCAGGTCCCTGTCAGCATTTCCACTACCTTTATTAATATGGCTTTCTTCGATTCCATTAATATTGCAAATACCAGCAAACAATTTGTGTTTAAACTTTTCCCACTCTCTTTTACTAAGAGATGACAGTTCAAAAGCAGAGAGTTATATTTGTTTAAATCCTGTGTACTTGAATGTTAGAACAGTCCTCGACAGCAAAGTCACTTTCTAGCCTCATCCCTGGGTTACTTAGATCACACTTTGACCTCAAGAGAACACAAAGTAAACAAGTAGAAAGAAAATCAGGGAACCACACTTTAATTGTGGCTGCCTATGGTGAGAGTTCAGAGAAGGCAATGGCAGCCCACTCCAATACTCTTGCCTGGAAAATCCCATAGACCGAGGAGCCTGGTAGGCTGAAGTCCATGGGATCGCTAAGAGTCAGACACGACTGAGCGCCTTCACTTTCACTTTTCACTTTCATGCATTGAGAAGAAAATGGCAACCCACTCCAGTGTTCTTGCCTGGAGAATCCCAGGGACGGGGGAGCCTGGTGGGCTACAGTCTATAGGGTCGCACAGAGTCGGACACTACTACAGCAACTTAGCAGCGGCAGCAGCATGATGAGAGTTACATTCAGTTCCTTTCAGAATTGCACATGCCTTATGCTTCAGATGGAGAAGGAAATGGCAGCCCACTCCAGTATTCTTGCCTGGAAAATCCCATGGACGGCGGAGCCTGGTGGGTACTGTCCATGGGGTCACAAAGAGTCGGACACAACTGAGCAACTTCACTTCACTTATGTTTCAGAGGTAAGGAAACAACACTCCTCTAGGAGTGAGGCCGCCAGGGTTTAGAGCCTACTCTGCCACAGACAGCCGTAGTGTAAGTTCAGTAAACCTCTTCCTTCTCTGTACCTCTGCTGCTGCTGCTAAGTTGCTTCAGTCGTGTCCAACTCTGTGCGACCCCAGAGACGGCAGCCCACCAGGCTCCCCATCCCTGGGATTCTCCAGGCAAGAACACTGGAGTGGGTTGCCATTTCCTTCTCCAATGCATGAAAGTGAAAAGTGAAAGTGAAGTTGCTCAGTCGTGTCCGACTCCTAGCGACCCCATGGACTGCAGCCTACCAGGCTCTTCCACCCATGGGATTTTCCAGGCAAGAGTACTGGAGTGGGGTGCCATTGCCTTCTCCGCTCTGTACCTCTGACTTCTGTTTATTACAGAGAGGCAATTGGATTCATGATTTCTAAGAGCCTTTTCATTCTAAATGTGTATGATTCTGTTCTGAGGGTTGCAATGTATGGAGGGCTCGCTACAATCTTCATCAGTTTCCTGCCACCAGAACCCCTCAGTCTCCTGTCTCCCTGGCTTTACTCAGTGCAGCTGTGTGATACCAGGTCGCTGACAGGACTAACACAGACTGCCTGACACTTTCGAGCTGTGCTGCCCACATGGGCAGCTAAAAGGATTTTAAGAGCATCATCTACTGACAAGTCCAGATCTCTTGGGGGATGGAAGTAAGAGTGGAGGAAGGAAAGAAAAACCTCAAGACACAGGGCTTCATTTTAAGCAACATACAAGCCACACATTTTCCTTTCACATCATCAAAGCCTCGCTTTGTGAGGAGCAGAATGCTGCTGGGGCACCTGGTGGTCCCTTTTCTGAGAATACATTTTCTTTGCACATTGACGGCCCTTTATCGGCTTTAAAGACTCAGACAGCATGGGCTGACCACTGCCACGGCAGGGAACTGCGCCAGTTCCGGGAATGTAGCCGCCCAGAGTAATCTACATAAAAATCTCAAGTAGGGTCGGCAACTACTAGGGGGCTGCAGTGGCCAGGCACGCTGCTGTGGACACACAATGGAAGAGAAGAGGAGATGAAAAGGCGAGGAGGAGAAAGAGCACAAAGGAAGAAGGCAAAATAATATCCCGAAACTTGGAAACAAATGTAACCGATTCTCTGTTAGTAAAAGTAATATCTCTTTCTGTTCACATTAAGGGAGTTATTAAATGCAATTTGGGGAACTAGAAAATTTATGGTGAGGCATATTAACAACGTTTAAAATTTAGACAGGAAAATGACTCACTCATTCCTGGCACACAAAACTAGACCACTGCTTACCCACTTTGGGCAACTGCCTGTTCTGAGGATTGGTGATAAGGCCTCTGCAGTGCTTCAGCCAACTTGTATGCATTATTGCTGCTGCTGCTGCTGCTAAGATGCCCCAGTCATATCTGACTCTGTGCGACCCCATAGACGGCAGCCCACCAGGCTCTCCCGCCCCTGGGATTCTCCAGGCAAGAACACTGGAGTGGGTTGCCATTTCCTTCTCCAATGCATGAAAGTGAAAAGTGAAAGTGAAGGCGCTCAGTCGTGTCCAACTCTGTGCGACCCGATAGACGGCAGCCCACCAGGCTCCCCCATCCCTGGGATTCTCCAGGCAAGAACACTGGAGTGGGTTGCCATTTCCTTCTCCAATGCATGAAAGTGAAAAGTGAAAGTGAAGGCGCTCAGTTGTGTCCGACTCTTAGTGACCCCATGGACTGCAGCCTACCGGGCTCCTCTGTCCATGGAATTCTCCAGGCAAGAGTACTGGAGTGGGGTTACTCAAAAGATATATGTGCAATCTGGCAAGGGGTTGTTTGCATTTTGGGCCAAGCCTCTGTCTGCTTTGGGAATCTTGCTTTTGGAATCCCCGGTGGCTCAGTGGTAAAGAAGCCACCTGTCAATGCAGGAAATGTGGGTTCAATCCCTGAGTCAGAAGTTCTCCCAGAGAAAGAAATGGCAAATCACTGCAATATTCTTGGAGAATCCAATGGACAGTCGATCCTGAGGGCTAGAGTCCATGGGGTCACAGACAGACACTACTGAGCAAGCAAAGCACCACCATTGTCTGCTGTGGATTATGTTATGTTAGTGGCTCAGACATGTCTGACTCTTTGTGACCCCATGGACTGTAGCCCACCAGGCTCCTCTGCCAATGGGATTCTCCAGGCAAGAATATTAGAGTGGGTTGCCATTTCCTCCACCAGGGGATCTTCCCAACCCAGGGATTGAACCTGAGTCTCCTGCATTGCAGGCAGATTCTTTACCATCTGAGCCACCAGGGAAGCCCCTGCTTTGGATAGGGTGGAGCCAATGATAGGTGGGTTCATGAAGAAAGCTGAGTTAAGTGGCTCCACAATTCCACATTTTCCAATGCTCCACAAAAATTAAAAACTGCTGCTCTGTGAAAGACAATATAAAGAGAATAAAGAGGACAAGGCACAGACCAGCAGAAAATATTTTCAAAAGACACATCTGATAAAGGACTGTTATCCAAAATACACAAAGAACTCTTACAATTCAACAGTAAGAAAACAAGTCCATTCTATATGTGTGTAACTGAATTACTTTGCTGTACAGCAGAAATTAACAGAACATTGTAAGCCAACTAGACTTGAATAAAATAAAAAGAAAAAAATATTTTCCAGTACAACACAAATACCCTATACAGCCTGATGTTTCCAGGGAATTCCAAGCACACTACCTCTACAGCATGACCCTTTGCCAAATGGGCAGAAGAGTCTAGTTAAAAGTAGGGAATTCCCTGGCAGTGCAGTGGTTAGAACTCTGAACTTTCACAGCAGTGGCCCAGTCACATTCGATCCCTTGTCAGGGAACTAAGATCCTACAAGTGGTGCGATGCAGCCGAAAAACAAAAAAAGTGCTGAAAATAATATTGCTCCGGACAGTAATAGACTTGAGGTGAATCTGGGCTCTACAATAATCTAGCTCTGTAACACTGGACAGATTACAGCTGATGATTCATGGCATGCATGCCATTCATTCATATCTTGCAACCACCAGATAAACTAATGAATGTAAGGTCCTCTGTCCATGGGATTTTCCAGGCAATAATACTGGAGTGGGTTGCCATACCTTCCTCCAAGGGATCTTTCTGACCCAAGGATTGAACCCGTGTCTCTTATGTCTCCTATATTGGCAGGTGGCTGCTTTACCATTAGCGCCACCTCGAAAACCCCAATTAAGGTAAAGCCACTAGCACAGCATAGGTGTTCAGGCAATGCTAGATGTCACATTATTTGTTCTAACGCTAACAAATAATGACAATTGTTACTGCCATTACTCTGTTATGGCTATTCTGACACTAGCCTGGTTCAGCTTGTTCCTGTAGCCTACAGTCAACTCACCCCAAAGCCTCTGCCTCATCGAGTGGATACTGCTGTTCCCAGATCCTCTCCCATCCTGCCTGACCTGCCCTCCTACCCAACTCCTACCCAACAGAAGCTTGAGGCTTCGGTTCTGACAAACAAGTGGGCCACAAACCAGAACTCACCAGTGGGGACAAGGAGCTAATGGCCCTACCAGCTGCAGCACCTAACCCTGGGGGAGGAAAGAAAAACGAGGGTGCCAAATATGTAAATGGCCCCTGTCTTGACAGCTCATAAGAATTATCAGTTAAGCCCAGAGGCTGCTTTGTATGCTCATGTCTTCTCTGTTATGGGAATGATGGCTGCGATGTAACAGATCACCCTTAATCGCTCCAGCCCATCAATTACCTGCAAGGGAGGGGAGGGAGCATGGCCTGCTGCCAGGGGGGACCTGTAATTGATAGTCACCTGAACAGCAGGGATCAGGTCTTGCATTCAATATAAGCAATTAAAAAGAAAGTTACACTGGAAATGGGCGGGTACTACATTGGCTTGGACTCTCTCTCACATTTCAGAACTTGACCCTAGGCCTGCAACCTGGCAAGGTATTATTTGATATACTCATGGACAAAGCCATACTTGCTTAGGAGGGCTTGGGTAGCCATTGCTTAGGCCTCAAGTTTAAAGGCTTCTGCCCCCTAGAAAATATTAAGCCCTAAGGTTTCATCTCAAATCATGTCTCTGGAAGGAGCTGCTGAGAAATAGGAGATGCTACATCTTGAGAGAGAGAGAGAGTGTGTGTGTATGTGTGTGTGTTAGTTGCTCAGTCATGTCCAACTCTTTGCAACCCCATGGACTGTAGCCTTCCAGGCTCCTTTGCCTATGGGGATTCTCCAGGCAAGAATACTGGAGTGGGTTGCCATGCCCTCCTCCAGGGGGTCATCCCGACCCAGGGATCGAACCCAGGTCTCCTGCATTGCAGGCAGATTCTTTACCAACTGAGCCACCAGGGGCTTATATACATCTTAAATGGCCCCTCCCTAAGCTAGCATACTAGACTGCCATATAGACCCTTATCCGTCACAGTCACCTGTACCAGGGAACTAAAGGCTCAGAATCAGAATCCCACAGGAAGCAACGTACTCTTACATTTCAATCCCTTGCCTGGCTGATATTATGTCCCATAAAATGTTATCCCTTTAGAGCTCTTGGTGAATTGAACCAATGTGCCACCCCTTCCTTATCTCATCTTTTCTCTTCTGTCACTGCACCCTCTTCTGCCCTTGGTTGCTCAGCTCAGTTTTTACCACGTAATTATAAACCCAAGTGTGGCAATAGATAGAACAAGTTTGGGCCCAGGCAGCAGTAGCAACCAAAGAGCACACATTGACCCTCTCCAAATTCTAGCATCTGTCACAAAGAGGGGATGTTTTTCCTCCTGGGGCTATGAGCTGCTGGAGGGCTGGAAGCATGACTTTAAAAAGCCTCTACAAAAGGTTATCTTGAGCATTACCAGTCAATCCAAAGTTTCCCCTAAGTTCTTCACGGTGTCTGGCGTGGGGTAAGTAGTCTGAAATCATTGTGTATGTCATCATCACCCTTGCCCCTCTTCACAGTCCCAGCACCTAGCACAGTGCCTGGCATTTGGAAGGCACTAAGTAAATATGATTATACAGATAATCAAATCCCTTATGATTATACAGTGGAAGTGAGAAATAGATTTAAGGGACTAGACAGAGTGCCTGATGAACTATGAATGGAGGTTCGTGACACTGTATAGGAGACAGGGATCAAGACCACCCCCATGGAAAAGAAATGCAAAAAAGCAAAATGGCTCTCTGGGGAGGCGTGACAAATAGCTGTGAAAAGAAGAGAAGCAAAAAGCAAAGGAGAAAAGGAAAGATATAAGCATCTGAAGGCAGAGTTCCAAAGAATAGCAAGGAGAGATAAGAAAGCCTTCCTCAGCGATCAATGCAAAAAAAAAAAAAAAAATAGAGAAAAACAACAGAATGGGAAAGACAAGAGATCTCTTCAAGAAAATTAGAGATACCAAGGGAACATTTCATGCAAAGATGGGCTTGATAAAGGACAGAAATGGTATGGACCTAACAGAAGCAGAAGATATTAAGAAGAGGTGGCAAGAATACACAGAAGACCTGTACAAAAAAGATCTTCACGACCCAGATAATTATGATGGTGTGATCACTCACCTAGAGCCAGACATCCTGGAACGTGAAGTCAAGTGGACCTTAGAAAGCATCACTACGAACAAAGCTAGTGGAGGTGATGGAATTCCAGTTGAGCTATTTCAAATCCTAAAAGATGATGCTGTGAAAGTGCTGCACTCAATATGCCAGCGAATTTGGAAAACTCTGCAGTGGCCACAGGACTGGAAAAGGTCAGTTTTCATTCCAATCCCAAAGAAAGGCAATGCCAAAGAATGTTCAGACTTATCTCACACGCTAGTAAGGTAATGCTCAAAATTCTCCAAGCCAGGCTTCAGCAGTATGTGAACCGTGAACTTTCAGATGTTCAAGCTGGTTTTAGAAAAGGCAGAGGAACCAGAGATCAAATTGCCAACATCCACTGGATCATGGAAAAAGCAAGATAGCTCCAGAAAAACATCTATTTCTGCTTTATTGACTATGCCAAAGCCTTTGACTGTGTGGATCACAACAAACTGTGGAAAATTCTGAAAGAGATGGGAATATCAGACCACCTGACCTGCCTCTTAAGAAACCTATATGCAGGTCAGGAAGCGACAGTTAGAACTGGACATGGGACAACAGACTGGTTCCAAATAGGAAAAGGAGTACGTCAAGGCTGTATATTGTCGCCCTGCATATTTAATTTATATGAGAGGACATCATGAGAAATGCTGAGCTGGAAGAAGCACAAGCTGGAATCAAGATTGCCAGGAGAAATATCAATAACCTCAGATATGCAGATGACACTACCTTTATGGCAGAAATTGAAGAGGAACTAAAAAGCCTCCTGATAAAAGTGAAAGAGCAGAGTGAAAAAGTTGGCTTAAAGCTCAACATTCAGAAAACTAAGATCATGGCACCTGCTCCCATCACTTCATGGCAAATGGGGAAACAGTGGAAACAGTGTCAGACTTTATTTTGGGGGGCTCCAAAATCACTGCAAATGGTGCTTGCAGCCATGAAATTAAAAAACGCTTACTCCTTGGAAGGCAAGTTATGACCAATATAGATAGCATATTCAAAAGCAGAGACATCACTTTGCCAACAAAGGTCCGTCTAGTCAAGGTTTTTCCAGTGGTCATGTATGGATGTGAGAGTTGGACTATAAAGAAAGCTGAGCACCAAAGAATTGATGCTTTTGAACTGTGGTGTTGGAGAAGACTCTTGAGAGTCCCTTGGACTGCAAGGAGATCCAACCAGTCCATCCTAAAGGAGACCAGTCCTGGGTGTTCATTGGAAGGACTGATGCTGAGGCTGAAACTCCAATACTTTGGCCACCTCATGTGAAGAGTTGATTCATTGGAAGACTCTGATGCTGGGAGGGATTGGGGGAGGAGGAGAAAGGGACAACAGAGGATGACATGGTTGGACGGCATCACCGACTCGATGCACATGAGTTTGAGTGAACTCTGGGAGTTGGTGATGGACAAGGAGGCCTGGCGTGCTGCGATTCATGGGTCACAAAGAATCAGACATGACTGAGCAACTGAAATGAACTGAACTGAAGTAAGTATGTACTTATGGGTCCAGAGTCATTTATCTAAAACCTTTGGGCCCACGAGTACTTCCAAATTTGAAATACTTTTCAGATTTGAGAAAGATAAGATGGGGGACATGCTGTAAAGTATACCCCAGCAAGATAAGGAACAGCATACCACAAACACATGAACCTATCTGTAGTGAAACAAAGAAAGAGCCCCTCAACTTGGATTAATCAAGAAGATAAAAGCCTTTGAGTATCAGACCAGAAGAGATTTGTTTTCCAGTGAATTTGCACTCCAAATTTGCCAAAACACAACTTAATTTTCAGACTTCCAACTTTGGAATAACAGATGGGAGTTTATGGATCTGTATGAAATAATGAGTGGAGGAACAGTCTTTAGCCTCAGCGCCCCATTCAGGGTAGGGAGATGTTACTCACTATCATCCTCTAAGTCCTCAGGCGAGTTTGCCTTCCGTGTCTTATAACATGGGCAGACCCTGTACAACCGAACTTCTAAGGAAGCCAGTTCCCTCCCCCTATCCCGTTCTCTTAGCTTTCAACATTACATAAGCAAAGGAAAGAGGGGCTTATGTAGAGCTAGTAATTCTGTCACTCACAGGATTGTGGCCTCAAGCAAAGCCCTTAGCTCTTTTAGCTGCAATCTCTTCTGTAAAACAAGAAAGGGTAAATTGAGGCAGTAAATGCTAATATTACTGAGAACCTTCCAGGGTATGATTATCACCTGTATTTTACAGATGAGGTAACCGAGGCTGAGTTAGGGAACCTTGGCCCTTTTCTCCTTGGTTGGGAGGGAGACAATTGAGAGAATAGAGGGGAAAATTATAGAAGCCAACCAATGAGCTAAGTATACACATGCAAAATCCTCTAAAGATAAAACTAGTTAGTGTAAGGAATTGCTAACCGGATGCCTCTGCCCACCTCCTTGCTACCTCTGTGTGTCACAGCAAATGTAACAAGGACAGAGTGGGAAATTAAAGGCTAAAAGGAGAAATCAGTGAGATGGCAACACCCCCGAGTGAAGGGGAACCAAGGGCCACTTAATTGCAGAGATCAAGGTACTATATTTTACTCCTAGTTGAGAATGCAAATGATGGCATCATCCATTATTCTTTGGCAATATTTTTTAGTATTCAGAGTGCAGTTTTGTGGTCTGAAAACAATTTAAACTGAACAAAAACTAATGCTGCTTTGACTGATTCTTATACTGGATTCTTCCCTTTCCCTACCCCCAGCCCCTGCCCAACCGAGTCTCTTCTATGAATACACAGTGAGTCAATCTGGTATATCTTGATGGTTGAATAAGCTCTTTGATTTTTGAATTATTTTGAGATTAACTGAATTTGAAATGTGGGCTGCCTGCAATGTCTTGCTGGCACAAAAAGATGAGCTTTGTTATTGACAGAGAGACTTGCACATGACATTTTTTTTTATCATTATTCGCCTGCACTGAACTACTGTTCGCTTTAGCCTGGCCTGGCCGCCAAAACGGGTGCTGCAAGGCCAAGTTCAAAAGTGCAATTTACAATCTTCTCTCTCTTGTGAACTTCCACGTGGCATGGGGCAACTTCTGCCTGGGAAACCAGACACATATTTCTGACCGCAATCAAGTCACACTGCCCATTATATTACAGTTTTTGAGAACTTGCATAATGTCCCAAATGCATAAAAGCTATCATGCAAGAATCATATTATGGGTAAGTTGAATCAGAATGTCACTGGAGCTGATCAAGGGTTTCTGTGTGTGAGCCCTCCAATCCTGTCCTTGGTCCCAAAGGAAACTTAGCAATTTCACAGCAGCCTTAGGGACTCAGTCTGTGGACTCCATGATAAACAAGCATCCTCTCCCTTTTCAATTCCCATAGTAACTCTCACTTTTTCCTTTCCTTTTATTTATCCCCTATATTTTCTCAACCCAGACTTTGTTATCTACTTCACAGGATGACTTTTCCATCCACCCTACTATCACTCTCCCTGGCCATCCACTTCTCATTTTGATATCTTTTCTTTTTCTTATTCCTTCTAGGCCATCTCGTCCTATCCTATCCTTTCAACCTTCAGTTTTTCTTCAACTTATTTCCCTAGCCTTTTCATCTTCTACCTGCCCCCTAGCAAAAAGCTGCCTTGGCCGGTCCTACCAGACAGTGGTTATAGCACAACACATATGAAAGCACCCATGAGGCAGGCACAGCCACCTATTAAGAATTCTGCGTTAAGGCACAGGTAATGATGATTTTAAATGACCATGCATTAATTTGCAGAGGCCAGTATTTCTGAAGTGATCCAAGTTTTGCCCTCCTATCATACAGGGTAAACTTTACATATGAAGTGTTTATAGAAACACCAGCCTAGGGATACAGTGGTGCTTTAATAACAACAACAAAAAAGCAAAAGCCAAGAGGCCTCACAAAGCCCCCTTGGGAGACAAACTGGCAATTCTTGAACATGATGACAAGCAAGAGGGCAGCCTAATGACCAACACTGGATAGCAATCCCGAGACCTACTGATACCCCAGCCCTTCCAGATCTCTCCCTCTGTCTCAGACCTGGGGTCAGGAAGAGTCATGATGGCCCTGGGCAGGTAGCAAACAGCAACCGGCCTGCACGTCCCCACCGGATCTCTGGGCCAGTACTGCTGCCCAGTCTGTCTGCACAGCACTCAGTCTGCCCCAGCAGGCCCAACAGGCGCCACAGTGAAATCAGTAGGGAGAAATCCTTTTTCTTTACCAGTTCTATTCTGCTTTTAGGTCACACAGCAGCAACAACTTGTGCTCCTAGGGCCATCCATAAACTCTCCAGATATGACGATTTGGGCTATGATCCCTACCATTAGTAAAATTGCAAGCAGCTTGAGGCAAGAGCTGTGTCATTTCTCTATCTCCTGGTGCCTCTAAATGTGATGCCTATCACACACTGGATGCCCAATAAATATGTATTGGATTGAGTCGTACTACTCAGTACCATTATCAATATTAAAATATTCCGTTTTCCACTTTATTCACTACAGACATCTGCAGCGCTCTCCTTCTACCTGGTCTGCACTTCACGGCAAGATGAAAAATGAAACTGTTACTTTAAATTCAGTGGCCTTCCCTTTATTGAAAGTTAATCATCCACCAGGTTTTTCTTTCTCACTGATACCGTATGAGGAAACAATTAGCAATACTTTTTCTGATGTCAGTAAATGACCTCAATATTAATCTTATCAGGCTTGCTTCTTTGGGGAGTTTATTCCGAAATCAATTCAGGTTGCACTATAAATCAAAAAGAAGAAAAAAGCAATTCCTAGCTTTCTCATCTACTAATGTGAGCACATCAATTAGGTAATATCCTGATTAAAATCTCAGGATTGTGTCACAAATGAGCCTTTCAATTTTTTTTTTCCTTTTCAGACAGATACTTAATTTGCTAATCTGCTGAAATCATTGGTTCCAATAATGGCTGCTATATTTTCTGTCTGTTCACTCACTCGTGTTTTTTTTTTTTTTTTTTTTGCCCCCAGAAACTGGACACAGGGTCCCTTATCTTCATTTCTGCCTATGTGCTTGCCACCCAATAATGAAGACATCTTTTAAATCCAAACTCAGCTCTCAAATTAGGCACTTCATTAAACATTTTCACTGGAAATTCCATTTCTTTCATCTTCCTTTCAGCATCAGCCAATAATCATGGTGACTCTGATGACCTGCATAACTAATCTCTAACCCAGTTACTTTCTTTTACACATGCAAGCTCAGAACATAAAAGCCCCAACTGGCTTTTGTCAGTGCACTAAATTTAGCAAATTTTCAGCCAGGTTTCTTCTAGTTATTCATCTGGATGTCTAGGACCTCTGTGACTCTTTCCACAGCAGCATGTTCTACTTCAAGACTGAAATGAGCTCAGGGTATACAAAGACACAAACTGTGCACTCTCAGAATCATCTAATTAGTTAGTAATGATCCTGTTTATACCATTTCCATAGCCTCCCCTTCTGCCGGAGTCCCTTTCTCTTCAACTTCTTGGCCTCTGACATATAAGGCATTTCACTTTCCTTAAGTCATATCAGAGAAAGTCTATTTTTGATGGCTTTGTACATTCTTTCCCTTCTCTGATCAATGTCACAATGAATTAGATCAGCCTTCCTGGAGCCTAGTCCATTTGTCAAGAACTTTTGTCCATCTGTTAAGCAATAGATTTGGTAAACAGCCAAGTATTCTATACAATAACTTGGTTAGAGACTTCCTAGTTACATAAGAATCCTGGCTCAAATAGCCCAGCCATTGAAAGATTTTGACCCTAAGGGTTTTATGATTTTCTTTATGTTCTAACAAGATCTCTGCTTTAAGGAGAATAGACCACACAGAAGGGTGTAAACAGACAGACAAGTTAATAAATTTTGTAACAATCCAGGTGAGAATATATTGTGTTCTGCATGAAAATGGTAGCAGTAGAGGTGGTGAGAAGTGGTTAGATTTGGAATATATCTCAAATGTAAGGACAACAAGATATCTAATTATCTTCAATTACTAAAACAGGGAGAAGTATGGGACAGGAGCAGGATCCGGAGTTTGATTTTTAATATTTTAAATTTGAAATCCTTTTTGGAAATCCAAGTGAAAAAAAATACTAGGTGCACACATGCATGCAAACTAAGTCACTTCAGTCATGTCCAACTATTTGAGACCCCAGTGGACTGTAGCCCGCCAGGCTCCTCTGTCCATGGGATTCTCTAGGCAAGAATACTGGAGTGGGTTGTCATGCACTCCTCCAGGGGCTGTTTCCAACCAGGGAAAGAACACAAGTCAAATGTCTCCTGCATTGGCAGGTGGGTTTTTGTTTTTGTTTTTGTTTTTTACCACTAGCGCCACCTGGGAAGCCCCCGCTGTTAAAAGTACTTAGCTATTTGATTCTGAGCTTCAGGGAAGAGTCTGACCTAAAGATAAAAAATATCTGGGTAGTCAGCATATATAGATGGCAGTTAAAACCATAAGGCTGGATGAGATCATCCCAGGAATGAGAACAGATGGAGAAGAGGTCAAAGGAATGAGGCCTAGAACCCTCCAGCAATTAGACCTCACAGAGATAAAGAAGAACTAGTAAGGAAGATTGCTAATGCATGACTAAAGAGAAAATCACAGAGAATTTTATCTTGGAAATCAGGTGATAAATTGTTCTATGGAGGAAGGAATTATCAACTGTGGTGAATACTGCTGAAAAGACAAATAAGATGAGGACTGAGAATTAACTACTGGGTTTGGCAATTTATTGATTATTGGTGACCATAGTAAACCATTTTGGTGGAGAAGTGAGTATAATTAGAGTGGGTTTAGGAAAGAAGGCATTACTTTTCTGACAAAGGTCCGTATAGTCAAAGTTATGGTTTTCCAGTAGTCATGTATGGTGTTCGAGTTGGACCATAAAGAAGGCTGATCGCAGAAGAATTGATAGTTTTGGACTGTGGTGTTGGAGAAGACTCTTGAGAGTCCCTTGGACTACAATGTAATCAAACCAGTCAATCCTAAAGGAAATCAACCCTGAATATTCATTGGAAGGACTGATGCTGAAGTTGAAACTGCAGTACTTTGACCACCTGATGCAAAGAGCCAACTCACTGGAAAAGACCCTGATGCTAGAAAAGATTGAGGGCAGGAGAAGGGGACAACTGAGGATGAAATGGTTGGATGGCATCACTGGCTCAATGGACATGAGTTTGAGCAAGCTCTGGGAGATGGTGAAGGACAGGGAAGCCTAGTGTGCTGCAGTCTATGGGGTCACAAAGAGTTGGACATGACTGAGTGACTGAACAACAAACAGGAAAGAAGCTTCCCAGAATCTCTCTCCTTTCCTTCCAGTATCCCAGTTTAGAAAAAAACACTTCTCCCCTCTTATGGGGAGGCTTAGCAGAAGATTAATTCTTAGCTTCATTTCTCTCTCCCTGCCTCTCATTATGAATATCCAGGAGTCCGGATCCTTTTTCTACCAGCCCCTGATATAGCCAAGGAGCAGTCATGTGACAAATTCAACCAGTATGATGTCTCATCAGGAGTTTGCATTTTTTCATACAAGCAGCAAGGACATAAAAGTTAACAAGTGTGGCAGAAGTTGTAGCAACAGCGGCAGTGTTCTAACTAGGTAATTTTCACTGTGATACAGTGTTTCTACGTTCACTAGAGCGTCTTCAGTTTCTGCTCTTTGCAAACCAGGTTTCCCAGCCTCCTTTGAATCATATGAGTCCCTGATGTCCTTCACAAATATCTCCTTGAGTTTCATGTAGCCTGAGTGTGTTTGCCTTGCTCGTGGCCTAGAACCTCACCTTACAGTCATACAATCCCCTCAGGGGGCTGGACCACTAGCCATAATGGTAAGAGTTGTTATGGAAACTCATATTTTAGATAATTAGGTCCAGTTCTTTCATCCTCAAGAGGCCAATGGGCCAAGAAGTTTTTTTTTCCTTAAAGTTTTTGCTGAGACAGCAACAGAATCAGCTTAGAACTCAGCATATCCTATACCATTCAACTAAGCAAGCATGCAGCATACCATGTACCTGATAACTCCAGTGCAAAGAAGAAATGAAATTAATGAGTGACAAACAGTGATGGAGAAGTGGGGGAAGACCATAAGGGGTGGCCAAGTGTAATGCACAACAGGACTTCATCTACTCCTTTTCCCTAACATGTTCTTTGGCCAGATGACATTTTAAATACTCCTGATGGAGTTAGATTTTTACTCAATCCTTTAAAAAAAAAACAAAAAAAAAAAGGAAGAAAGAAAAACTCTGTCCACTGAAGATCAATGGGAAATGAAGACAAAGTAGCTCTGAAATGGCAATGTCAATCAGCAGGGATGGATAATCAATTTCCATAGGACTTTTCAAGGCCACATTCAATGTTCATCGCAAGCTAAACCTAGGTTTAAACTGTCTATTTTATCTTCATTTCCCGGGACTATACATCTCTGTGTTTACTTTAGAATAGCTCTCAAATCTGGGGCCATAACTGAAGACTATTTAGTAAGTCAATGTTATAAACTCTAAGCTCCCTGAGGGCACTTCTCAGCACGATGCCTGACCTATGATAGGTAATCAAAACCTGTTTAGTAAATAAATAAAATAGACTTTTAAAAACTTCTCTAGGAACATAAAGATAATTTTGCTTTTAATTTTCAAGGTGCTATCATTTCTTAATTTTTTTTGGTGGGGGTAGATGTTCCTCTCTCAGCATTTGATTCAGAATAGTTTATAGTTTAGACTTTGTTAACATGAACATGAGAAGTTGACAACTTTATTCCAGCCTGAAGCAAAAGAGAATGTTATTTTTTAATCCAAAGAAACTCTTCTTTTAAAAAAAGAAGGAAAAGAAAGCATCTCTGCTTCTATCCCATGTGTGAACCAGCAGATATAGAAGACAGTGTTGCTTTGAGACAATAATTATCATAGGTAAAACTTTTTGAAAGCTTAACTCTGTGCTGGGAATTGTTCTAAGTGCTTTACATTTAGTATTTGATGATCTACTCCAAGCATGAAGAGGAAAAGGCAAATAGGAAAAAAGATGAGGGATGAGAATAACTATTTTAATAGTAATAATCATAACAATAATACCTATTGGGCACTTAAACATGCAAAGAATGTTGTGTTTTGCATAATTATCTATCCCATTTGATCCTCATAAAACCCTATGAGGTAGGAACAATTATTATTTCCACTTAGATGGGGGGATAACACTTTGAAAGGTTAAGTGACTTGCCCAAGAGCATACAGCTAGTGAGTGGTGGAATCAGGAACTCCGAGTACATCTGCATGACTCTAAAGCCTAAATTCTTTCCCACTGTGCTACAACGCCTCCCTTTTGGATAGTTGTTTGTCCTGAATCCAACTTTACTGATTCAAGTAAATGGGAAATAACTTTACAAATAGTTCTCTGCTTTAAAATTATAAGCGTGTATTTTCAACATTCCTTTGCCTACTGAGCATTTCTTGCATTCTTTTTCATTGCTAGAGATAGAGCTGTGAGCAAGGAAAACATAGCCCCTAACCTTAAGGGGCAAACAGTCTAATGGAAGAGCAGAGATATAAATAAGGAACTACAATCAAATGAGAGATATGTGCACAAATTATTATGGGACTGCAAAAAGGAGGTATTAACCTACCATGGGAGTGGGAAGGGCAGACAAGGACTATTTCCTAAAGAAGATAAATATAAGGTGAGCTCAAAGCTATGTCCAATTATACAGGCCAGGAAGGTATAAGCACAGAAAGGCAATCTTGACAAAATGGATAGTATACACAAAATATAAAAGCAAAAAAATGGCAGAGTATAGGGAAGGAATGAACAGCATTTCCAAGCTAAGCCTGAAAAAATAGGCAGGATAAGATCCAGAGGCCTTATATGCCATACTGGGGAGGTTGAGTATTATTCGGTAGGTAATGAGGCAGTTTTACAGAGTTTAAGCCACAAAATTAATGTGGTCAGATTTTCTTATAGAAAGATCTTGCTGGTGGCAGTGTGGAGAATGGCTTGGAAGAGAGAAGATCAGAGGTCAATTGGAAAAACTATTTTTATAGTCCAGAAGTTAAAAGAGAAGAAAGGACAAATTCAAGGAATGTTTAAGAGAGAGTCAACTAGACATAGTGATTTATTAGAGGTATGGAAAAATAAAGGAATGAGGTAGGACTTTTCAATTGGGTGACAAAATAGAGACATCAAAAGAAAGGATGGGTGTGAGGTGGGAAATGATGAGTTCTGTTTTAGACATAAAGAGTTTGAATTGTCTATGAGACATCCAATTGGAGTTGCTGGCAGGCCATTGAATATATAATCCTGACATTTCAGGGAGACATTGGGGCGAAAACATCATCTGGGAATCATCAGCACATAGGTGATGAGTGAATGGCATTGCCCAGTGAGAATGCTGACCTTGATAACAGTAGTTTTTGTGGATAATGGCAGCAGAAGACAGTTTACTGTAGCATGAAGAGGGAATAGAGGTGTGAAAGTGGAGACAAAGAATGCTATCTACTTATAAATTAGGATAAGAAAAAAATAAAAAGGAATAGGACTATGAGAATCAAGGGTGAAATTTTGTTTTTAGAATAAGAGACTGAAACATGATAATTGCTGCTTGTAAATTCTTTCAAGGTCACCGTTGAGATGGCAGCTCTATTGGAAATGGGTAAGTCAGACTCCCTAGTAGTGGATGAGAGGAAAGAAGCCTGGCTTCTCCAATGTTTTGAGAAATTCAGGAATGACGATTCTGAAAGATGAAGTTGACAGGGGTTATTTTAGAATAAGACAAATCAATTGGTGATCCACTTATTGGTATTTTTGGATTGTTAATAAATGTTTAACAAAAAAGGGCTCAATAATTCAACATCACATTAAGGCAGAAAAATATTTTAAAGCTGTCTGTAGCTGCCCATGAATTGTGCAGTGTGTGATCGACTTCCTGCCAAGAACATTTGCTTGTTCCAACTTCGTCTGCTTTATCTAGATACAGTAATTATTTCATTTTGGCAAAGATGCTTGTTTGAAATTAACACTCATTGACCCCCTCCATTTTCCCCTTCCTGAGTTCTCTTCATCTCCCATTGTCTGCCTAATAACTCTGTTTATGACAAGGTCTCGGCAATAAAGGCCTTTCAGAAAACACTGGTCTCCAGATAGACAGTGGAAAGGAAATGACACAATCAGAAACAAGAACTGGGCTGTCATTCAAAGAAGGCCTCCACTGCTACCCTCCTATAGAGTGAAAATAATTAAACCTCAGCTGTATTCATCATTTGTATCTTACTCCCAGCAGTCCTTTCCCAAAGAAGAGCCAGCAGTCAGTTGGTTTCCCTGGAAAGTGGGAGACAGTTGCAGAAACAGGTGATCTAAGGTTGGAAGAGAGATCAACAAAAGCGGTCTTCCCAGGCTTCATCATCTTGTATTGTGCTCGGCACATCAGTGCCTCCTCTCACAAGGGTGGGGGTTGGGGTGGCCTCTTCCATTAGTCACAATAGGCACAGGGCCTGAGGCCTACAAAAACATTTTGCTTTCTTTTTAAATCAAAAGAAAAGCTGAACTTTTAGGTAGAGTTTTAACATATAATATCCCTGATGGCTCAGTGGTAAAGAACTCACTTGTCAATGCAGGAGACGCTGGTTCAATCCCTGGGTCAGGACGATCCCCTGGAGAAGGGCATGGCAACCCACTCTAGTATTCTTGCCTGGACAATTCCATGGACAGAGGAACCTGGCGGGTTACAGTCCATGGAGTTGTAAAGACTCGGACATGACTGAGAGACTTTCACTGTGTGGTAGCAACACTTGTAGAAGGGAAGGAAAGGAAGCAGAAAGGAATAAAAGGGGAAAGCAAGCTGGAAGGCACATTCAAGGGCAGACTGGGCTGGTTCCATGGGAGTTCTGAAGCTAGAATGGCCCTTCATTTTGTTCCAAGCGGGCTGAGATGATGGGCCTTTTATTCCCACATCTGTCGTTGGCTACAGGATGCTCCCAGGCGACATGACCCTCTGCAGCTGAAGCACACCTTGAAGGGCCGACAGCTGGAGGCTCTAAACTAACCTCACCCCCAAGTGGCTGAGCAGTGAGTTCTCAATGGATGGAGGATCTGGGCAGTGTTTCCCCAATGCCTCTTATACGCACATCCACACCACTTCTGCTGGCGGAAAGTGAGGCCATCATAGCCCCACTTCCTTCCAGTCGGTTAAGAACAGCCACAGGAAAGACATCATAAATTAAATCAAATACATTATGTTGTGCATTTATTTTTATCTGTCTACAGCCCTTAGGTTATTTTTATTACCTTTTAAAAAAGAAAATTCAGGTCTCCCTGGCCATTCCATCAATTTGTCAGGTTTGAATTCTCAAATCTATATATCCATATAAAATTTACACCCCCTCCAAGCATATTTTTATCCCCACATAAAGTTTATGTCAGTAGTCTTTTGCCAATATGGCTACCATAAAAGTTTTGTTTAGACTGAGAGAGTGAGCTCTATACATTGTAGATAACGATTTCCTTAGTGCAGGAGAGCCAGTGATATAAGTTATGGGATAGAGCGCTTGGCTGTCTTGTGCACACATTTATTAGCATAAATGTATTCATCTTCTGATGAGATGAGAAATGGTCCAGGTCTCATCTTATCTACAAGCCTTTCTCGAGTCTCTACTGCACAGGTAACAAAACCCAAAGAAGGGAAGAAAATCAACATCAACCCAAACACAAGAGCCAGTTGAATAAAATTGGTTTGAGGAATGACAGAGGAGGAGGAGGTGCTACATTTCGAAGTTTGGACAAAGGTGGAGGCTTCAGGGGAAAATCACCTACTGTTTTCCCATTTGCAAGTGGTAGAGGGGAGATCTCTGGCTAGATTTTCTTTTTAATATGACTATTATCCCCATTATTACAGGGAAGAAACAATGAGATGGAAATGCCTGTTTTCTTCTTTAGTGAAATACCTGTCACTTCACGCTTGGCTCCTCTCCTCCCTAGATCTGATTATTTGGAGATAAGTTATGAAAAGCAATTTCAAAGTCTGTACAGTATACCAGGCTCGTTTTCCCAAGTATTCTTTTTAATGGGTTTTGCACGTCCTGGGTTTCAGATTATGTCATCATAGACAAACTCCCATGATCTGACTCTAGCAATTGACAGACAGAGATTTGATTATACAATCCTGAACAGCTAGGGAAAGCTTTTATTCTTCTTGCAAAGGCATAATTGCCTGAGCTTTCCTTTGCAGCTGCCTGCCTCTCGGCAACCCAGTTGGGTTTCAGTTTGCAGACTACTAACTTCTAATCACAAACTCCAGTTTTTGTGATGGGGAAAACATCCATTCGGCACTAAAACAAAATGATACGACCACCCTATCCTGCCATAAAAATGGTCCAAATACCAAGTCCTATTTCTGCCTCACAAATGTCCCTATCTGGGTTTTGCATGGCCTATTTATTCTATATTGTTTTTTGTTTTTTTGGGTTTTTTAATTGAGATATGATTGACATATAACATTCTGTTGGTTTCATTGGTACATCATGATTCAATATTTGTTTTTTATTGGAAAATAATTACTTTACAATGTTACATTAGTTTCTGCTGTATAATAAAGTGAATCAGCTATAATAATATACATATATCCCCTCCCTCTTGAACCTCCCTTCTGCTACCCAGCCCACTCCTCTAGGTCATCACAGAGAACCCAACTGATCTCCCTGTGAATGCAATTTTATATTTCATAATAAAAATTCCACTATAAGAAGATCCAAATTTATAAAGCCCTGGGGGTAGGTGATATGAGTGAGGATAAGTTAGAAGATAAAACAGACAGGAAGTGTAAAATCACATATTTTCTTTAAATGAAGGCTCACATAATAATCCTCTTGAACACCAACACTCCCAAACACTCATACCTGGTCCATTTAAGTGCACCCACACTTCTTGACATGTTACCTTGTAACTTTCAAACTGAGCCTTTCATTCATTTTATATAACTTTAGTTTCACCAACACAGTGCCCATCCTAGGGCATGGTAGAGTAGCTTGTACACAAAATGGAGCATAAATGGTAAAATGATCATAAATGATATCATAAATGATAACTAAAAGTGAGGCAATATATGTGAAACAACGTAACAGAAAGCCTGGCACTTAATACATGCTGTTTCTACTTTTTAGTGCAAAGTACATTACAGACATAATTGACGGAAGAGAAGGTACAATCAGAACCTCAAATCTGATTCCTAAGATGCTCAATATTTTCTCCAAAATAATTCCAAACTAATCAGTAAAACCAGGGAGCTCATTATATGAGCATGAGTCATCTACCTATCTGGTATCTTAATTTAATTGAGGAAGATGAAATAATCTATTTAAGAACACTTTAGAGACTGAGAACAATATCTGTGCATAAACACATACATACACACGTGTGCACACATGCACGCACACAACGGAAAAAAAGGGATAGAATTACCACAAATTCAGACTCAGTACGTGATAAATTCTGTTTTCCATCTTAAAACAAGGAAAATAGACATCTTAATCCAAGTATTGTATCTATGGTCAATTACCCATATTGCCTTAGAAAGACACCGATTACACAGGGCAAGCAGTGATGAGCAACTGCCTAACACAAGGAGAAAACCTGCATGAAAACTCCACATGGAATGGCTAGTGTTCTCCTTTGTCCAGTGGTTGCTGGGAAGAACAGAGATTACATAAAAAGTGAAGCAAGGTTCAGCCAGTCCACTTTTCAACCTATGAGTTATCAATGACATCTGGTTAACAAGAGTCCTTTTCTGATATTTTTAGTTTCGTAGACTATGGAAATAATATTCATGTATGCCCCATCACAAAACTCTGGACTTCCTACAATATTAAAATTTTAAGATACTGTAACAATATTTGAATCTCATAGCCTATGTTCAGCTGCTAAAATAAAATACCAGACAAGAGACAGATTCTTAAGTCTACTGATTCACTAAACTAATATTTTCATGACCCTAAGATAATGTTAGCTAGTTCTTTCCCTGGCTGCAAAGCTACAAAGATTGATGAGATAAACCTGATGATCGACTTTGATGTTTGTGAAAGTAAGTTAAGTTTGAAGCTTGTCAAAAGACTGACAGTTCCTCTTTAAAAATAAATTGCCCAGAATATTAAATGATGTTTTATGTACAGGCGCAATTTTATTTTTGCAATATCAAAGAAATTACCAAGCATGGTGTTGGAGGTTTGCGGCGGGGGGGGGGGGGGGACCTTTCAATCTTTATTCTGAAGTTGGATTCTGAACCCCTGAGGGTGGCTCCTTTTGAAATTTTTTTTCCTGTTATAAAGGTCTTAAAGGCTTCATTAATAATTCTGCTTTGAAAGCATAAAACATCATCCTTGGCCTTGAATCTAGTAGGCTCTCAAGAAAATTGTTGAAGTGTGCTGTGACTTTGTCTCCTTTGGAAGATTTATTGTATGGGATTACAGGGAGAAAGACCTCTTGGCTCCAAAAATAAGAGATCCATTAAGGAAGCTTTGACATGTAGAACAGGCTTGTGGTTGCCAAGGGGGACAGGGGTAGGGGAGGGATGACTTGGGAGTTTGGGACTAGTAGATGCAAACTATTACATATAACATGGATAAACAATGAGGTACTACTGTCTAGCACAGGGAACTATATTTGATATCCTGAGATAAAGCATCATGAAAAAGAATATTAAAAAAGGAAATATATATATATAACTGAGTCACTGTGCTGCTGCTAAGTTGCTTCAGTTGTGTCCAACTCTGTGCAACCCCAGAGACAGCCCACCCGTCCCTATGATTCTCCAGGCAAGAACACTGGAGTGGGTTGCCATTTCCTTCTCCAATGCATGAAAGTGAAAAGTGGAAGTGAAGTCGCGCAGTCGTGTCCGACTCTTAGGGACCCCATGGACTGCAGCCTACCCGGCTCCTCCATCCATGGGGTTTTCCAGGCAGGAGTACTGGAGTGGGGTGCCACTGCCTTCTCCAGTCACTGTGCTATACAGTAGAAATTAACACAAAACTGCAAATCAACCACACTTCAATACTTTTTTAAAAAGAGAAACCTTGACATAGCTTTCCTATTTTACAGTTCCATGGAAGAAGCAAGCTCACTATGGAAGAAACAATGCTGGCAATTTGTAGCATCAGTGCCAGTGTTGGTGAACCAGATGGTTCTCAATAGCAGCTCCAGAACTGAGACCTAAAATTGAACGGAATTAAGGAGCATAGGCTACTAGGCTGGAGAAGGCAATGGCACCCCACTCCAGTACTCTTGCCTGGAAAATCCCATGGATGGAGGAGCCTGGTAGGCTGCACTCCATGGGGTCGCAAAGAGTCGGAGATGACTGAGCGCCTTCACTTTCACTTTTCACTTTTCACTTTCATGCACTGGAGAAGGAAATGGCAACCCACTCCAGTGTTCTTGCCTGGAGAATCCCAGGGATGGCGGAGCCTGGTGGGCTGCCATCTATGGGGTCGCACAGAGTCGGACACGACTAAAGCGACTTAGCAGCAGCAGCAGGCTACTAGGCTATGGATGGGAGAGCTCTGAACCAAAGTAATGTTTACTTTATTGTGATCCATGGACCACTGCATCAAAATCACCTGGGGAGTTCTTACAAAAACAGATTCCTGAGCCATATCCCCAGTCTACTGAATTAGATTCTTGATCAGGGAAATACCTTGAAACTGCAGTTATACCCATCACCCCCAGGTGACTGTCATAAATAATAAAGCTTTGTTGTTATTCAGTCACTCTACTGTCTCTGCCTCTCTGAGACTCCATGAACTGCAGCACAACAGGCTTCCCTGTCCTTCACTATCTCCCAGAGTTTGCTCAAACTCATGTCCATTGAGTCAGTGATGCCATCCAACCATCTCATCCTCTGTTGTCGCCTTCTCCTCCTGCCATCAATCTTTCCCAGCATCAGGGTATTTTCCAATGAGTTGGCTCTTCACATCAGGTGGCCAAAGTAATGGAGCTCCAGTATCAGTCCTTCCAATGAATATTCAGGAGTGATTTCCTTTAGGATGGACTGGTTTGATCTCTTTGCTGTCCAAGGGACTCTCAAGAGTCTTCTCCAACACCACAGTTCAAAAGCATCAATTCTTCAGCACTCAGGCTTCTTTATGGTCCAGCTCTCACATCCATACACTGGGAAACATTAAATTGATGCTTCTGAAACTGGGCTGACATTCCAAGGTATAAATCTTCCAAGATTTCAACATTTGAAAAGTACTTGACTGTTCATAAAGTAAAACATGAAAACAACAGCCAGGACTACAGAAATATATTTGAGTAGATGCATAGGAATTTGGGAAGAAGTTTCAGCACTACAGGTTTTATTCTCCCCATCAACCCAGTTTATATATTATCTAGTGTAGTTTTTAAAATGCTTCCTGGAATTCCCTGGTGGTTCAGGGGTGAAAACTCAAGAGCTTTCACTGCTGTGGCCTGCATTCAACCCCTGGCAGGGAACTAAGATTTTACAAGCCATTCAAAAAAATGAATAATTTTTTAAAAAGCTTCCACCCATTTAAGCAGAGAAACTCAGGACTATGGCTGAAAGTAGCTACCACATGACCCACCCACTTAGTGGTGGCTTCTGAAACCTTCGTGAAATAGATGATGTAAGGTGAAGGCTTAGGGTCATTTGCAATTTCTGGTTAAATACAGATTAAGAAGATCTAAATTAAGAATTTAGATTCAACTTCCAGTGTGGAATATATTTCTCAAATGTGATTTATTTTTCTATCTGAAAAAAGTCTGGACTAGTGAACAATTAACTGAATGACTCCTTGAGTCCCCACAACTTTGCTGGGTCTCAGAGGCTCCTGAACATTTCGATGGTCAGTAGCACAAGTCTACATCATATCAAAGACAGGAGCCAGGGCTAAATTATTCTAGCCCCAAGAATTCCACAACCACATAGCTGTTGGTTTTAATTCAAACAATTCTGAATGTTTTTATATCACCTATCTTTATTAAATAAAAATGTTTTCTTACAATTTCTTTTTCTATAAAGTGGGTTGGTGACAAGATAATCAGAAGGGGACAGTCCAGCACAGACATTCCTGTCATTACGGGCTCTAAGTAAATGGGCTTCAGTTAAAAACAGACAGAGCTGTATCTGAGGCCTGTGTGGCTGCCCTGTCACACGTTGTCCACTGCTTTCCAAAACACTCCTCCTTCCCTAGGATAAGCATTACACATAAAAAAAAGTCGTCAAATATATCTAAGAGACACTGAGATGCACAAAATTAACTGATTTCTTTCCTGCAGGACTTCCAAGAGTTTTTCTTATACTAATCTGCATCAAGAATCTCCATGAGAAACAGCATGCAGCTTTTCACAAACTTACATTTATTTGTTGATTCCTTTTCCATAGAGAAGCTTCAGTGAGCAGTTCCCCACCCCTTCCTCACATGCCACCCCAGCCACCCAAACAAGTCATGCTCAGAGAAACTGAGCTGACCATTTTCTCCAAGGGAGCCCTGATCTCATTCGGCTCTATCCATCTAGTTGCCTTTATTTGCTTCCTGGAACTTACCACTACCTAATAAAAATATGGGGTTTTGAGATTATTTGTCTGATTTACCCCATCTCCTCTACTAGATGAGAAGCTCCAAAAGAGCAGAAGATGTGTCTCTTCAAGACAACTTCTCCGGTTCTAGTGTCTAGAACAGTGTCTAACATATAGCAAGCACCTCATCAACATTTGTTGAAAGAAAAAGCAAACTAAATAGCTGACCAACTATTGGTCAGCTTTTGACCTTTTGGTCACCAGACACCAAGAAACATTAACACTGACACCAGATGACCAAACCAGTATCACCACCCAGTATCATACAGAGCAGATGATGTGAAAGAGGGAGGTGGCCTGTCCTACCTGCTTTCTGGGCAGCTCTGAACTATGCAGCTCAGCACTGTCAGCTGAATTCTCACATTTTGTCAAATCAAACCTTTGAGATTTAGTCTGTCTTGAGAAGATAGGCTATTGCCTGAAATATTCTGTGTCTTACATCCTGGTACTGTACCATTTAAACCAATGCTCACCAACTTTGTGGCACCAGGGACCAGTTTTGTGGAAGACAATTTTTCCATGGATGGGGTAGGCGTGTGGTTTCAGAATGACTCAATGCATGTAAATGCATTACATTTATTGTACATTTTATTTCTATTACCACACAGTTCCACCTCAGATCATCAGGCATTAGATTCCCAAGGTTGGGGACCCCTGATTTAGACAATAGGACAATAAGATATTTCCATGTTCAATAACAGAAAAATAAACTGCATTGCCTATACTATTAACTGAATTTCTAGCAGCTAATCCTCACATATCAAGGCCATCCTAGCATGGGAGTAAATACCCTAAACCACATCACAGGTTAGGTAACATAGGCTTTTAACTACCCTGGACCACGGAAAAGGGTGAAGACAAAGAATCAAGAATTACAGCACTTCATTATTAGAAATGAAGCTAGATAGAAAAATAAAGACAACACAAACGAACTCTAAGGATAAGGTGGTGGAGTTAGGCTTGTTCACACAAAATCTGTTGCCAATATTTCATGAAAACAACAATAATAAACATAAAATAAGCAGCAAACAACAAAGTCACACATTCATGCCACAATAAAACTGAAGCTAACAGAAATGAGAAATGGAAGATTCTCAGAATTAATACAGCTCTCACCAAGCTCCTTTCTCCCATGAATTAGTACACTGGAAAGAATGTGAGTGTATAAAAATCATGAAAGTACACTGAAAGGAAAAGATCTGGAATACCTCTCAAGAAGAGAAGTCACTCCTTACTAGCTCAGAATCTTGCCAATTTACAGAGGAAACAGCAGGAGAGTCAGTAAGGCTTCATTCTGAGTTTTGCGAGCTAGGGCAGACGCAGGAGTGAAAAGACAAAACAATCATCATCACTCACAGATCATTTTTTTCTGTCAACAACTGAGACTGGACAGAATAGAAAACAAACAAGCAATTAAGTACAATGAAACTGGAGTAGTTAGGGGCTCAGAAAGAAGAGGCACATGGACATGACCTGATGAATTTCCCCCTCCAAGTATGCAAGAAAGTAGTGCTGTGGCCAAAACCCAAAGGTTTGTATGCTTTATCTCTAAGGTCTAAGATGGAAGGATAGAGTGGGAAAAGTTGATTTCTAGCATTAAAGTACTTTTTGAAAGGGAAGATCCTAGGCTTCATCTTGATTTAGATGACAACCTGGAGCTGGAGACATCAAGGTGGAATAAATAGTTCTGCCACTTGGGTCAGTGGTTCCCAGTCATTGTTATGCAGAGGGAATCATCACACTATATACAGAACATCTCCGAGAAGTCTTTTAACTTAAACATGAATACAATGAAATTGTGTAGAATAAAAACTCCACAAAAATACTATAGGAAAGAGATGGGGTGGGGGAAAGCAAGGGAAAGAAGGAGGGAGAGAAGGAAATACAGATGATGAATCTGTGCTTGAAGAAAACATTCCCACTAAAGAAAAGAAATATTTCCAGGGCACATAGAGTCATTGCAACAAGACATCAAAGACAAATGATAAAACAATGGAATGATAAGAATGAGATGAAAAGGGAGACTACAGAGTTAAGAAAACAAATTGAAAACCAAAACAGCATTACTGAACTATGAAACATATTACATACCATAAAAATGATGAAAGGAGAAAGCAGAGGTTATGATATTAATAACAGAGAAGATTGAATTCAAGGAAAAAAGTGTTTTGATAAAGGACACCATCCACAATAAGGATATAACTGCCATAAATATTCATACACCAAATAACAGAATCAGAATACACAGAACATAAACTACATAAAATGCAAGGAGAAATCCCTAAAAACCCATGGTAGTAGGAGTAGATCTTAACACGTTTCTGTCATCTAAGACAAAATATAATCAAGAATAGCAAGGAACATTCTGAAAGAAGCATAGAACAAAATTAAGAGCACTGTGAAGCTGCAAAGATTAAAAGAATTTAATAAAGTAGAAGAAAAAGGTAAATCAATGGAATACAGTACAGTTCAGAATTAGACTAAAATGCATATGAAGGTTCAGTGTTTGACAAACACTGATAACATTTCACATCAGCAAAGATATGTATAATTCAATTAATATGTTGGGAATATGTGACCGTTTCAGGAAAAGACTGAATTTCTTCTGCATTTATTAAAATAAATCCTCTCTGGATTAAACATTTTGACAATGAAAAAAACAAAACCATAAAATTGCTAGGTAAAAACACAAGGAGACTAATTCATAAACTTGAAGCTAGAAGTACTTTCAAAACAGAATACAAATCTCAGAATCCAAAAAGAAAAAGACAAATAAAACTGACTCCAAACAAATGTAAGGCTTTTTTTATTGCCTATGCCAAAAACAAAAGACAGATTGGAAGAGTGTTTGCAGCATATACGACAAACAAATGACTGTCTCTTCATTCACAATAAGATTGTAAAAATCAATGACTAAAGGATGAACAGCCCCCAAAGAAAAAGAAGCAAAGAATATTAGCAGGCATTTCTCAGAAAATGAAACATAAATGGCCATTAAACATTTGAAATGATGCTTGACCTTATTCATGATTAATGAAATGCAAATAAAGACAGCTATGAAGGTGCCTTTTTCACCCATCAGATTCTCAATAATTCAAAAGCTCACCAAGATAAGAAGTAAAAGGCACTCTCATACACTCTCACATACTGTTGGTAGAAATGCAAATTGGTCCCACCTCTGGGGAAGCTAAGTGAGCAATAGAGAAATTCTATGTATCCAAGAATAATCACTACTGGAAAAGGGGCCACTTAAAGGAAACCTATTGGATTGGCCAAAAAGTTCTGTCAGGCTTTTCTTAGCAGCCTACAAGAAAAAAATCAAATGAGCTTTTTGGCCAACCCAATATTTAAAATGAGAGCCAGAATATCATAGACTTTCATTAAGTTTAATTGGAATTTTATTTTTAAAAAATTAAGGAAAACTGAGTCTGCTCAATTTTTTTTTAAAAAGAAAGATTTCATGCAACTATACATGAAAATTACAAGGTAATTTTCAAATACTAGTTGCAGATTTTCTTGCTGTGCCTTTTCTAAAAAAAAAAAAGGCATGATATTGCAATAGGCATCTTTCTTATTTTACAACAGGATCATAAACAATAAGCTTTATGATTACCTCAATTTTCCCAAGAAACCTATTTGCATGAATTTGTTCTTTTCCTCAAAAATAAACTTTGCCAAGTCCTTACCTGTCAATGGCTTTGTAAAAGTCAACCAAATTTCCACTTTCAACAACTTCATTAAATTTTGTATCTTTTACAAAATTTGAAATTTCACTTTGTGATTGATCTGTACTTTCAAAAATACAAAAGTGGTGCAAAAGTAATTGTGGTTTCAGGCTGTGAATTTTAAATTATTATGAAAAGTGAAAGTGAAGCCACTCAGTCATGTCTGACCCTCTGCAACCCAATGGACTGTAGCCTACCAGGCCCTCTGTCCATGGGATTTTCCAGGCAAGAGTACTGGAGCAGGTTGCCATTTCCTTCTCCAGGGGATCTTCCCAACCCAGGGATGGAACCTTGGTTTCCCGCATTGTAGGCAGACGCTTTTACCATCTGAGCCATCAGGGAAGTCATTATAACTAGGCTCAAACACACCTTTATTAATCAAAAGAGGAACCATTACAATCAACACATTTTGCCAATGAGAAATATGTTTGTTTATACCTGTAGTGTAAAAATATGTGCTTCAGGATTTGATGAACTCTTGGAAAGCATTTTCTGCATCCTGCTGGTTATGGAAGCATTTTCCCTGCAAAAAGTTGTCTAGATGCTTAAAGAAGTAGTAGTCAGTTGGTAAGAGGTCAGGTGAATATGGCAGAAGAGGCAAAACTTCATAGCCCAATTCACTCAACTTTTGAAGCTTTGGTTGTATGACTTGTGGTTGGGCATTGTCTTGGGAAAGAATTGGGCGCCTTCTACTGACCAATGCCAGCTGCAGGTGTTGCAGTTTTCAGTGCATCTCATCGATTTGCTGAGCACACTTCTCAGATGTAATGGTTTCACTGGGATTCAGAAAGCTGTAGTCAATCAGACCAGCAGCAGACCACCAAACAGTGACCATGACGTTTTTTTGGTGCAAGTTTGGTCTAGGAAAATGCTTTGGAGCTTCTTTTTGGTCCAACCACTGAGCTTGTTGTCACCAGTTTTCATATACAATCCACTTTTAATCACACGTCACAATCTGATCGAGAAATGATTTGTTGTTGTTGCATAGAGTAAGAGTAGATGACACTTGAAAATGATGATTTTTTATATTTCTGGTCAGCTCACAAGGCATCCACTTATCCAGCTTTTTCACCATTCCAATTTGCTTCAAATGCCAAATGACCATAGAATTGTCAACACTGAGTGCTCTGGCAACTCCTTGCATAGTTGTAAGAGGATCAGCTTCGATGATGCTCTTAATTGGTCTTTGTATACTTCCAATGGCTGGCCACTACGCTCCTCATCTTCAAGGTTCTCGTCTCCTTTGCAAAACTTCTTGAAACACCACTGCACTGTATGTTTATTACCAGTTACTGGGCCAAACGCATTGTTAATGTTGGGAGTTGTCTCTGCTGCTTTATGACACATTTTGAACTCAAATAAGAAAACTGCTCAAATTTACTATTTGTCTAACATCATATCCATAGTCTAAAATAAATATAACATAAAGAGCAAGGATTAAGTCATTAGCAAAAAAAAAAACCATAAAGCAAGAACTGTGCATTAAAATGATAACATTTATTTAAGAATGTATTCTGATATCAAACAGCAAATTTCAACAATGCAAAAACCGCAATTACTTTTGCACCAACCTAATAGAAACTGCTAAAGACATTTATATGATGTGCAATGATAGGAACCAGTATAAAATAGGGAGCAGTATTAAGTAAAATTTTCCAAGTGATCAATTCACTAAAAAATGAAACTCATTGTTTGCAGATGACATGATCCTATATATAGAAAACCCTGCTGCTGCTGCTGCTGCTAAGTTGCTTCAGTCGCGTCCGACTCTGTGTGACCCCAGAGACGGCAGCCCACCAGGCTCTGCTGTCCCTGGGATAGAAAACCCTAAAGACCACCAAAAAACTATTAGAGTTCAATGGATTTAGTAAAGGGTACAGGATATAAAATTAATATACAGAACTCTGTTGCATTTCTATATACTAGCAACAAACTATCAAAAAAAAAAAAAAAAGAAATTAAGGAAAAAATCCCATGTACCACCATATCAAAAAGAAAAAAATACCTATTAATAAACCTGACTAAGGAGGTAAAATAACTATACTCAGAAAACTATAAAACACTGAATAAGTAAATTGAAGTTAATACAGACAGATGGAAAGATTTGCTGTATTATTGGTTTGGCACTTTTCACAGAACTAGAGAACAAATAATTCTGAAATTTGTATGGAAACACAAAAGACCTTGAATATCAAAAACAATATTAAGAAAGAAAAACAGAGCTGGAGGAATTACACACCCTGACTTCAGACTATACTACAAAGCTATATTAATCAAAAGAGTATGGTACAGGAATAAAAACAGACATATACATCAATGGAACAGAATAGAGTGCCCAGAAAGAAGCCCACACATTTATGGTTGATTTATCTATGACAAAGGAGGGAAGACTATATAATGAAGAAAAGACAGTCTCTTCAATAAGTGGTCCTGAGAAAACAGTGAAGCATCATGTAAAGAATGAAATTAGAACATTCTCCAACACCACATACAAAAATAAATTCAAAAAGGATTAAACACCTAAATAGAAGACCAGACACTATAAAACTCCATAGGAAGTTTAGTCATAGGAAGATATAGGCAGAACATTCTTTGACATAAATCATAGCAATATTTTTCTGGACCATCTCCTAGAGTAGTGGAAACAAAAGCAAGAATTAACAAATGAGACCTAAAAAAACCTCAAAGCTTTTGCACAGCAAAGGGAATCATAATCAAAATCGAAAGACAACCTACAGAATGGGAGAAAATATTTGCAAATAATGTAACCGATACAGGCTTAATTTCTAAAATATACAAGCACCTCATACAGCTCAATACACACACACACATGTGTATATATATATATATATATACACATATATACACACACATATATTTATATATACACACACATATATGTATATATACACACATATATGTATATACACACACACATATATATGTATATATATATATATAACACACATGTGTATATATGTGTGTGTGTGTGTGTATATATATATATATATAACCAACAACCAAATCAAAAATAAAAATAGCCAGAAGATCTGAATAGACATTTCTCCAAAGAAAACATACAGATTGCCAACAAGCAAGTGAAAAGATGCTCAATGGTGCTAATTATTCAGTTCAGTTCAGTTCAGTCGCTCAGTCATGTCCAACTTTTTCACCCTCCTCTTTCATTTTCATCAAGAGACCTTTTAGTTCCTCTTCACTTTCTGCCATAAGGGTGGTGTCATCTGCATATCTGAGGTTACTGATATTTCTCCCGGCAATCTTGATTCCCGCTTGTGCTTCATCCAGCCCAGAGTTTCCCATGATGTACTCTGCATATATGTTAAATAAGCAGGGTGACAATATACAGCCTTGACGAACTCCTTTTCCTATTTGGAACCAGTCTGTTGTTCCTTGTCCAGTTCTAACTGTTGCTTCCTGACCTGCATACAGGTTTCTCAAGAGGCAGGTCAGGTGGTCTGGTATTCCCATCTCTTTCAGAATTTTCAACAGTTTATTGTGATCCACACAGTCAAAGGCTTTGGCATAGTCAATAAAGCAAAAGTAGATGTCTTTCTGGAACTCTCTTGCTTTTTCTGTGATCCAGCAGATGTTGGCAATTTGAACTCTGGTTCCTCTGCCTTTTCTAAAACCAGCTTGAACATCTGGAAGTTCATGATTCACATATTGCTGAAGCCTGGCTTGGAGAATTTTGGGCATTACTTTACTAGCATGTGAGAAGAGAGAAACGCAAATCAAAACTAACAAAAAAATGAAGTATCATCTCACACCAGTCAACATCAAAATGTCAACATCAAAATGTCTACAAATAATAAATGCTGGAGAGGTTGTAGAGAAAAGGGAACTCTCCTACACTGTTGGTGGGAAGGTAAATTTGTGTAGCCACTCTGGAAAACAGTCTGGAGTTTCCTTAAAAAACTAAAAATGGAGTTTCTGTATCATCCAGCAATCTCATTGCTGGGCATTTATCTGGAAAAGATGAAAACTCTCATTCAAAAAGATACATCCACCCCAAGTTTATAGCAGTAGTACTTACAATAGCCAAGACATGGAAGCAACCAAAATGTCCATCAACAAAAGAACGGATAAAGAAGATGTGGTATATATACATTTTGGAATGTTACACAGCCATAAAAAGAATGAAATAATGCCATTTGCAGTGACATGGAGAGACCTAGAGATTATCATACTAAGTCAGAGCAAAATAAATATATGTCACTTATATTTAGAATCTAAAAAATACAACAAACAAGTGGATATAATAAAAAAGAAACATACCCATAGAGAACAGACTAGTCACTACCAGTGCAGACAGGGAATTGGGGGCAAGATAGGCATAGAGGATTAAGAAGAACAAACTATTAATATTATGTATAAAATAAGCTACAGGGATATATTGTACAACACAGGGAATATATTAATAGCCAATATTTTATAGTAACTATAAGTAGGGTATAACCTTTAAAAATTGTGAATCACTGTATTGTATACATTTAACATACAATATTGCACACCTTTAACATATAATATTGTACAACAGTTACACTCCAATTTAAAAAATAAATGATAAACAGCCAAAAAAAAAAGTTATGCTCTAATGACTTTCTCTTCTAAAATCTTGTAACTTCAGTGACTCAGATAATGAATATCTGGATAATAAGGATTTTTCTGTTGCATATCCGTATTTAAAATGCATCTACCCTTAGTACTGTGCTGAGAATATTCTTTTCCCTTCTTTACTTTGGTAACTTCTATTCATCTTTCAGTAGTCAGTTCAAGAATGAATTTCTCAGGAGAGTGTTTCTCAGCCTCCCCTGACAAGGTCAAACACCCTATTTCAGGTTGTCAAAGCACCTCTGGAACATATGTCATGGTTGCAATTCTACTTTTCTATAATTTAATGATCATATTTTCCATTAGATAATTGACTTTCAAGAGGCAGAGATTATGTCTGGCACATAGGAGTCCCTCAATAAGTATCAATTTAAAGAATGAATAAAGAGCCAGATAGAATGTACACAAATATCTGTATAATGGAACAACATATTAAGTAGTCAAAAAAAGAATGAAATACGTTCTGATATAGAATTATTTCCAAGATATTACAATGAAAAGCAGCAAAGTGCATAACAGTCTGTAAGATTCTGCTTGTTCATATTTGCAAAGACTACATATGGATGCTTGTAGGTGCACACAATATTTTTCTGGAAGAATTACTATCAGAGGTTACCTTTGGGGAAATGGACTGGGAATTATGAAGAGGGGATTTTAAGTTTCCTTCCCTGGTAGCTCAGTTGGTAAAGAATCCACCTGCAAAGCACAGGAGACCCTGGTTCGATTCCTGAGTTGGGAAGACCCCCTGGAGAAGGGAAAGGCTACCCACTCCAGTATTCTGGCCTGGAGAATTCCACGGGTCGCAAAGAGTCAGACACAACTGAGTGACTTTCACTTCACTTATACACATATGTACTCTTTGAATTGCTTTACTATATCATGTGTTATTTTTCATTTAATACAAGTATATATTTTTTTTAATATAGGGCACAAGTGCTGAGCAGCAGAGTGAGACAAGAAGTTCAAGGTCCATGTAAACAGTCAGCAGCTGGAAGCCATGCCAGAGTTGAAACAACTTAGTGTATTTCCTATCTTGGTTGGTGATCTTCATTTCCCAGTAATGAAGCAGAAAACCAAGTCATCTTCTGCTGTCATTGTTCACTTCCTAAGTTGTATTGGACTCTTTTGCAACGCCATGGACCGTAGGGCGCCAGGCTCCTCTGTCCCTGGGATTCTCCAGGCCAGAATACTGAAGTGGGTTGCCTATTTCCTCCAGGGATTGAACCTACATCTCTGGCACTGGCAGGTGGATTCTTTACCACTAATCCACCAGGGAAGCCCAAGTCATCCGGTTTTCTTTTTCTTAGCCCTCGGATCTCAGTTACTAAGTCCTACTGACCCTATCACCTAAAGAGCTCTCACCATCCTCTTACCATCACCATTAGCACTGCCATTGTCTTAAATCAGCTCATCACATCTCCCATAGATGTGCACTACTGCAAGCTCTCTTTTTCTCCCTCCTTCTAGTTCCCATTCTCACAGACCATCCTCTAGTCTGCTGCTACAATCATCTACCAGTCTAATTAAACCAAAACAAACAGACAAAGACTATCAAACCAACCCAATCCCTCATCTGCTACTCTTTCCCATGGCCTTTCACATTTCAGCCATCCTGGTGTACCGTCATGTACCTGAAACAACCTAGTTAGCTTCTCCCTTGGGGATTTTGTGTCTATCCCTCCTTCTGTCTTTGATACCCTCCTTTCCCCATTTGCTTCATTAACTCATATTTTATTACTACTTCTTCAATCCTCACCCCTCCAGACTAGATTAGATCGCATAGCATTTTGCCCTTATCCTTCAGAGCACTCATCACATATTTGTTTTTCCCTTACCTGTCCTCCCTACTTCCATCAAGAGAAAGATTATACCCACAGAGCTTGACAGAGAACTTGGCACATAGCAGTGACTCAATAAATTCCTATTAACTGGTTGACAGCCTGAATGAATAAATGAATGCAAGTTGGTTTACTTAACTTTCTTGTTTAAACTCCATCACTGGCTCCTTTCCATATGAAAAATAAAGTCTATGACACACTTCATGAGTGGGTTCCTGCCTGCCTTTCTAGGCTCATCTTCCCTAACCCAAGCCTTTGCATCTCATGCTCCAACAATCTGAATTATGTAGAGTTCCTGTAATAAATGTTGCTATTCCCCTTGCCTCTGGATCTGCCAATCCTGCCCCATCAATTACTTCTCATTCCTTCTCCCTTATGTATATCCAGTGAATACCCACTTATTCATTAAAAGCCAGCCAGAAGTTCTCTAGAGAAGTCTTCCTTGATCTCCTTAATAAAGTTCATTCATCCTTCCTCTGTATCTTGTATGTTCTCTTTTTATGCATTTATCATTCTGTGAATATTCTTCACATAAAGATTTCTGTCTTATTTTTATGTCTAACACATAACTAGCACATAGTAAACACTAAATATATGAAGCTAATTGAACATGGATTGGTTTTTGAGTATAAACTACTAATAGTATATGTATAATACCTACAAGCTTATGTATAATTTCCCGGGCAATAGAAAATATTATCAAGATTTTATATGCAGTAACTCCATTTATATATAGTAACCTGAAAGAAGAGCAAATGCATACCTTTTTTTTTTTACATCAAATAAATCTTCATGCTGCTGAGCGAAGAGCAGCATAAAGCTTTGTTTCCCTAGGACACCACCAAATCTAGGGCAAACGGGTCTTTTTTTCCCTCAGATCTAAGGTTTCAAATCCATGTGGCAAGGAAGGAAAGCAAATGGCCTTCATAGACTATGCAATTTAACAGCAGTAAACAAACCAGCCATTTGGTGCCCATGTAAGCACTCCATACCATCTTCTCAGGTCACATGAAGGAAACTGGGCCTAGCAGATCTAACGACATGAAAAAAGGAAATAGAAGAGAGAGCTTTTCCTTCTGCACAGGAACTTTCAAAATCACAAATACCAATTCAGAGTTAGCAATGCCTAGCTAACTGTTGTCATTTAGTCCCACCATTTAGATTAAGAATCACTGGGGTCATCCTCCAGGTACACAGAGAGGTTCATAAAATAACAACTACAGCTTATTCTTCAGCTTCCTAGGGCTCCTCCAAGGTGTCCCACATTATTCATCACTGTTAGGCCCATTAAGCATTGGATAATTTCTGTTTAAAGTCCCTTTTGGCACAGTCAAGATACAGCCCATTGGAGGATTCTTATTTTTAGTGATTCTGAAGTTGCTTGGATATCTGCCAGGATCATAATCATCTAGGCTTATCTAGGGCCTTTGAGGTCTGCAAGGGGTCCTTCTGGAACCTTTCTTTTGGAACACCATAGGTCAAAGGCAAATTCTACCTATTCTTTGAGGGCAAGCCAAGTTCTGCAACCTTCAGGAAGCTTTTCCTGGTTAACCCCACTCTGACCTGAACAAACTTTTGTCAGCATCCCTATAACGCTAACAGTCTACATCCCAAGACCGGGGGCTTAATGATATGGAGCTGTGTATTGTTATCCAAGGGTTTCACATTGGTTACTTTTCTTCTTCCTAAAGTAGAGTGGTAAGAAGCTCCATTAGGGCAGAAATCAAGACTTCCCACTGGAGCCCAGTTCAACAAATGTCATCTACCACTTACTAAACCCTAGACTGTATTGGTTAGAACTCTTAGTTGGAAGCAACATAAAACCAGTTGAGTGGCTTAAGCATAAATGGTGACTTAATTATAAGATATAGAAATGAAAGAAATATAGCTGTGTCTGAGGAATTGACTGCTTTAACACTCCCATTGTTCTTTTCAAATCAGTTTCCCCTATTTAGGGGAACAATATGTTAGAAAACATAGCTTCAGGTAATCTCTAAGCATATGTTACTGATCCAACCATACAAAGGCAGGATCTTTCTCAAAGTCCCAATTCAAATTCACATAACATGGACTCTAGGCCTCAGATTGTTAACTGTGCTGCGAACATAGGTGGGGACACAGACATATAATTAAATAATATTAATATTCTTAAATGTTTTAAAAAGAGCTAAACAAATGGTGTTATAAAAAAGAAGGAAATTGGGGATTTGAAGGATATTATTGAAAAAAAGAGGTAGGTAGGAAGGCATTTCTTGAATAAAGAAAGAAACGGACACATAAAACAGAAGCACATGTCTGAGAATCTACAAGCAGCATAAAATAAGAAATATAATGTGTTTAGAAAGAGCCTGGAGAGGTAGACAGGGACAAGATCAAAGTCCTTGAATAAGAGATTAGGAAAACTGGTTCTATGGAGAATGTGGTATCATCCGATTAATGTTCTAGATGGCTCTGACAGCTGTTGGATAATGGATTCGAAGAGGAGGCACTGTGCCCCAGCAACACAGCATGAGGTACATTTTGGTCACATTGTATGAAAATCTGGCTGAATGATTGATTCACATCATCTTGGTTCTGGCAAACAATTAACTTCCCAACAGATACCCATTTATCTGATCACTGCTACTCCCACATTCCCTACCTCCCAAGTTTCAGGTGGGTTTGCTTATGTATCCCAGTGACTAAGTCACTAGTTTTAGAGTTCAGGCTGTTTTACAGACTTCCATGGGGCAGGACAAAACCATAATTAGGAGTCAGTGACCTATGGCTTGAGAAATGATCTTTAGCCTGGGGCAATGTGAGCTCAGATTGAGACCGGTTAGCCTGAGACTTAAAAGAAGATTGTCAGGTCACCTGGTAGGATTGGGTAAAAAGCTACATGAGTCCCAAGACCTGCCTTTCATAGGTGCACTGCCAGTCATCTCTCCCCCTCCTTCCCATCCTGCTACCCACCACCTCCAGCCCATTCACCTCCAAATAGCTCCAACATTCCTTTGGTAATCTAACCTCTGATGGTCAGTGGGTAACAAGAAAAGAAAGGGACACTAAACCTATGGCCAGATGGAGCCTATGGAACTCGTTTGTGAGTGCATAACATTCTCATGTCATTCTTTCAATCCCATCAGCCAACATGTTCATATTCAATAATAGTTACTGTTTTTTTCCTGCCCCACCACATAAGATTGCAAGATCTTAGCTCCCCAACAAGCATTTAACCTGGGGACCAAGCAGTGAAAGCACCGATTCCTAACCACTGGACCATCAGGGAATTCCCCATAGTTACCATGTGAGGAACTATTTTTAGCAAAGCAAACCTGGCCCTCCAGCTCTGTCTGCTTAAAAAGTTTTGAGGATCGTATTCACCTCTCTCTCTTCTCTCATTCTCTCAACAAAACAATGCTTTATTTGAGGGGAAAAGAAACCAAGTCAGACTCTATTAAAGTTTACTATTCAAGAGACACATTTAAAGGTCACCCAAAGTTAGGGCCTGGCATTTGCTGTCACAGAGAGTGGCTTTCATGTGGAATCACACAGAGTTTTTAGGGTTTGCACTGTCTGTGATTCTTTCAAATCCCCATTTCCTGGAAGAGTCCTGAGGACACATGTCAGAGTCCATTTCCCCGCCTGATTGCCCTATTGCTATCTGCCTTCCCTTCTCTTCCAGGGTCATCTACCAACTGCTGATGAAGGCTCCAACGATCTTCCTTTCACACTATCCATCCACCCCGACTCCCACCCTCAGCCACTCCTTTCCTTCCTGCCTACTGTCTCCAAGATAGAATGGATCTCCCTCAGCAGAGGAGCTGTTTCCTCTCAAAGACAATGGAGAGAAATCCTCAGCTAACTCAGCACCCAAGTCAAGAGCTAAATAATTAGACACTTGCAACACTGTCCCTCCAAGAATAGAAATACATATGAGCATGGAAATGATGATTATGTGTGTGTATACTCACGCAAACACATAATCATTATTTCTCTGGCTATTTCACAGCAAATAAATTAAGAACTGATTCAGAGAGAGAATAAGATGAGGCCAATCTAGGGATGTGGATTCTCACAGTGGGTAGTGACTTATTCTCAAGGGAAACCTTTGTTCACACAGAAAAGCATGATTCTAAGTCTACCCCTCTTCAAGATAAGTACAGGCATCTCATTGGTAATTCAAATATTTTGAGCTGAGAGCTGGCTCATATTTCAAGCCAGAAGCAGGGAGAGTCTCCATGGAAAGAGTATCCTCACTGCTTCCTCCTTCCTCCTCAGGTATTCTGTGCTCTTGGGAAGGCCTCTGCCCTGAAGGATGAAAGGAACTAATGAACACCTTCATAGTGAAAGCTTGATGACAACACTGTATTCTTTCCAAGTGTATTTACATTTCAAAAGAGAACAGAGAGTATAACCCTAAGAAATGAATCTCTAAGAGTGGAATTGCAACAATATGATACTTGGAGAAGGAAGTTATAAGTGCTGAGAAATCAGGTTGGAGGGGGCTTACCAACTTCCCTCAAATTATAGTTTTTCTTCCTTGCCAATATGTTAAGACAAGGTATTAACACCTTCTCAAAGTACTTCATTTATCCTTACTGTCTATAGGGTCAAGACCACGCTCCTTAGTAACATTCAAATCTCATTTTTTCCTGCCTCCTGTTCCAAGGCTCCCCTATACTTCACTCATTCTCTCCCAAACATACCTTCATTTAAATTTTGCTCATGAACCATCTTCTCCCTGGAATTGCCTGTAACTCAATATATTCTTCCAACTTCAACCTCATTTATTCTTCATGGGGCAGCTCAAATCCTACCTCCTATATCAAATCTCCTCTGAACATCCCAACCAAAAGTAATATCTTGCCAAATATTTACTTGCATTCCTGCATTATAACTAAAATGAATAAAAATTCAATACTACACAGTAATTGGAATTGGATGGACCTGGTTTCATAACCATCTTCTATCATTTCTACAAATTCTGTGAACCTGGGTAAGTAGCCAATCTCTTTGGACCTTATTCTCCACATGTTTAAGACAGAGATAGTAAGGATAATTCACAAAAAGTGCTAACACAGCTCCTAAATGAATAATCACTACTGTGTTAGCACACCCTCACAATAATCATTAAATGGGTTAATGCATAAAAAGCACCACCCCAGTGCCTGAATGAATAACCACTATTATGGTGTGATCACCCTCACAGCAACTCAGTGAGGACCCTGGAGTATTTCATCAAGTACTCTTTCTGCTTCCTTTATCTACTGCCTCCATATTTCTTCCAGCTTGCCCTCCTAATTTGAACTACCAGAGTATATTAGATGTTATTAGCTGACCACCAAAATCTGTTCAATTTTTTCTGGAAATATGAAGAGTTTGCATTATTGAAACTTTCTTGCAGTTAGGTGTGGTTTTGTGACTACACATACACAAGACATGTTCTAGTTTCTTCTCAGTTAATTTCTTAAAAACCTTGCAAAAGCCACTTTACGTCCATTGATTATAATACTTTCATTTGGGAGACAGAGGTAATAAATTAGAATTATTATAGTATCTGAAATAATCTCACTTTACTCTGCATCCAAAGGCAGGGACCAAGTATTTTATTTCCTAAAGGCTCACAAATATATAGAAATATTCCATAACAAATAGGAGCTCTGTAAATTTAGCCAAATAATCAGAGGCCATAGATGACACGCACGACCTTACATAATCAGGAAAGAAAGGCAAGAACATATTTGACTTCATCTCTAAAAGTCTACAGAAACCCTGAAGTATTGTGTGAAAACTAATATCCACAAAGGTCAAACCTAATTATACCTCAAATAAATATTATAACTAGATCATAAGCTAGTCCTCTTTTTTTAATTATCTGAGGAACTTCCATACTTTTTTCTACAGTAGTTCTATCAATTTACATCCACTAGCAGTGCACAATGGTTCCCTTTTCTTCACATCCTCCCCAGCACTTGTTATCTGTCTTTTTGATGCTAACCGATGTAACAGATGTAAGGTGATAATACACCGTGGTTTTGATTTGCATTTCTCTGATGCCTGTTGATACTCAGTACCATTTTCATTTACTTGTTGAACATTTGTATATCTTCTTTGGAAAAATGTCTATTCAATTATTCTGCCCATTTTTAATCAAGCTTTTTTTATGCTATTGATTTATATGACTTCCTTATATATTTTGGATATTAAACCATTATTATATATGTGGCTTATAGACTAAATATTTTCTCCCATTCTCTAGACTGCCTTTTCATTTTGCTTTGCTGTCCCGAAGCTCTTTAGTTTGATGTAATCCCACTTGTCCATTTTTGGTTTTCTGGCTAATTCTCTTGGTGTCATATCCAAAAATTTGTCACCAGCACTAATATCAACAAACATTTTCCCTATATTTTCCCCTAGGAGTTTTATGATTTTGTGGCTTACATTTAAGTCTTTTATTTATTTCAATTGGAGGTTAATTACTTTACAATATTGTGGTGGTTTTTGCCATACAACACAGGAATCAGCCATGGGTGTACATGTGTTCCCCATCCTGACCCTCCCTCCCACCTCCCTCCCATCCCATCCCTCAGGGTCATCCCAGTGCACCAGCCCTGAGCACCCTGTCCCATGCATAGAACCTGGACTGGAAATCTGTTTCACATATGATAATATACATGTTTCAATGCTAGTCTCTCAAATCACTCCACCCTCGCCCTCTCCCACAGAGTCCAAAAGACTGTTCTCTACATCTGTGTCTCTTCTGCTGTCTCGTATACAGGGTTATTGTCACCATCTTTCTAAATTCCATATATATGCATTAGTATACTGTATTGGTGTTTTTCTTTCTAACTTACTTCACTCTGTATAATAGGCTCCAGTTTCATCCACTTCATTAGAACTGATTCAAATACATTTTTAATGGCTGAGTAATATTCCATTGGTATATGTACCACAGCTTTCTTATCCATTCATCTGCTGATGGACATCTAGGTTGCTTCCATGTCCTGGCTATTGTAAACAGTGCTGTGATGAACACTAGGGTACACATGTCTCTTTCAATTCTGGTTTCCTCAGTGTGTATGCCCAGCATTGGGATTGCTGGGGCATATGGCAGTTCTATTTCAAGATTTTTAAGAAATCTCCACTCTGTTCTCCATAGTGGCTGTATTAGTTTGCATTCCCACCAACAGTGTAAGAGGGTTCCCTTTTCTTGGCACCCTCTCCATCATTTATTGTTTGTAGACTTTTTGATAGTAGCCATTCTGACTGACATAAGATACCTCATTGTGGTTTGGATTTGCATTTCTCTGATAGTAAGTGATGCTGAGAATCCTTTCATGTGTTTGTTAGCCATCTGTATGTCTTCTTTGGAGAAATGTCTGTTTAGTTCTTGTTTTTTGTTTAGTTCTTTGGCCCATTTTTTGATTGGGTCATTTATTTTTCTGGAATTGAGCTGCAGAAGCTGCTTGTGTATTTTTGGGAGTAATTCGTTGTCAGTTGCTTCATTTGCTATCACTTTCTCCCATTCTGAAGGATGTCTTGTCACCTTGCTTATAGCTTCCTTCATTGTGCAAAAGCTTTTAAGTTTAATTAGGTCTCATTTATTTTTCCTTTCATTTCCATTACTCTGGGAGGTGGGTCATAGAGGATCCTGCTGTGGTTTATGTCAGAGTGTTTTGCCTATGTTCTCCTCTATGAGTTTTATAGTTTCTGGTCTTATGTTTAGACCTATAATCCATTTTGAGTTTATGTTTGTGTATAGTGTTAGAAAGTGTTCTAGTTTCATTTTTTCACAAGTGGTTGACCAGTTTTGCCAGCACCACTTGTTAAAGAGTTGTCTTTTCTCCATTGTATATTCTTGCCTCCTTTGTCAAAGATAAGGTGTCCATAGGTGCATGGATTTATCTCTGGGCTTTCTATTTTGTTCCATTGATCTATATTTCTGTCTTTGTGCTAGTACCATACTGTCCTGATGACTGTAACTTTGTAGTATAGCCTGAAGTCAGGCAGGTTGAGTCTTCCAGTTCCATTCTTCTTTCTCAAGATTGCTTTGGCTATTTGAGGTTTTTTGTATTTCCATACAAATTGTGAAATTATTTGTTCTAGTTCTCTGAAAAATACCATTGGTAGCTTGATAGGGGTTGCACTGAATCTATAGATTGCTTTGGGTAGTATACTCATTTTCTCTATGTTGATTCTTCCAATCCAGGAACATGGTATATTTCTCCATCTATTTGTGTCCTCTTTGATTTCCTTCATCAGTGTTTTATAGTTTTCTATATATAGGTCTTTTGATTCTTTAGGTAGATTTTTTCCTAAGTATTTTATTTTTTTCATTGCAATGGTGAATGGAATTGTTTCCTTAATTTCTCTGTTTTCTCATTGTTAGTGTATAGGAATGCAAGGGATTTCTGTGTGTTAATTTTATATCCTGCAACTTTATTATATTCATTGATTAGCTCTAGTAATTTTCTGGTGGAGTCTTTAGGGTTTTCTATGTAGAGGATCATGTCATCTGCAAAGAGTTTTACTTCTTCTTTTCCAATCTGGGTTCCATTTATTTCTTTTTCTTCTCTGATTGCTATGGCTAAAACTTCTAAAACTATGTTGAATAGTAGTGCTGAGAGTGGGGACCCTTGTCTTGTTCCTGACTTTAGGGGAAATGCTTTCAATTTTTCACCATTGAGGACAATGTTTGCTGTGGATTTATCATATATGGCTTTTTTGATTTCATTTTCATTCATTTCTATGCATATTTTTATTTCTTTTTTGATTTCTTCTGTGATTTGTTGGCTATTCAGAAGTGTGCTGTTTAGCCTCCATATGTTTGTATTTTTAATAGGTTTTTTCCTGTAGTTGACATCTAATCTTACCACATTGTGATCAGAAAAGATGCTTGAGATTATTTCAATTTTTTTGAATTTACCAAGGCTAGATTTATGGCCCAGGATGTGATCTATCCTGGAGAAGGTTCCGTGTGCACTTGAGAAGAAGGTGAAATTCATTGTTTTAGGGTGAAATGTCCTATAGATATCAATTACGTCTAACTGGTCCATTGTATCATTTAAAGTTTGTGTTTCCTTGCTAATTTTCTGTTTGGTTGATCTAGCCATAGGTGTGAGTGGGGTATTAAAGTCTCCCACTATTATTGTGTTACTGTTAATTTCCCCTTTCATACTTGTTAGCATTTGCCTTACATATTGCAGTGCTCCTATGTTGGGTGCATATATAATTGTTATATCTTCTTCTTGGATTGTTCCTTTGATCATTATGTACTGTCTTTCTTTGTCTCTTTCCATGGCGTTTATTTCAAAGTCTATTTTATCTGATATGAGTATTGCTACTCCTGCTTTCTTTTGGTCTCCATTTGAGTGACATATCTTTTTCCAGCCCTTCACTTTCAGTCTGTATGTGTCCCTGGGTTTGAGGTGGGTCTCTTGTAGACAGTACATATAGGGGTCTTGTTTTTGCATCCATTCACCCAGTCTTTGTCTTTTTGTTGGGGCATTCAACCCATTTACATTTAAGGTAATTATTGATATATATGATCCCATTGTCATTTACTTTGTTATTTTGGGTTTGAGTTTATAAACCCTTTCTGTGTTTCCTGTCTAGAGAAGATCCTTTAGCATTTGTTGGAGAGCTGGTTTGGTGGTGCTGAATTCCTTCAGCTTTTGCCTGTCTGTAAAGTTTTTGATTTCTCTTTCATACTTGAATGAGATCCTTGCTGGGTACAGTAATCTGGGTTGTAGATTTTTCTCTTTCATCACTTTAAGTATGTCCTGCCATTCCCTCCTGGCCTGAAGAGTTTCTATTGAAAGATCAGCTGTTATCCTTATGGGGATCCCCTTATGAGTTATTTGTTGTTTTTCCCTTGCTGCTTTTAATATGTGTTCTTTGTGTTTGATTTTCATTAATTTGATTAATTTGTGTCTTGGGGTGTTTCACCTTGGGTTTATCCTGTTTGGGACTTTCTGGGTATCTTGGACTTGGGTGGCTATTTCCTTCCCCATTTTAGGGAAGTTTTCGACTATTATCTCCTCAAGCATTTTCTCATGGCCTTTCTTTTTGTCTTCTTCTTCTGGGACTCCTATGATTTGAATTTTGGGGCATTTAACATTGTCCCAGAGGTCTCTGAGGTTGTCCTCATTTAATTATTTTTTGTTTTTTCCTCTCTGCTTCATTTATTTCCACCATTCTATCTTCCACCTCATTTATCCTATCTTCTGCCTCAGTTATTCTACTGTTGGTTCCCTTCAGAGTGTTTTTGATCTCAGTTATTGCGTTATTCATTATTGACTGACTCTTTATTTCTTCTAAGTCCTTGTTAAACTTTTCTTGCATATTCTCAATCCTTGTCTCCAGACTATCTGTAACTTCATTTTGTTTTCAAGATTTTGGATCATTTTTAGTATCATTATTCTGAATTATTTTTCAGGTAGACTCCCTATCTCCTCCTCTTTTGTTTGATTTTGTGGGCATTTATCATGTTCCTTTACCTGCTGAATATTTCTCTGCCTTTTCATCTTGTTTAGGTTGCTGTGTTTGGAGTGGCCTTTCTGTATGCTGGAAGTTTGTGGTTCCTCTTTATTGTGGAGGTTCCTCCCTGTGGGTGGGGTTGGACAAGTGGCTTGTCAGGGTTTTCTGGTTATGGAAGCTTGCGTCAGTGTTCTGGTGGGTGCAGCTGGATCTCTTCTCTCTGGAGTGCAATGAAGTGTCCAGTAGTGAGTTTTGAGGTATCTATGGGTTTGGTGTGACTTTTGGCCTCCTGTATTTTTGTGCTTAGGGTTATGTTCCTGCTTTGTTGGTGAATCAGCTTGGGATGTCTTGCTCTGAAACTTGTTGGCTCTTGGATGGAGTTTGGTTTCAGTGTAGGTATGGAGGATGAGCTCTTGTTGATTAATGTTCCCTGAAGTCAGGAGTTTTCCAGTGTTCTCAAGTTTTGGATTTAAGCCTCCTGCCTCTGTCTTTCAGTCTTATTCTTACAGTAGCCTCGAGACTTCTCCATCCTTACAGCACTGATGAGGTTAATGGTGTAAAGATTCTCCCCAGTGAGAGACACCCAGAGAGGTTCCCAGAGTCACATGGAGAAGAGAAGAGGGAGGAGGGAGATAGAGATGACCAGGAGGAGAAGAGGGAGAATCAAAAGGGGAGAGAGCAATCTAGCCAGTAATCAATTCCCTATTTGCTCTCCTCAGTCTGGAACACTCAGAGAAGTTCACAGAGTTCCACAGAGAAGAGAAGAGGGAGGAAGGAGATAGAGGTGAGCAGGAGGAGAGGAAGGGAAATCAAAAGGTGAGACACAGATCTAGCCAGTGATCAGTTCCCTAAGTTTTCTCCACAGCCCAGAATACCCAAAGAGATTCACAGAGTCAAGTAGAGAAGAGAAGGGGGAGAGTGGGGATAGAGGTGACCTGGGGGAGAAAAAGGAGAGTCAAAAGGATAGAGAGCAATCAAGCCAGTAATCACACTCCTAGGTAAAAATGGGCACTGAAGATTGGATTCTTAAAGGTACAGAATTGGTAACAAATACCAAAAAGCAAAGATTAAAAATCTAGAATAGAGGTTAGACTCTCAAATATACAATATTAAACAAAATCAAAAAAGTTATAAAAATATATATATATGAAGTTTGCTTTAAAAATACGGTCACTTTTTTTGAAAGGTAATAGGTTTTAAAAAATGAAAACTAAAGGAGTAATTAAAAAACTTAAAAATAAAAGATTAAAAAAATTTTTTAATGGTAATATAAAATATATCTAGGAATTTTTCCAGAGCTGTTGAGGGCAGTGTGGGGTCAGTTCAGTTTCAGATAGTTCCTTGTTCCAGCTTATACTACTTTTCAAGGTCTATAGGTCCCTTCCAATGTAGCCAGAGCTAACTACAGAGTTTTAGTCTGTTGTACCTGTCACTTCCAAAGCAGTTCCCTCTTCTTTATTTTGGCTGCCTCTGTTTGCAAGTATCTTCAGTATCTAACTTCCGCCCTGACACAAGGGGGCGAAGGTGGTCATTCATTTAGGCTCGCTTGTTCAATTGTGCTGCAGGGAGGGAGGAACACTGCAAACAAATATCACTGGCGTGTGTGGGGAGTGTTCACAGTGTCTGGACCACACTGGGTTTGCCCCTCGCTCACAGCATGTGTGCTTTCCCGGTCTACAATGCTCAGGCTCCAGGTTGCTCTGCAGAGGAACTGTTTAACGCAGACCCTGGGTTGCGTGCACTTCCCAGGTCTATGCAGCTCAGGTTCAGGTTCTCGGGTACTCCACAAAGGCAAAGACTCAGGTCTGCGTTTTGTGCTCTTCGCAGGTCTGAGCAGCACGGGCGACCAGGTGCTGGGCAAGTGCACTCTTCCAGCTGCGCAGTGTGTCTTATCACCTCCCTGGTCCCAGCTGCTTGGTTTCCCAGGTGTGCAGCAGGGGTGCCATTTCAGGTGTGCAGTGTGTCTCCTCTGGGGAGCTGATCTCTGGCTGCAACCCTCCTGGTGGATGTCAACCGTCAAGGATCCCAGGAAGACTTGGGAGACTGCTCGCAGTTTGGTAGAGGATGCCATTTCTAGGGCTGAGTTTGCCCTTTGCCTTCCGACTCTGGCTGTTGCCCACCTGCCTCCCTGCCTCCGGTGGGGGATGGGCTGGTCTGCAGCTGGCTAGCACTCCTCTGGTATCCGCTCAGTCATTTGTTCTGTGAGCAGGCCGGGCAGTGCCTTAGGTTAGAGCTTTTCATGGGAAAGTTCTTTTTTTTTTTCTCCCTCTCTGGCTATCCCATGGTTTGGGTTGCTATCTCAGGTTAGCTCCCTCACATTTCCCTCAGGGCATTCAGGCCCGGTCCTTACCCTAAGCAATGCAGTCCACCCCTCCCTGTTCAGCCCCTGCTTGCTGGTGGCAGAGTGGAGTGTCTGGGCTATTTCTCCACTAGGAGATGCAGTTAGGCATGTAACCTGTGGGTTTTATTTATTTATTTTTTCCTGCCAGTTATGCTGCCCTCTGAGATTCCAAAACTCCCCACAGACCTGCCAGTGAGAGGGTTTCCTGGTGTTTGGAAATTTCTCCTTTTACGACTCCCTCCCTGGGATGGGTCTCTGTCCCTAACTCTTTTGTCTCTCTTTTTATATCTTTTATATTTTGTCCTACCTCCTTTCCAAGACAATGGGCTGCCTTTCTGGGTGCCTGTTGTCCTCTTCCATCATTCAGAAGTTGTTTTGTGGTATTTGCTCAGCGTTCAAATGATCTTTCAATGAATTTGTGGGGCAGAAAGTGGTCTCCCTGTCCTATTTCTCCACCACCTTAGGACTGCCCCCTACATCTAAGTCTTTAATCCATTTTGAGTTGATGTTTGTGAATGGTGTGAGATAGGGATCTAATTTTATTCTTTTATATGTGAATATCCAGTTCTCCCAAACACCATTTATTGAAAAGGTTATCCTATCCTCATTGATTATTCTTGGCTTCCTTGTAAAATATTAGTTGACCATATACGCATGGGTTTATTTCTGGGCTTTCAATTCCTTTCCACTGGAATATGTGTTGCAAACAACCAGTTAAGACTGAGTTGCCATCAATGTCTGCTCACTGAACTAATTAGCTACTTGTGTCAGCACCATATTAAAATAGTATGGCTGCATCCTTGCTCTTTATTGTCTGAAAATTAAAATTGATATGAATCAGATGAATCACACCTTTATTCTGGATCATTCAGCAGCACAGGGTTACAGTAACCAGTTTACCTTAGATTACCAATGTCTGGCTTCTGAGTGTGAAGGCCTTGTGCAGTACTGACTGAACTATGGTACATTTGATCCACCTCCAGTTTCCCTTCCGAAACAACATTCAGGTGTAAATAAAGGCAATGCTTGAAAAGTGGGCAAGTCCAAATCACACACATTTAATATACATGTGGGCTATGACCTTACTGCCATGCAGGGTCCATCTTAGAGATCGCTAATCAGATTGATTATATTCTTTGCAGCCAAAGATGGAGAAGCTCTATAAAGTCAGCAAAAACAAGACCAGGAGCTGACTGTGGTCATGAACTCCTTATTGCCAAATTCAGACTTAAAGTGAAGAAAGTAGGGAAAACCACTAGACCATTCAGGTATGACCTAAATCAAATCCCTTATGATTATACAGTGGAAGTGAGAAATAGATTTACGGGCCTAGATCTGATAGATAGAGTGCCTGATGAACTATGGAATAAGGTTCGTGACATTGTACAGGAGACAGGGATCAAGATCATCCCCATGGAAAAGAAATGCAAAAAAGCAAAACGGCTGTCTGGGGAGGCCTTACAAATAGCTGTGAAAAGAAGAGAAGCGAAAAGCAAAGGAGAAAAGGAAAGATATAAACATCTGAATGCAGAGTTCCAAAGAATAGCAAGGAGAGATAAGAAAGCCTTCCTCAGCGATCAATGCAAAGAAATAGAGGAAAACAACAGAATGGGAAAGACTAGAGATCTCTTCGAGAAAATCAGAGATACCAAAGGAACATTTCATGCAAAGATGGGCTCGATAAAGGACAGAAATGGTATAGACCTAACAGAAGGAGAAGATATTAAGGAGAGATGGCAAGAATACACAGAAGAACTGTACAAAAAAAATCTTCACGACCCAGATAATCATGATGGTGTGATCACTGACCTAGAGCCAGACATCCTGAAATGTGAAGTCAAGTGGGCCTTAGAAAGCATCACTATGAACAAAGCTAGTGGAGGTGATGGAATTCCAGTTGAGCTATTTCAAATCCTGAAAGATGATGCTATGAAAGTGCTGCACTCAATACGCCAGCAAATTTGGAAAACTCAGCAGTGGCCACAGGACTGGAAAAGGTGTTTTCATTCCAATCCCAAAGAAAGGCAATGCCAAAGAATCCTCAGACTACCTCACAATTGCACTAATCTCACACGCTAGTAAAGTAATGCTCAAAATTCTCCAAGCCAGGCTTCAGCAATATGTGAACCATGAACTTCCTGATGTTCAAGCTGGTTTTAGAAAAGGCAGAGGAACCAGAGATCAAATTGCCAACATCCGCTGGATCATGGAAAAAGCAAGAGAGTTCCAGAAAAACATCTATTTCTGCTTTATTGACTATGCCTTTGACTGTGTGGATCACAATAAACTGTGGAAAATTCTGAAAGAGATGGGAATACCAGACCACCTGATCTGCCTCTTGAGAAATTTGTATGCAGGTCAGGAAGCAACAGTTAGAACTGGACATGGAACAACAGACTGGTTCCAAACAGGAAAAGGAGTACATAAAGGCTGTATATTGTCACCTTGTTTATTTAACTTATATGCAGAGTATATCATGAGAAACGCTGGACTGGAAGAAGCACAAGCTGGAATCAAGATTGCTGGGAGAAATATCAATAACTTCAGATATGCAGATGACACCACCCTTATGGCAGAAAGTGAAGAGGAATTAAAAAGCCTCTTGATGAAAGTGAAAGTGGAGAGTGAAAAAGTTGGCTTAAAACTCAACATTCAGAAAACGAAGATCATGGCATCTGGTCCCATCACTTCATGGGAAATAGATGGGGAAACAGTGGAAACAGTGTCAGACTTTATTTTTCTGGGCTCCAAAATCACTGCAGTTGGTGACTGCAGCCATGAAATTAAAAGACACTTACTCCTTGGAAGGAAAGTTATGATCAACCTAGATACCATATTCAAAAGCAGAGACATTACTTTGCCAACAAAGGTCCGTTTAGTCAAGGCTATGGTTTTTCCTGTGGTCATGTATGGATGTGAGAGTTGGACTGTGAAGAAGGCTGAGCGCCGAAGAATTGATGCTTTTGAACTGCGGTGTTGGAGAAGACTCTTGAGAGTCCCTTGGACTGCAAGGAGATCCAACCAGTCCATTCTGAAGGAGATCAGCCCTGGGATTTCTTTGGAAGGAATGATGCTAAAGCTGAAACTCCAGTACTTTGGCCACCTCATGTGAAGAGTTGACTCATTGGAAAAGACTCTGATGCTGGGAGGGATTGGGGGCAGGAGGAGAAGGGGACGACAGAGGATGAGATGGCTGGATGGCATCACTGGCTCCATGGACATGAGTCTGAGTGAACTCCGGGAGTTGGTGATGGACAGGGAGGCCTGGCGTGCTGTGATTCATGGGGTCGCAAGGAGTCAGACACGACTGAGTGACTGATCTGATCTGATGGTGTCTAAAGCTCCTACCATGTAATTACATAATTATATCTAAACAAGGGATTATCATCAAATCATACACATCCATTATGACAGTAGCTTGATTTTGTATATCACATTACCTACCTCTTTACCCTTGAGGCATCTTTACATTCTTTTGGTTAAATGAATATTTAATAAGAACTAAATTCAAGTTCTTTGTAAGGACTATTGATTAACACCTAGGGCGGAGAGTGGAGGAGCTGGAGTGGGGACCAGCACTTGAGGAAGGCAAGCACAAGCAGGACAGCGCAATTAGAGCAAGAAGAATCTCTAAGTTAACCAGGTACTGAAGATTTTGTAGTAATTTATCAGTTATTACTTAGTGTTCTACACAATGAAGTCCACTGAACAGATCTAAAGTTCTGCCAGACCACTATAATGGCAAAGACATGGGGCCTAGCATAGTACCTGACACAGAGTAGGTACTCTAAACTTAGTATTATAATTTCCAATAAGTAAATGCATCTGAACTTCATAGAAGACATGAGAATTTATACTTGTGGAAAAAGTAGGGAGATACCTTTTTAACAATATAGACTAAAAAACTGTAGCCATTTTCCAAAAGAGGATTTGTTGGAGGTTACATAAGATGCATCTGAATGGCTAATAAATTTTAAAATACTTATGTATATGTGTGTATATATATAAATATATATATATTGTAAATATATATACACATATATATGGCTGATTTTATACACACAATCAGCCAATTTGGGGAAGAGACATATATCATGTTTCAAGCCCAACATCTTATTTTTTCCAATGTAAACTGTGCAAAAAGGGAAACTTCAGCAAATCAAGCCTTAAATATTACTCCTACTGGGAGTTTCAACAATTTACTGATAATATACCAAACTGTATAGCTAACAGAGAGAGCCAGGGACCAATATTTTTGTAAGGGAAAATATGAGAGAACCAAATTTATGAGCCAACTTGCTCTTTAGAAGCTGAATGAGCTTCCATCTTAACTACTGTATCCCACCCCCGCCCCACCCCACGCTACCAACTAGCAAACACCATCCCCTGGTGTTAATTGTGCATGTTGTCAAAATAAGGGTTCTGCCACATTTCCAGCCAGCAATGTACTCTGGTATCAATGTTGGATGAATATCACCTGGCCACCACATTTAGAAAAGAAATGTGGTTCATTCTTCAACTGCTTCTAATCAATACCTTCAGAATTTATATTCTGTAAACATCCATACTTTGCTTCTAAACAAATAATTTCATCATAAGCTAGTTCTCAGTAAAAACTACAATAAGTTTTCACAATATATTATGGGAGCTCTGGCTATTCATTTCTAAATAATGGCTCCTTTTGCTGGACAAGTAAATTGAAATTGATTTGTTTCAGCCGCCTGTGCTAGAACACACAATGCAAGCTTACAACAAGCCTATTGACTCCTGCAAACACTACTCCAAGCCTGTTTCCTCAAGGACTCCCAGCAGGATTTTTAAATCATCCCACCTTCTCTCCCCTAACCCTGAGAACAAAGCATCTATTTAAAATAGGGACTTGGCACAATGTGTCTGAGAAAGACAATGTGAGGGAACTTCCGTTGAGATGAACAGGGCAGAGCCCAAGGTGGGGAGTGAGCCATCAGATGAAAGGTGAGGGACACAAAGAGGAAGAGTGATTAAAAGTCAAATCAATGGCTGCTTGTGAATTGACAAGGTGAGGGGAGAGTGAGACAGAGAGAGAGATGTATACTCTTTCCCCCTTGGGATAGCGCCATCATGGAGACAGTTGAGGATACAGGAAAAAAAAAAAAAAATCTCCTGAGAGAACTCTCACTTCTGGAGGATGACCATGACTGACCGAGGAACAGTGGGGACTTCTGGTAAATGATTTCCAAAGATGTTGCCTACAAAGTCCACGATGCTTCCTGTGCTCTAGTCATTCAGGAAGGAAGGCCCACCAGGCAGAACAGGAATCTGATTTCTATACCGATTGCACAGGAGTGTGGGGTTGGATTTTGGACAGAGGTTTCCTTGTAGAAGAATCTATGTGGGGGCAGAGGCCAGCTGTAATGACCCTCCATTAATAAGCTTTAGAGGCACAGTTATCTTAGTAAATGCTAAAATGGTCATCCATGGTCAACCCAGGACTTCTCTATGCATTTTAGAATTTCCTAACAGATGTTTCTTTTAATAGTGTTTTTATCCCACAATTGTGTGATGGTGGTAGGGCAAATATTGTTATTCTCATTTTAAATATTAAGAAAACGAGGCCCAGGTAGAGAGGAGAGAAATTAACAAAGATCCAAGAGCTTGTAAATGTCAGCCCTGAAGTTTGAACCTAGGTCTTATGACTTTTGATTTAGTGCTTTCTTCACAATATTTGTATTTTGTTCTTTCATTAAATTATCCATCCATTCATTCAATGAATCACTATATCAAGTGCTGACTCTGCCAGGTAATGGGAGCCCCCACACTGTTCATTCTCTAGCATTTCCTCTCAGGACCACTTCTTGGTGCTACAGAGGGATCTAGGGGAGGGATGTTCCACTGTGGATATTAATCTCAGCATCAGTAAATTTCTTCCATTAAGGCCTAGCAGGTTATTTCTTAATCCCAACAGAAACATCAAGTTATGATACGAATCAGTGTTCTTTTCACAAAAGCCTAATGGCTGGCAAGAAGCCTCTCAAACAGCACACACCACCAGCCTTCTCTCATTAGAAAAGTGTCACTCACCAGACCTTCAAATATACGACTTCCTAAAACACTGCTGCCCTTCAGGTGTGGGGCTGCTGTGATCTGACACCCAGCAATGGCTTGTAGGTCCCTAGTCCCACCCACACTGTCATCTAGAACTTTCCTGCCTCACCTCACCACAACTTACAGGCCCCTATGTTCCCCTTCCCTTGAAGTGCTCTCTATGCTAAAGCAGTTAGTAAAAGTCATTTTCACTAAAGCTACTCGTCTAGACCTAACACACTTGATTTTTCACACGACCCTGTGGCCTTCACCAAATGGTTTCCATGGGGAGAGTTCCAGGCTCCCTGGTGGACTACATTTGGGAGAGACTTATCAACTTGTTAACAAGGAAAAGGGGCTTTGGGGTGCCATGTCAATTCACAGCCCAGGAATGGGGCTTATGTTGCTTACTTTTCAGAACAATGAAATGAACACAGAGGATAGTTACATATGGAGACATACTGTAGGTATCAGAAAGTGCAAGTATCATCAGACCAATCAGGTGTGGGCCTCACAAATCCTGAAAGGATAAAATTTACCATTACCTCTTCCTCTTAACCTTTATTCCCATACTGTATGAGGCCTTGTTCTCAAATAGCTTCTGGATGAAATCTATATTTATAGCTGAGCTCTTGTCAGTATGGTCTCCAGTTACATGTCCCTTGTAGGCAAAAATCCAGCCTAAGTTGCTGGCTTCCCTTCTGGCTCCTCCAAGGTCTGTCTCTGACCTTGTGTATCCACTGTGGTTACTCTCTTACAGGGCTTCTCAGCAACCATTTGTCCTATCTCCCAGCATCTTATATACCATTTAGAACGTCACCTTTCCACCCATCTGGCAATAAGAAAGGGTTGCTTCTCCCACAAGGTCACAGTAGCCATCTCGCTTTATAGTCTGCTTTTTAGGAGTTTAACTGTTGCTTCAAAAATGCACTAGTGAGAGAAACACTGGTCCCACAGCCTCACAGGCCTTCTGAATGAGGTGATCTGAAGGAGCAGCAGGAAGAAACAAGAGGCCCTTCAGTCACAGAGTCCTGCTATTTCCCAGTCTGATGATTTGCTTTTCAAACTCTATTGCAACCCGGATCCAGGGCCCCATCTCCTCTTATTAATCTTAATGCAGTTGACATTTACCTTGCTCCAAGATTATCATCCTTTTATTGTGGTTTTTTTCATTGAAGCATACTTGATTTACAATGTTGTGCCAATCACTGCTGTACAGCAAAGTGATTCAGTTATACACATATATACATTCTTTTCCATTATGGTTTATCCCAGGAGACTGGATATCCATCCTACATACTCCTGCTAAGATTAGTTCTTTTGCAAACACAGCTTTCCATGTGTTATTCCTCTCCTCAAAACACTTCATCAACTCTATTTACAGGACAAAGTCCAAACTCCTCAGGTCAGCATTCAAGACTGTTCATGTCATGCACCCACCTTACCCTATAACCCAACCCTATCCTCACCTCCTTTCTCAGATGAGACTGCTGTCCTGCCAAGATTAGCTTTTCATTGTCCTTGGCAGAGATTCTGCTTACCACGTCCTCAGTGCCTGTATTGCAGACTGCCTCTCCTACCCATCACACCATAGAAAGTCCCCTCACTCTCTTCTCTGTCTGGCCAAGCCTTACCTTAATGCTTAATGTCCCATTCAAGATACACCTCTTCTGTTGAGCTGCCTCAACCCAACCAATAATGCTAAATATCAAACCTCTTCCCAGACCTACAGAATCAGAACCTGTATTTTAACAAGACCCTATGTATACTTCTGTATACATAGCAGAAGTGCAGCAGCTGCAATGGCGGCGCAGAAGTGCAGCAGCTGCAATGGGGGCACAGAAGTGCAGCCAAGAGGAGCTACCCCACGTCCAAGGTCGGGCGGCGGCCGTGCTTTGCTGGAGGAGCTGTGAAGAGATACCCCACATCCAGGGTAAGAGGAACCCAGGTAAGATGGTAGGCACTGAGAGAAGGCATCAGAGGACAGACAGACTGAAACCACAATCACAGACAACTAGCCAATCCAATCACATGGACCACAGCCTTGTCTAACTCAATGAAACTAAGCCATGCCATGTGGGGCCACCCAAGAGGGGAGGGTCATGGTGGAGAGGTCTGATAGAACGTGGTCCACTGGAGAAGGGAATGGCAAACCACTTCAGTATTCTTGCCTTGAGAACACCATGAACAGTATGAAAAGGCAAAAAGATAGGACACTGAAAGATGAACCCCTCAGGTCAGTAGGTGCCCAATATGCTATTGGAGATCAGTGGAGAAATAAGTCCAGAAAGAATGAAGGGATGGAGCCAAAGCCAAAACAACACCCTGCTGTGGATGGGACTGGTGACAGAAGCAAGGTTCGATGCTATAAAAAGCAATACTGCATAGGAACCTGGAATGTTAGGTCTATGAATCAAGGCAAATTGGAAGTGGTCAAACAGGAGATGACAAGAGTGAACATCGACATTTAGGAATCAATGAACTAAGATGGATGAGAATGGGTGAATTTAACTCAGATGACCATTATATCTACTACTGTGGGCAGGAATCCCTTAGAAGAAATGGAGTAGCCCTCATAGTCAACAAGAGAGTCCGAAATGCAGTACTTGGATGCAATCTCAGAAACGAAAGAATGATCTCTGTTTGTTTCCAAGGCAAACCATTCAATATCACGATAATCCAAGTCTATGCCCCAACCAGTAACGCTGAAGAAGCTGAAGTTGAATGGTTCTATGAAGACATAAAAGACCTACTAGAACTAACACCCAAGAAAGATGCCCTTTTCATTATAGGGGACTGAAATGCAAAAGTAGGAAGTCAAGAAACACCTGGAGTAACAGGCAAATTTGGCCTTGGAGTACAGAATGAAGCAGGGCAAAGGCTAATAGAGTTCTGCCAAGAGAATGCACTGGTCATAGCAAACACCCTCCTCCAACAACACAAGAGAAGACTCTACACATGGACATCGCCAGATGGTCAACACCGAAATCAGATTGATTATATTCTTTGCAGCCAAAGATGGAGAAGCTGTATACAGTCAGCAAAAACAAGACTGGGACCTGACTGTGGCTCAGATCATGAACTCCTTATTGCCAAATTCAGACTGAAATTAAAGAAAGTGGAGAAAACCACTAGGCCATTCAGGTATGACCTAAATCAAATTTCTTATGACTATACAGTGGAAGAGAGAAATAGATCTAAGGGACTAGATCTGATAGACAGAGTACCTGATGATGAACGATGGATGGAGGTTCATGACATTGTACAGGAGACAGAAATCAAGACTATCCCCAGGAAAAAGAAACACAAAAAGGCAAAATGGCTATCTGAGAGGGCATTACAAATAATCGTGAAAAGAAGGGAAGCAAAAAGCAAAGGAGAAAAGGAAAGATATACCCATTTGAATGCAGAGTTCCAAAGAATAGCAAGGAGAGATAAGAAAGCCTTCCTCAGCGATCAATGCAAAGAAATAGAGGGAAACAACAGAATGGGAAAGACTAGAGATCTCTTTAAGAAAATTAGAGATACCAAGGGAACATTTCATGCAAAGATAGGCTCAATAAAGGACAGAAATGGTAGGGACCTAACAGAAGCAGAAGATTTTAAGAAGGGGTGGCAAAAATACACAGAAGGACTGTACAAAAAAGATCTTCACGACCCAGATAATCACGATGGTGTGATCACTCACCTAGAGCCAGACATCCTGGAATGTGAAGTCAAATGGGCCTTAGGAAGCATCACTACAAAGCTAGTGGAGGTGATGGAATTCCAGTGGAGTTATTTCAAATCCTAAAAGACGATGCTGTGAAAGTGCTGCACTCAATACGCCAGCAAATTTGGAAAACTCAGCAGTGGCCACAGGACTGGAAAAGGTCCGTTTTCACTCCAATACCAAAGAAAGGCAATGCCAAAGAATGCTCGAAGTACTGCACAATTGCACTCATCTCACATGCTAGTAATGCTTAAAATTCTCCAAGCCATGCTTCAGCAATACATAAACTGTAAACTTACAGATGTTCAAGCTGGTTTTAGAAAAGGCAGAGGAACCAGAAATAAAACTGCCAACATCCGATGGGTCATCGAAGAAGAGAATTTCAGAAGAACATCTATTTCTGATTTACTGACTATGCCAAAGCCTTTGACTGTGTGGACCACAACAAACTGTGGAAAATTCTTAAAGAGATGGGAATAACAGACCACCTGACATGCCTCTTGAGAAATCTGTATGCAGGTCAAGAAGCAACAGTTAGAACCGGACATGGAACAGCAGACAGGTTCCAAATTGGGAAAGGAGTACGTCAAGGCTGCATATTGTCACCCTGCTTATTTAACATATATGCAGAGTACATCATGAGAAACGCTGGGCTGGAGGAAGCACAGGCTGGAATCAAGATTGCTGGGAGAAATATCAATAATCTCAGATATGCAGATGACACCACCCTTATGGCAGAAAGTAAAGAAGAGCTAAAGAACGTCTTGATGAAGGTGAAAGAGCAGAGTGAAAAAGTTGGCTTAAAGCTCAACATTCAGAAAACTAGGATCATGGCATCTGGTCCCATCACTTCATGGCAAATAGATGGAGAAACAGTGGAAACAGTGGCTGACTTTATTTTGGGGGACTCCAAAATCACTGCAGATGGTGATTTCAGCCATGAAATTAAAAGACTCTTACTCCTTGGAAGAAAAGTTATGACCAACCTAGACAGCATTTTAAAAAGCAGAGACATTACTTTGTCAACAAAGGTCTCTCTAGTCAAGGCTATGGTTTTTCCTGTGGTCATGTATGGATGTGAGAGTAGAACTACAAAGAAAGCTGAGTGCCGAAGAACTGATGCTTTGAACTATGGTGTTGGAGAAGACTCTTGAGCGTCCCTTGGACTGCAAGGAGATCCAACCAGTCCATCCTAAAGGAGATTAGTCCTGAATATTCATTGGAAGGACAGATGTTGAAGCTAAAACTCCAACACTTTGGCCACCTGATGCGAAGAGCTGACTTCATTGGAAAAGACCCTGATGCTGGGAAAGACTGAGGGCAGGAGGAGAAGGAGATGACAGAGGATGAGATGGTTGGATGGCATTACCAACTCAATGGACACGGGTTTGGGTGAACTCTGTTTGTTGGTGATGGACAGGGAAGCCTGGCGTGCTGCAGTCCATGGGGTCGCAGAGTCAGACACAACTGAGCAACTGAACTGAACTGATATATACTGGGTTGGCCAAAAAGTTAATATGGAAAATCTGCATGAACTTTTTGGCCAACTGAGTATTATCATTGGAGAACCACTGTCCTCAACAACACTACGATTTATACCATTAAAAGGAATGGTATAAGTGACTTATGATTGCAAACTGTGAGAGACTACCAAACTCTCCTTTGCTTTTTCTCCCAATTCCATCTTCCATCTTTGTGATATACCCCTAGATTGTGCAGACACAAGGTGTGAGATAAAATTCCTATTTTATGGCAAAACAAGAAAAAATTAGTCATAAAAATATTTCTCTGCCCTTTCATCTCCTCTGTAACCCTTCCTGTGCACTGTGAATCTGCATTATGCATCAACCGAACCTCCCTCCTCACCTCATCCACCTGCAGGAATACCTGATTGACCATAGAGAGGAACATTCTCCTAGCATCAACCAGGTATCAACTCCTTAAAGACAACATTCCTTCCTGATCTTGTAAGGGGCCATAATGACCCTTAGATCTCCATTGTGTGAATGGTCAATACATCATTTCATGTACAGTCCTGTGTCTCAAAAAACTTACAGAACTGTGCCTTGACTTCTAACGGGAGGAACTGTTTCCAGAGTTTTCTAAGATACTCTTCTCAGGTTAGAATCCTCAAATTTGATTCAAATAAACGTTTCCATTTCTTTCTTAGATCAACTGATTAATTTTTCTTTGACAAAGGGAAAGTTTGTACATTTTCAACCCTATACATCCCATAACCTGTCACTCCTACACCCTTGGTATCCTTTAAGGGTGCAAATTCCCTAATTTTGATTTAATTAGGATTTTCTCTTCTGGGATCACAATTTCAAAGAATTAATTTGACTGCCAGCTGATTATAAGTACATTTATCTACATCATCTCCCCTCCCCCAAAGGCAGAGAGGACTAGGGAAGTAGTCAGCAAGCCAAGTTACTGTGCTCTGTATGAGGAACACTACACTCAGGGTAAGGCAGGGACAGGGTTAGGATGTGCTGAAAAGCAGGCAGTAGAGGATTTGCTGGGATCTGGCTGGCTGCTCTTCCATTTCCAAATATTCCTATATACTTTACCCTGGGTCTAGACTCTAAGATCAGAGAAGGCAATGGCACTCCACTCCAGTACTCTTGCCTGGAAAATCCCACAGATGGAGGAGCCTGGTGGGCTGCAGTCCATGGGGTCGCTAAGAGTTACACACGACTAAGCGACTTCACTTTCCCTTTTCACCCTCATGCATTGGAGAAGGGAATGGCAACCCACTCCAGTGTTCTTGCCTGGAGAATCCCAGGGACGGGGGAGCCTGGTGGGCTGCCGTCTATGGGGTCGCACAGAGTCAGACACGACTGAAGTGACTTAGCAGCAGTAGTAGCAGCAGACTCTAAGAAAGGACGTCAGGGCTGGAGAAAGTTAATCAAGTCCCTAACATATCATCACCAAAGCAACAGAAAACCAAACACCTGAGAAGCTTGTTCAGGCTCTCTATAGCTCCCTTTGATAATTTTTCTCCATTTCTTATTTGCTCACTCTCAGTCCTTCTCTCCCTTTCCCTCTTTTCTGGATTTTCATGCTTTGAGCTTGATGAAAATGGAATTTTCCAGGCATGGGGGGTGGCACAGGACTATAGAGATCTCTATATCAAGAAGCACAAAAGTCCTTCACTCAAAGCCCATCTTTCTTTACAATTCAAGTACTGTTCTCCCCTGTACACCTGCCATTTCATGATCTATAATTCTACTACAGTCAAAAATTAGGCATTTCAAAAAGCTGTAAGGAAGTCAATCTAGTTAACCTAAATTGTGGGCTTAAAAAAAAAAAAAACCTAGAAGAAGATGTTCGTTCTGCTATTCAATATTAATTTAAACTTGAAAATGTAAGCGCAGTATATTGAGAAGCTGTTATGGAATTTACCACAAAGGAAAAGACTTATCAGAAATGTAAATAAAGTGCTAATTTTTAGTATACAATAGTCAAAAAGTGCTTCCAAATGCCTAGTTCTCCTAGAATCCAAGTGTTCTCCTATACAGGGAAATCATTCTTAAACTTGTTTACAATGTCCCACTGCTAAAGTGACCCACTCATCACAGACCCAATAGAAATTGCAGGTCAAGTTAAATTAAAAAAAAAAAAAACCACCACCACCACCAAGTCCAATTCAAAGAATTTTCAAACAATAAATTGTTCCTGCAGTAGTTTCAAGCACCAGTAGCATCGGAACAACCTGAGGCTCTAATTAAATGCACAGATTCCCTGACCACACCCTGCTGCTGCTGCTGCTGCTGCTGCTGCTAAGTCACTTCAGTCGTGTCCAACTCTGTGCGACCCCATAGACGGCAGCCCACCAGGCTCCCCCGTCCCTGGGATTCTCCAGGGACATGGAGCCAATGGAGTGGGTTGCCATTTCCTTCTCCAATGCATGAAAGTGAAAAGTGAAAGTGAAGTTGTTCAGTCGTGTCTGACCCTCAGCGACCCCATGGACTGCAGCCTACCAGGCTCCTCCATCCATGGGATTTCCAGGCAAGAGTACTGGAGTGGGGTGCCATTGCCTTCTCCGAACCACACCCTAGATGGAACAAATCAAAATTTCCACCTTGAAGGCAGCCATCAGTATATATAAACAGCTCTCCAGGTGGTTCTTAAGCCCCCGTCCTCCTGGACTGCCTGATTCTTCACCAGAAACTTGTTAAGCTGGCAGCCACTACAAGTGCTCTTGAGGAGGTATCCCCTGGCCCACAGCAAGGGCATTTCTCATCTTCTTTACCAAGTGGCACTAGGCATCTGTGGTGACACTGAAGTGGAATGCCTTTAACAGGGTTTTCCTCTGAGATTTTTTACCTTCTCTGATTACCACAGCCTGCAGCCACTGAGGCTTGTCCTTTGTCCCTTGTCCTCTCCCAGGCACAAGGCCTGGCAACACACTTAGACCTTCAGGTTAAACAGCTACATGCCCTGACTGAAGTTTCCACATGCAAAAGGCCGAACTACCAAGGAGACCAGGAGACAACTCAAGATGGTTCACACTTCCAAGGTAACCTTGGTTTCAAGGATGGAGAGAACAAACATCACAGCTGTCACTGCACAAGTGATATCCAAAAATGCCTCCTTCTAAAATCCTATCCAAGTGGCTCAGTGGCAAAGTATCCACCTACCAATGCAGGAGACTTGGGTTTGATTGCCGGATCGGGAAGATCCCCTAGAGGAGGAAATGGCAAACCCACTTCCGTATTCTTGCCTGGGAAATTCCATGGACAGAGGAGCCTGGTGGGCTATAGTCCATGGGGTCATAAAAAAGTCAGACACAACTTAGTGACTAAACAACAACAAAAATCCTTCAAGGCAGAAGTGGGGATTCTATAGAAGATATGAAAGAAGTAGTTGTAAAGCAGACGAGGCCCGTTTCTGGTGCTTCTCCATCTGCACGTTCTGCTCCAGCATGGGTCACCGGGCAGGTCCTAAGGCCCTTGGACCTTTCAGAGCAGCACACAACCCATGAGTTGCCCTTGCGCAGATTTCCTTCTGACCTTCCCTTCCTTCTGCCTTTTCCCTCTACCTTCCAGCTTGGCTCTCTTCCTTTAAGGCTATGCTTTGAGTAGAAAGTGTTGGATTAAATAAGTAAATGTCCTTTTGGGTTTAAGGACAAGTTCAAACTGGGGGTTAATCTGAACTAACCATTTCACCAAAGGTAAATGATTCAGGTTATTTTCACTATGTCCCCTGGTACCTAGGGAAATCTGGCCCTACACTGAGTGTTAACCCAGGCCATCTGACAGGTATGTATGGTTGGATACTAAGAGGACCAAAAAAACAGTATGATTGATTCAGAGAAACCTCATGCCCCACCAGTAGAGAGACAATTCAAAGGATACATCCTATCTAATTGACTATAAATCAGCACTGTTACTTTGCTGTAGGAAGCCTATCAAGTTATCAACTGTAATTTATAATCCACCAGTAAAAGTCAAGGGATGGGGGGTAGAGAGAGTTAGCAACAGAGTCTATTATGTAGGTGAACAAAGTGAATTAAGCCGAGCCTACTCCACCGAGACCCCAGAGCCTCCCGGTCAGCAACATCAAGATGTGTTTTTTAGTGTTTTTACTGACATAACCCTGACTCTGCTCATATTGGAAAAAATAGGAACTGAACCATGGTGCCAGAATATGCATGGAAGTAAATATTTATAAGCAGAACAGACAATAAATGTCTGAGAGCAACAACCTTAGAGGCACCCAAACGTGAAACATCCAACATTGTTGCCATTTGTTGTAGCTTTGAGCTGTAAATAACAGCCCTTAAAATAAAGTTCAGTCTCCTAATGGCATCATATTTGAAATATAGGAAAAAATATCTGAATGATCTCAAGGTGTTTCACTCTGAAACAACTGTTAGTTAAGTTCCGCCTGCTATTAACTGTTGAAAATTCATTCAGGTGTCTTTTCCTAACTACCTTGAAATCCAGTCATTTCTCAGTTATTCCACAGATGCTAATCGCTTCTCCAAGTTCAGTTCTCCTATCATGCAACCTGCTTCTGGGAAGCCTCCCTAGGGAGCAGGTGTATCCCTGTCTCCACCAGCCTCATATGCTTGATGACAGATGAACTCGGAAGTAGAAACCATCATTGGGGAAGGAAACTACACCATGCTCCAGGACAAGAGTGGAAATTGCAGCCCTCAGTGAAACTGGGGGGGAGGTGAAGGCTGTCTTTGCTGGCATCACTGGCCTCATCGCCACTGTCTTCTCTGTCCCCATATCCTTGGCCAACAAAGCAAAGTCTTCCCATCCCCCCACCTCCACCTGCTCCTGTATCAGAGCAGGGTGCAAGTATAACCACAAACATGAACAAGGCAACAGATTTGTGTTCTAATTGGGACTCTAGCTCTGTGACCTTGGGGAAGTCACTTCGTGGTCTTTGTATCCTCGTTAATAAAATGAAAGGAAGGAGATCCAGGGCAGTAAAATTTATAGAGCTCTTACCATGCGCTAGACACTGTGTTCAAGGCAGTTCATATCAATCATTCCCTTAATCTTCCCAAGCAGTTATTATCATGCTTACTTTACAGATAAGGAAGGTTAGGTTCTGAAGAGTTCTGTGACTTTTAATCTGCAAAGCTCAGCAGTGGTAGAAGAGGGAATTGCATCCAAATTTGTATGTCTGACTGCACTGCTCCCAGGGGCGTGGCACAGGTGTCTGTGAAATACTACTAGGTATTCACCTGTCCCCTCCAGCTTTTTAAGGTTCCAGTTGCAAAAACGTGTTTAAAAAAAAAAAAAAAACAGAAAACACAAAAAACAAACAGAGATACTGAGCAAAGGGCATTTGGTGTCCAAGTGTAACGGTGAGTCAACCTGAGAGAGGAGACCTGAATAGCTCTTTAAAATATACTGTGTCCACTAACTTCAAAAATAGTTGAGACATGCCCACCTCTGGCCTGTATGAGAAAGGGAAATAAGTTATAGGAGACTAGCATTCTATAAATCACAACCCCTACAACCATTAGAAGAAGAAAGGAACCAGTTTGTCTGTAGGCAGCTTAATGAACCAAAAGGGGATATTATGCTCTCCAACCATCTGAAACAAGACTGAAAACCAGGGGCCTGGAAGTAGGTTTCTGACACATGGTAACAGATGGACAGGAGAATCATTCCCCAAAATTGGGAACACTGGGCTGAGTGTCAGAGTTGGAAGGAAATTCATAAGTTGTCACAGGAGGGGAGTCTGTCTAAAACACTCCTCCCATCCTGAGAGCCTCCACTGAAATGACTGCAAAGTCGTCACTCATGTGGGGTTTAAATCTGTAATTCCACACCCTCTCCCCCTAGAACCATTATAACAACTTTCTAACTGGTCTTCCTGCCTCTAGCCCTGCCCTCTTCCAATCCACCCTCCACACTGCTGCCAGAGAATTCTAACTCAAAGGCAAATCTCTTCATACCACTCCCTTGATTAAACACCCTCGGTGGCTCCCGCTGACCTCAACATGAAGATTCAGCACCTGAAAGTGATGTACCAAGCACTTCATGGACCATTTCCACACACTCCAGATTCACCTCTCCAAATACACCAAACAACTCGGAATTCCCAAAGCACATGAAAACATCTGGTTTTGTGCCTCTGTTTATGCTGCTATCTCTACCAAAAATGTTCTCTCCTACACCCTCATTTGCCTGCTAAATACCTATCCAAAATTTACAAATCATAGCATGTTTAACTTCTCTTTCAAGCCCTTCCTGACATCTTCACCATGACCTACGCTGTGCCCCAGAACCAGTACATGATTCTATCATAATGAAGTGAAACTTACTCAGTTGTGTCTGACTCTTTGCGACCCTATGGACCGTAGCCCACCAGGCTCCTTTGTCCATGGGGTTTTCCAGGCAAGAATACTGGAGTGGGTTGCCATTCCCTTCTCCAGGGTATCTTCCCGACCCAGTGATTGAACTCGGGTCTCCTGCATTGACAGGCAGATTCTTGACCATCTGAGCCACCAGGGAAGTCCACTGATTCTATCATAATACCAATACAATTAAGTGCTATAAAATGTGATATTAGTACTATGAGAGAATCATGTACTGGTTGTGTGGCACAAATGAGGTCACCGTATCCATGGAGCATTGGTTCCAAGATCCACCCCGGATACCCACATCCCCACATACTCGTGTCCCATAGCTAGCCCTCTGTATCCATGGTTCCAAATCCTCAGATCTAACCAACCACAGATCATATATTATTGTACTTACTATTGAAAAAAATTCACACATATGTGGACCTGTGCGGTTCAAACCCATGTGGTTCAAGACTCAGCTGTATAGTCTTCCTCCCTCACCATGGTGGCCCTTACAGACAAGCACAACGCACAGAGCTTGGCATAGTTCATTCTCAGTAATAGTCTATTGAATTAATGGATGGTTGGATGATAAAACAGATAAGCAAATGAATGGATTGATAGAGAATATAAAAAAAGAATGAATATATGTGTATGAAGCAGGTGATGGCACAAACATTTAACAATCTGCCTGCAATATGGGAGACCTGGGTTTGACCCATGGGTTGGAAAGATCCCTGGAGAAGGAAATGGCAACCCACTCCAGTATTCTTGCCTGGGAAATTTCACAGACAGAGAAGCCTGGTGGGCTACAGTTCACGGGGTCACAAAGAGTCAGACACGACTGAGCGACTAACAGAGATGACAGATATATGTGTATAACTGAGTCACTTTGCCATACAGCAGAGATTGGCATAACATTGTAAATCAACTATACTTTAATTTAAAAAGCAGCAAATGAATGGATTGATGAACAAATGGAGGCAATACTAGCAAAAATATGATATAACACATTACACGTTCACAGAGAATCACAGTTTAGAAAGCACTTTAAAACTTTCTATCTTAGTTGTTCCTGATAATACTTTGAGGCAAAAAAGGCAAACAGATGACATCACCTCATCATTCTACAGATGAGAGATCTAGGTGACTTTTGAAGGTCACAGATCTAGTACGTCTCAGACTAGAACCTAAGTCATCTCAGTTATTCCAGAATTCTCTCTCCAGTGGCTACATACGTTATGAGAAAGAAAATTACTAGGTAATAGGAATTTGTCTTTTAGGGCCTTTTTCCTCCCTACATAAACTGTTGTAGCCATGCATTCCAGGAAACACACTCACTGAGAAGGACAATGCAGATAGTGGAGTGCAGCTTGTTACACCAGCAGGCCCAAGGCAGTCTCCTCTTAGCCAAGGACCCCAACCAGTTTTTGTGAAAACCTTATATACCCTAAGTGTACGTGCACAAACCTACCTCCCCAAATTCCCTGGCAATCAAAGTTAACCCATGATTCATATGCCTGAAGCCTAGGTAGTTAACAGTGGACAATTATCAACAGGCCTGTGGTCATACCCCAGTAAGCATAATAGAATGCTTCGGTTACACAGATAATTAGGGTATTCTTTTAGCTCTTCCTTCTGGGGGCCTGGTTTTCCAGTTGGTATATTGTTTCCATAGATAGTGGGCATATAGCTCAAAGTCCACAGTCCAGCCCAAGATGGAGTCCTGCTTTCAAGATACAGCCTGTTCTGTTTCCTCCTTCATTCCCGCCTCTTGTTGCTCTTAAGTCATAGTATGAGCATCATTCATAGGGATATATTGCACCCTGCCTCTCAAACCACCCATTTGGGAGAACGACACCAACCTTTGGGTTACAAAGTTCATAATACATTGTAAAATGCAGGGTCCACAGAGCAGAACTATCAAGGCAATTATATATTCCACCAATCACCCTTCACCCAAGATAGTACTCAAGTTCAGAAAGGAATGTTTTCATTTGACATTGCTTTTACCTGGTTTCTCACATCATCTAAAGCAGCTGATACATTGCCAGATAAATCAGGAATATATACACAATATTCAACCTTAATTATAGCATAGGTCCCTCCTTAAGCAGCTGTGAGCATGTCCAAAACCATTCTAATTTGAATTACCGCATCTGTTACTTTTATGAAATTGGTGTTTACATAATATGTAACCCCATGACCCGAATCTATTGACTAGGTCTGGCTTATACCAAGAGAGCAGGGAGAGATTATGATTGTCAAGAGAAAGTAAAGTCTCTTTTTGTTGTCCCAGGAAAGAGAAGAGTGGTTTAAAATCTCCTTGGCGGAGTGGTGACACCCACCAGGGAAGTCCATCGATCACAGACAGACGCATAGCCCCACATACCCAGCAGTTGGAGGTAGAGTGGAAGTCCACATAGGAATGTGCACACTGATGAGACCAAGCAGCAGGAGTTGATTATGTGACTTCATCCTGAAGGAGCTCATCCAGGATCTTCTTTTTCCTCTTCTTCTTAAGGATGATCTTAGTCTCTCAAGGGTCAGCGGGGTCCCTCTGTGCAGTCCACTCAGCATTTTCTGGGTCTGCGTGGTATGCTCTCTTCACCCTCATATGATGGATCCAAGGGGCAATACCTGCAACTTTAACTGAAGTAGGGGTTGTTAGATTAACAGTATAAGGGCCCTTCCACCAAGGTGCTAGTAAATCATGTTTCCAATCTTTGACCCATACTTGGTCACCAAGCATAAACTCATGAATCTGTTTCCCAAGGGGGAACAGCACTCTTTCTTGTACAAACTTAGTTACCGGATTTATCACCTTACCCAGTTCCATCTGCTGTGAAATCCTATCCCCCGCTTACCTGAGGCAAATTTGTTGACACCTGTTTTATAATGGGAGGGGGCCCCCCATACACAATTTCGTACGGAGAATAGCCATGGGACCATGGAGTCATCCTGAGTCTGAGCAGAGCCGTCAGAAGCAAGTCCACCCAGGAGCAGTCAGTCTCTATGATCCATTTGGAGAGTGTCTCTTTAAGTGTCCGGTTGGTTCCTTCCACCATCGCAGAACTCTGGGGCCTATATGCTGTATGTAATTTCCACTTGACATTGCTTATCTGTTATACTAAATCAGCTACGAAAGCCGGGCCATTGTCTGATCCAATGCTGGTAGGAAATCCAAATCTGGGAACTATTTCCCTAAGCAGGCACCAGCCTACTTCTGATGCTCTTTCAGTCCGGGGAGGAAAAGGTTCTACCCATCCCGAGAACGTACATACCGTGACCAGCAGGTGACGGTAGTGTTGGTGAGGTTTCATTTCAGTGAAGTCCACTTCCAGGTGTTCAAAGGGCAGCGTGCCTTTCAGCTGAATCCCTGGAGGTTTCTGTCTGTGCCAAGAGGTAGCACTGACCTGTGAGCAGGCAGTGCAGTCCTGAGATTCTGTCCTGCATAGGGAAGAGAGGCGGGGAACCAAGAAATATTTTTGAATTAGCTCTTCCAGTTCATCATGGCCTAGGTGGGATGCTTGGTGTGTTTGGCTTACCAGAGTGGGTGCCAGCTCCTCTGGTACCAACAATTTGCCACTTGGCAATTCCCACCATCCCTTTTCAGTCTTGATGGCCCCTTCCACTTTGGCTAGTTGGTTTTGGGCTTCAGTGTATTTTGGAGAGTCCAGCACTAGCTCAGGCAGCTCCGCCAATACGAGAGCTTTAATAGGGGCTTCACTTGTTACCCTCAAGCCCTCGACTGCTTGTTTAATGGTCTTATCTGCCAGTCTGTTTCCCCAACCCTGGGGGGTATCCTCTTTGTGATGTCCTCGGCAGTGTATGACCACAACCCTTTCTGGTTCCCAGACAGCCTCTAATAGGGTCAGAAATTCTTTATTTTTAATATCTTTTCCACTAGCTGTCAAAAGGCCTCTCTCCTTATACAGAGCCCCGTGTACATGTAGTGTGGCAAAAGTGTACCTGGAGTCGGTGTACATGTTTACTCTCTTGCCTTTTGACATCTGGAGTGCTCGAATAACTCAGCTCATTGAGCAGACCAGTGCTGTGGCAAGGAGCCAGCTTCAATGATAGTCTTTTCTGTGACTATGGCGTAACCTGACAAACATTGTCCTTGTTTTATCAGGCTAGTGCCATCAGTATATAGGACCCAATCAGGGTCCAGAATCGGTTGGTCTCGGCAACTGAGGCAATTGCTCACAAGCATCCAGGCCACCTGGTGGTGACATTGTCAAGCTGCCTTGAGAGATAGGCCACAGGTCTGCCCCACGTGCCCACAGTATGCCGGCCCAGGCCTCTATTGGTAGCAGGTACTGGCTCTTTCTAACTGGAATGGCACCTGGCTTGAGTTCCTTTATCACTGGGGCTTGATGTTTAGCCAGCCTGAGGTGGGGGTGGTGGGGGCGGTTGTCTTCCACCCAGACCTCAGGGAATAATTGAGTTAGCTTTCTCTCACGCCCTTCCGGCCCACCCAGTTCTTCATCTTGGGGGGGGGTGGTATTAAGAGAGAGAACAAATAAGTCATAGTGCCCAACTAAAAGGTGGGCCTCTCCTCAGGGGAGAAAGTCACTTGTGCTCCCAGTTTGGAGAGCAAGTCTCTTCCCAACAGGGGTACTGGGCACTCAGGAATGTAGAGGATCACTCGGTAACCCCCATCTGACATTTTCGGGGTAGGCTTGAGACACAAAGGCTGCTCACCATCTGAGACCCAGCAGCCTCTGAATCTATTGGTGTATAAAGTCTATAGGCCTCGCACAGTCTTTCATAGCATAGGTTTTTGGGCCCTCCCTCCTTGAGGACTTGTAAAATAGCCACCCAATATCTCTCCAGGTGGCCCCTTCCTTCCTCTGTGTTATAGTCCAAATTAGGTTTATCAGTGGGGAAGGCTTGCTCTATCCACCTTTCTAGGTTTGCAACACCTTCTGGAAGCATCTCTCATAACCATTTTCTGGCCTCACTTAGGATCCTGTGTCTGTCCTCAGTGCTGAAGAGGGAGACTAGCAGTTGGATTATGTCATCACATGTAGGGCAGTGGGTTCGAAAAATAGTCTCCATTAGCCTAATCTGGTAATAATAGGCTACAGGGGGCTGATGGTAGTGGCCGTCTGCCCCCTAAACCGGAGGCTGCTATAGCTCTCTGAGGGGCATTTGTAGCAGGGCCCTTTCCTCTGGCTCCTTAGCGGAGCACAGCCTCTGTTTAATTCTGGTGTCTCCTTTCCCCTTCCTGTCAAGTACTCACCGGGAGAGGTGGGTATAGCTTGGGCAGTTCAGCTGGAGCCAGATTCTGGAAGTGTTGGCCAGAGGCTTCTGCAGCCAGGATCAGAGTCTGCTGAGGTGGCGGCTCTACGACCTCTGGGAGAGCTGACGGAGGAGCAGCGGCTGCTACAGGAACTTTACCTGGCCCTGGATCAAGCATTAAGGTGGCCTCCGGTCCTGGTAGAGCACGGGGCAGTGGGCGCATCATCATCCAGTATCAGGGATGGGAAGGTCATCCTCGTCCAAATCCTGCCAGATCCCAGAGGAAGGAGGGGGATCGGCGTGTCTTCACCTGCCGGTCAGCATGGCCGAACCAGAACACCACGTGGTCCAAGACTGTTTCTCCCTTAAAGTCCATTCTGCCTTAGTGGGCTTGAACAAGTGTGGATGAAAACAGAGATGGGTTAAATATCCCATGTCCCAGGCCATCTCCGGAAAAGCCAATTCATACTCACTTATGTATCCCCCTCCTTCTAGCCTGATGATTCCGACGGGGTCAAGAATTTCACAGCAGACGGCACACCACCTGGGGGAGGGTAGAATATAAGCACACAAGGATCAAGTTTCTTCTCCTAAAAATCCCCTGGCGATTGCTTGGTAATAATTTTCCCCAAGATGGCGTGGACACATCTCCTAAATGACCTTCACAAATTTCCTTCCTAAGCCCTAACATGCCTGTCGACTTGTGTACCAAGCAATCACTGCCACCTGCCTATTCCAGGCTCCTGTGGGTCCATGCCCCTTCTAGTCCCTCCCAGAGGGGTGTTCAGGCCTCTTCTTCCACCCTGCCGGGTGGGTTCCTCCTCACCTGAGCACTCAGTTCCCTTGCTGCCATCCACTACCTGTTAATATGAAAGGTCCAGGCATTGAGAAGCAGAATCCTTCCAGAAGGGCAAGGCACCTTCCCCCCTCTAGAAGATTCAAACTGCAAGGCCTTGGAGTAGTCCCACATGGGACTTGTCTCCTCAAAGTGAGGAGTTTCCCAGCCAATGCATGAAATGTTGTAGCCAGGCATTCTGGGAAACAAACTCACTCAGAAGGACAATGCAGATAGTGGAGTGCACTTTATTACACCGGTGGGCCCAAAGCAGTCTCCTCTTAGCCAAGGACCCCGACCAGTTTTTCTGAAAACCTTATATACCCTAAGTGTACGTACACAAACCCACCTCCCCAAACTCCCTAACAATCAAAGTTAACCCATGATTCATATGCCTTAAACCTAGGTAGTTCAGTTCAGTTCAGTCGCTCAGTCGTGTCCGACTCTTTGCGACCCCATGAATCGCATCACGCCAGGCCTCCCTGTCCATCACCAACTCCTGGAGTTCACCCAGACTCATGTCCATCGAGTCAGTGATGCCATCCAGCCATCTCATCCTCTGTCGTCCCCTTCTCCTCCTTCCCCCAATCCCTCCCAGCATCAGAGTCTTTTCCAATGAGTCAACTCTTCATATGGCCAAAGTACTGGAGTTTCAGCTTCAGCATCATTCCCTCCAAAGAAATCCCAGGGCTGATCTCCTTCAGAATGGACTGGTTGGATCTCCTTGCAGTCCAAGGGAGTCTCAAGAGCATTCTCCAAAAGCATCAATTCTTTGGTGCTCAGCCTTCTTCACAGTCCAACTCGCACATCCATACGTGACCACTGGAAAAACCATAGCCTTGACTAGACAGACCTTTGTTGGCAAAGTATTGTCTCTGCTTTTCAATATGCTATCTAGGTTGGTCATAACTTTCCTTCCAAGGAGTAAGCATCTTTTAATTTCATGGCTGCAGTCACCATCTGCAGTGATTTTGGACCCCAAAAAAATAAAGTCTGACAGTTTCCACTGTTTCCCCATCTATTACCCATGAAGTGATGGGACCGATTGCCATGATCTTCGTTTTCTGAATGTTGAGCTTTAAGCCAACTTTTTCACTCTCCACTTTCATCAAGAGGCTTTATTAGTTCCTCTTCACTTTCTGCCATAAGGGTGGTGTCATCCAGTGGACAATTATCAATAGGCCTGTGGTCATACCCCAATAAGCATAATAGAATGTATGATTCTATTCGGTTACACAGATAATCAGGGTATTCTTTTAGCGAAGGGCTCTTCCTTCCAGGGGCCTGGTTTTCCAGTTGGTATGTCGTTTCCATATATACTGGACATATAGCTCAAAGTCCACAGTCCAGCCCAAGATGGAGTCCTGCTTTCAAGATGGAGCCTGTTCTAGTTCCTCCTTCAAAACTTCCTCTGTGCCCTCATCAGCCATCTCTTCCATTTCACCTAAAATTGTTTACATTTTTTGACATTTGATGCAAAGTCAGGTCAGTGTTCCTGGGCCTTGTCAGAACTCCCAGAGCACAACAGCACAGGACTTGTGAGGAACCTCCAATGTTAAAAGGCCCATTGCAAGGCTCATCAGAAAATCAAATACATAACTCTAAAAATATCCTCCGTGATCTATGTATGTAGCCACGGTGTCTGACAAATTCAATTAAATCTGTCATACATCATTCTCCACAGTGTTATTGAGAGAGACATAGTAGTATCGAATTTTAATTATTCAGCTCCTATTGATCCTACCATAATCTGGTGAGAATCATTTGCAAACTGACAGGCCCCTCAGGAGACAGGCACTATTATCTAATTATAAATCTCACAGTGTCATTTGATACAGTGTTCGGGTTTTTCTTTTCCACAAGAAGAGCCCCAATATTTGCCAACAAATTCCTATATAGAAACCCAAACAGTGCACACCAATCTTAACTTCAGCTGAGATAACTAGAGCCTGGATTGTGGCATCAATCCCTGGGCCCTGCCCCATCACCCTGTCCCCAGAGTTTGTTATAGGATTTCTCCACCAAGTCCCTTCCTCCCCCACCATACCTGACTGGCCATTCATCCCAAAGGGCCCTGTGATCTAGGCTAAAGCCTCTTTGGTGCTAATAAATCAGTGGCAACTATTTTTGCATTTTCACATTCACATTTTTGCATTCTCAACATACAGAAGTAAGGAATGGTGGGAATATCAGGTCCCTGGCCCACAGCTGGAGAGACATTGGGAAAAGAAATACCTCAAGATGCAACTTAACCCCACCTCCCAGAACACCCTGAAAGACTGGCCCAGGAATAAACAGTCACCCAGCCAGCTAGCCAACAAGTATTTTCTGAACACTGAATCTGTTCCAAGAACACTGGTAGGCCCTGCGGGGATACAGTGGTGAACACAATACAAATGTACCTTAACAGAATAAACGGCTACAATGAATTTAAGTGGTGCAAACATGTAACGGGCTATGAAGAAATAAAAAGGCAAATAAAATAGGGTTTTGAATGGCTTGAGACACCCCTGATTAACCTGGGAAATGGTTAATTGGCATTACGTGGGTGAAGAGTGAGGCTGGGAGAGACAAGGCTTGTAAGGCTGCCTGCAGTAAATACAGCTGGTAAGTATGGTTGCTGTGTGAAATGAAACTATCTCTTGCCATATCAACAAACAAGAAATGGCACACCCCTCAGCGACTTCTGGCCTCCAAATGTGAATGAGGGCTCCCAAAACTGTGATCCAGCATATGCTGCCACCCCCCATGGTGACTGCTGAGGAGCCTGGGGAATGCAAGAAGCAGCCATCTGCCACTCTTTAAGGGGAACAAGGAAACAGGATTTGGCCCCAGATAGCTGAGGTACATATGAAAGGAATGAACTCAGTCAGCCCAGAGGCTTGCATCTTCCCACACATAGAATGCTAAATTCCTTAACTTGGGATATCTGGTTTCGTTTAATTAACAATAATCTTTTGATGTTCAGACTGTCTGCTCTTTGGTGCAAAACTTCTGTATAACCTGGCGCCTCCCCTCACCTCCTTGGAGCAGTTTTCTCAGTTACTGAGATGCTGTCTCCATGGGTTGGAGTCCTAAGCATTTCCACCAAATAAAATAACTCTTCACTGCCAGGTTGTGACTCTAGTTTTTAATCAACACTGGTGATGGGAAAGGGCAATAGACAGCTGCTGGTGATAGCCTAGGGTGTGGGATCAGATCTGAACGACGGGGTTTGTCTTCTAATTGGCATAGCAATTCCCAGCAGGTGTGGTAGGAGTATCGTGGCTCTGTTGGCAGACATCACCTTTGGCAGTGGGCACCACTGTTGGTAACTTATGGTGGGGGCTGAGTTCCATTGGCATAGACAGCAGTAGGACTCCAACCCAACTTTTCCCAGACATCTACCCAACTTTACCCGTTTATATCATTTATTGGGGAAAAAAATCTTGTTTTCACCTCTGATTTGAAATGCCATATTTATCATGTGCTAATATGTTTTAGGGTCTATTCTTAGGCTTATTTTATAGTTTTAATTACTGTAGCTTTGTAATCGATCCTAATATCTGAAAAAGTCAGCTCTCTACTCTTATCCAGGTTCTTTCATGCTATTCTTGTGCATTTATGTTTTCTATACAGACTTCAGGTTCCTAACAGACATCTTTATTTGATTATCTTAAAGTTGTCAAATCCACATCTTTATGACGACAAGTGTTCCAACCCAAGAATATGGTGTGGGTTTTCCATTTGTTCAAGTCTCCAATTAGATTGTTCCTCTCCATGTTTTAAGTTATCTTCAAAAAGATCTTGCATGCTCCTGGATAAATCTATTCCTAGGTCTGTTATTTTTTTTTATAATTAAAAATAGGATTCTCCCATTCTGTGTTATACTTGGTTGTTTGTACATAAAAGGAGCTTGTCGATTTTGTCTATTAATGTCCTGAGAAGTCTTTCTGAATTACGTTTACCATATTTAAAAGTTGATTCCCTTGTGCTTTCTATGTATTCAATTACATCACAGAAAAATATCAATAATTTTGCCTTTTATTTTACCATTTTATACTTATTTCTCTTTTATAATTGGACTGACTAAAATTTCTAGAACAAAGTTAATTCTTACCTTCCTTCCTGAATGGAAAATCCTTCTAGTGTTTCACCTTTTAGCATGATATCAGCTTTTAGAGGTTTTTAGGTAGGTAGATAAGTTATTTTAAGGACTATTTAGCTATTAAATACCTCAGTTGGTAAAGAATCTGCCTGCAATGTGGAAGACCTGGATTTGATCCCTGGGTTGGGAAGATCCCCTGGAGAAGGGATAGGCTACCCACTCCAGTATTCTAGCCTGGAGAATTCCATGGACTGTACAGTCCATAGGGTGGCAAAGAGTTGGACACGACTGAGCAATTTTCACTTTCAGCCATTAAAATTTTATTGAGTGATTTTTAATTGGGAATAATGTTAAATATCATATCTTTTCAGCATTTCTAGTGATTGTATGATTTTTTCTTATTTTCTAAGTATGATGGGAGAATAGGCAACAGAGAGAGGAATAACAGTTGGGGGTGATTTCATAGAGAATGCTGCAGTTGAGCTGAGATCTGAAGGATGACTAAGAGTTCTGGTTTTGAAATGGCAAACTAAATGCACATGGTAGTTTCCCTACCTCCTAACTCCAAACCCTCTATTCTTAAGTTTTTTAAGCCAAAGCTAAGAAATGGGCTAAATAGCTGGGCTGAAAATCAGGAGACATCGTTAGATGACTGAAATTTGAGAAATCTTTGAGAAACTGACGGCCAACCAATTCAACTGAGGAAAACAGCAGCCTAGAAGATGCACAAATTAGGTACCACAAACTGTTTTCACAAAACACAGAAGCAAAGCGAAGGGCACACCATGCTTGAAGTCAATGAAATCTGAGAAAAGGAGAAACCAACAAAAAAGATTAAAAGTGGGAGGAGGGTGGATACTGAGACGCTTACAGCAAATAAGTTGTCCAGATTGAAGTTTGAAGACAGGAGAAGAGGACAACAGAGGATAAGGTGGCTGGATGGCATCACTGATTCAATAGACATGAACTTGGGCAAACTCTGGGAGGTGGTGATAGACAGGGAGGTCTGGCGTGCTGCAGTCCATGGGGTTGCAAAGAGTCAGACATGACTTGGTAACTGAACAACAAAACTTCCAGCTTCTGTGCAGTCCCCTGCCCCATCACCCCTGTGAGTCAGGCTCCAGCATTTAGGCAGGAGCAAGTACTTGAGTTAGAGAAATGTAATAGTGTCTCCAGAGGCTGGCAACTTCTGGGAGGAATGCAAAATGGTCATGTTCCAACTGCTACAATATCCTGCCCATCAACAACAGACCCCAGTGAGCAACTCCTGGGGAACTGCACAAACAAGGGCAGTAAAGAGTCTAGCAAGGAATCATGTCAATAAAAGTAACTTCATAATCAGAAATCACACAATAAGCTGAAGGGCAAGGAAGGACTTTACCAGGTGGAGATGGAGAGATACACCAGCTTCTGCCTGCTATGTATCAAAAACACAGGCGCCCCTGTTTGAGTTTCCTGAGCCATACAGCAAATTCCCCTTGGCTATCTATTTTACATATGGTAATGTAAGTTTCCATGTTACTCTTTCCATACACCTCATCCTCTCCTCCCCTCTCCCCATGTCCATAAGTCTATTCTCTATGTCTGTTTCTCCACTGCTGCCCTGTAAATAAATTCTTCAGCACCATTTTTCTAGATTCCGTGTATATGCATTAGAATATGATATTTATCTTTCTCCTTCTGATTCACTTCACTCTGTATAATAGGTTCTAAGTTCATCCATCTCATTAGGACTGACTCATATGCATTCCTTTTTATGGCTTTTTATTCCTTTTTCATTGTGTATATTTACAACTTTTTTTAATGTAAATTTATTTATTTTAATTGGAGGCTAATTACTTTACAATATTGCATTGGTTTTGCAATACGTTGACATGAATCTACCACGGGTGTACATGTGTTCCCCATCCTGAAACCCTCCCCACCCACCTCCCTCCCCATTCCATACCTCTGAGTCATCCCAGTGCACCAGCCCTGAGCACCCTGTATCATGCATCGAACCTGGACTGGTCATCTGTCGATGGATATCTAGGTTGCTTCCATGTTCTAGAAGGGTGGGATGGGGAGGGAGATGGGAGGGAGGTTCAAAAGGAAGGGGATATATGTATACCTATGGCTGATTCATATTGAGGTTTGGCAGAAAACAATAAAATTCTATAAAGAAACTATCCTTCAAAAAATAAGTTTAAAAATGGTATTCAAAGGAAAAAAAAAAAAAAACACAGGAGCAAGGAAAAACAGGATATGTTTCAAATACAGAACATTGGAGGAGAGAGGGCAATAAGCCTAGAAAGGTAGGCTGAGGCCAGATTGGTGATGGCTTCAGATGCCAAGTAGTGGTGTTTGTTTTGTTTTTTGTTTTTGTTTTTCCTATAAACAGTGAGGATGAAGACAGAGGCATTTATGAAGGAGAGAGTGAAATGATGACATCTGTGTTTTAGAAAGATGACTCTGATGGGCATTTGGCATGCAGATAGAAGGAGAGAGTAATTTAAGGGGTCCAGCAACAGACTAGAGGTGATGAAGGCCTATTTGAGGACACTGGCAGTAGGAGAGAAAAGGAAAGAAGTGAAATGTTGTAAAGCATCTGTAATTGATCATATTTAAGGGCAAGGGGAACTAAAGGAGACATGGGCAATGTGAAGTTGCATTTCTTGTACCATTCCCTGAATGGGGAAAAAAGAAGACAACTACATCTGGTTTTGGTTTCTTTCATCAATATTGTTGTTTGGGGGATAAGAAACTCACGTTGTGACAATTTGAGTTTGAGGTACCTGCATGATATCTTAGTGAAAATGTCCCATAAGTTGTTGCAAGTTAAGATCCAAATTTCAGGGGAAAGGCCAAAACTAAAATATGTAGATGTTAGAAGTCTTTTGCAAGATTGGATGAGATCATGCACCAGAATGGATGAAGGGCAGAAGTAACAAGGAGACTGGGACAAAAGTTATAAATGTGGAACAGTTATCTTGGGGAGTGACTTGAGTCATTTTCCATAAAGCACTATGTGGAATTTGTTTTTGTTTCTACTAATCAGAACCAAATGTGTTGACCAAAGTGACCCTGAGAGTAACTCACTAGAAATAAATTGGTAGAACAAAGAGTATGTTCTCTCAACAAATAAAGATGTATTAGTTGAGTAATGTTGATATATTTAAAGCCATGCATAATGTTAGAGTTCAATACTTCTTTTTCAGTTGGGGAGACTCAAGTACAAAGCAACTGACATGATGCCTCCAAGATCAGAGTCAGCAAGAATCAGAGCACAACTAGAGTCCAGTTCTTTTGCTTTATAGTCCAGTGATTCATATTCTCCCCAAACACCCCTCCCACTAAGTCACACTGTCCTCTCCCACCACAACTAACAATTGACATGGTGGATTACTGCACTTGAGTCTAAAAACTGCAACCGTAATTGAAGGTATTTGGTGGGGACGAGGTGTCATGTACTAGGTTGATAGCTATCAATTTAATATGTAGTTAACTAGCAATTATTTCTGCCAAAAGGGAAGCCATCTCAGGAAAACTCCAAAACAATGGATACATTTCAAAATTATTTCAGTTTAACACATACAGTATTTCAAATTTATATCATTTAAAGTAAGCTGTGCACTCTTGAAAGGTTGTCTGCAAAACAGCTGTGCGTAAAGTGAATCATCCTTTCTCCCTTGACTTATAGTACAATTTCTAAGATGTAGACTCAGAAAAAAGACAAAATACACTGTGTTTTCAAGATAACTTGATTCTTTCAAATCATTCAGTTCAGTTCAGTCGCTCAGTCGTGTCCGACTCTTTGCGACCCCATGAATTGCAGCACGCCAGGCCTCCCTGTCCATCACCAACTCCCGGAGTTCACCCAAACTCATGTCCATCGAGTCAGTGATGCCATCCAGCCATCTCATCCTCTGTCGTCCCCTTTTCCTCCTGCCCCCAATCCCTCCCAGCATCAGAGTCTTTTCCAATGAGTCAACTCTTCCATTAGGTGGCCAAAGTACTGGAGTTTCAGCTTTAGCATCATTCCTTCCATGATAAAGACTACAAAAATACTTCTTAGAATCTGTGGACAAAAAATTTCACACCCCATAGCATGTCAAAGTTTCCAACCTTTTTCTGGATCCATCTGTTCCACACCTCTATATTAACCCCTTCTTCTAATGACACTAAACCATTAGCTGTTCCCCAAAAATTCCATGCACAACTGAGTTCTTCTCTATCCCTTTGTTCACACCGTTCTTTAGTTTTGAAAAGGACTTTCTCCATCAATTCTTGTCAAAAGTCCTAGTTGTTTTTCAAAATCTAGTTTGAATTTCATTTCCCCATGAAGCCTCTTCCTCACCATTCATTCCATATAGAAGTACTCTCTCCATCTCCACACCTCCCACAGGAAAAAATAATAGAATCAGAGGGCATGTTAGTTTTGGAGCCCATTTAAGGTATTCACACTCATGCTCAGCCATGTCCAACTCTTTGCAACTTTTTGAACTGTAGCCCGCCAGGCTCCTCTGTCCATGGGATTTCCCAAGCACAAATACTGGAGTGGGCTGCATTTCCTCCTCCAGGGGATCTTCCTGACCCAGGGATTGAATCCACATTTGTGTCTCCTGCATTGCAGGCGGATTCCTTACCCGCTGAGCCTATTACTTCCTCTTAAAATGTAGGTCAAATTTACCATTCATTCATCTGTCCTAAAAATGTGCTATGAACTAGAGATCATGCTCACTGTTAAGAATATAATGATGAGCAAGAAAGAGTCCATGCTTTCCAGTTCACAGTCAAGCTAAAGAGTCAAACCACTAAATAGGCAATTGTAATTAAATATGATTGGTGCTACGACAGGGGTTGGAAAAGGCAATGGCACCCCACTCCAGTACTCTTGCCTGGAAAATCCCATGGATGGAGGAGCCTGGTGGGCTGCAGTCCATGGGGTCACTACGAGTCTGACACGACTGAGCGACTTCACTTTCACTTTTCACTTTCACGCACTAGAGAAGGAAATGGCAACCCACTCCAGTGTTCTTGCCTGGAGAATTCCAGGGATGGTGGAGCCTCATGGGCTGCCGTCTATGGGGTCGCACAGAGTCGGACACGACTGAAGCAACTTAGCAGCATGATAGGGGTGAGCACTGGACTCGCTCAGAATCTGTCACTTCTTTCTTCTCCTATTTCTCCCTTTTGCAGTGGGAACATTATGTCCTATGACTGTCCTACCATTGTGCGTTGGAAGCATATAACTTGTTTGATTTCACAGAGTCACAGCTGGAGAGCAGTTTGTCTCAGAATGAAAATATCTAGAGTCTCATTCATATCCAATTTAGATGATATTTTGGTGAGACTTCAGAATTTAGGCTTTTAAGTTAATGGTGGAACAAGACTGCCAGGGTTCTTGAGATGGAATGAATGTATTTTGCATATGAAAAGAACATGAGTCAGGGGCAGGCTGTTATAGACTGCATAATATATGTGCCTCCCCTCTCAAAAATTTTATTTTGAAACCTAATCACCAAAGTGATGGTATTTGGAGGTAGGGCCTTTAGGAACACTCATGAATGTTATTAGTGCTCTTATAAAAGAAACTCCATTATATTTTATAATGCCCTTATAAAAGAAACTCCTTCCCTTCTTCCACCATGAGAAGTTTTAGTGAAAAGACTGTGAACAAGGAAGTGTGCTCTCACCAGACACCGAATCTGCCAGCACCTCGATCTTGGACTTCTTAGTCTCTAGAACTGTGAGAAATCAATTTCTGTTGTTTATAAGCCACCTAGTCTAAGGTACTTTGTTGTAGCATCCTGAACAAAGACAAATGGTAAAGGAAAGGGAAAAACTAAGCATTACCCTTAGGTCTCTAGCTGGGACCACTGGAAGTCATTTACTCAGATAAGAAACACAGAAAAGAAGTAAATTACAAAGTCAGAGTGAGAAGTCAGAGAAGGTAGTTTGGGTTTGAGGTATACTGAGTCTGAGGTTCTTGTATCACTGAGCACTGCATCTGGCATCCAGGAGAGGTTCAGTTCATATTTGTTATGATTTTTGTAAATAACTGATGTTAAAGAGACAAGCACAATAGAAGCTGAGCTCATGAAATCGACTGAGAAGGGATGCCAGTGAGAATGGAGAAAAACCCGAACAGTGTGTAATTTGACAAAAGTCAAAGGTAGAGGGTATTTCAGGATGAGAGTCCTGGTATAACAGAGTCAAATGCTGCCAAGAGGTCAAATTAAAGGATTAGAAATAATCCCCTGAATTTGTCAAAATGTTGGTTTCTCCTACAAAGGCAGTTTCAGTGTCATGAGTATAGAAGCTGAAGTTGAATGAATTTCAAAGTAAATGTTGCTGGGACTTTCACTTCTGGCTAAGATGGAGTAACAGGGACTGAACATACTCTCCTGGAGGAAACAACCAATCAAAAGAACAGAATAAACTCTATAAACTAATAGTTTTCAGACACTGGGCACCCAAGCAACAAATGACAATGATCCTTGAGGGATGGGAAACAAATGAGGTGAACCCTGAACCTACGATTGCCCCAGTTTACTACCTGGAAAGAGTGTTTAGGCCATGGCAGAGGAAGGGGAACCCAGACCTAACTTAATAGAATTTTTGAGTTGATAAGATGGAGCTAGAAGTCTAGAGAGGTTAGGAGGTTAGACTTTGTTGGGCAAGTTTCTGAACAACAGAGAACTCCACACAGAGAACCCTGGATATCTGTGGAGAGTCTTGCTTGAATATTCAGTTAAGTATTGATTAGCACATACACGTGAGGAAGCTTCCCAAACCTGGAAGAAAATAATTTTCTTTTCCACACTAATAAAGGATTGGAGGAAACAATAATTACTGCTCATGTAGGGTAGAAAGTGATGTCTGTTCACAGAGAAGGGGAAAAGAAAGTCATTTCCTAATGATAAATTTGTCCATTTAAGAGAGTGTAATAGTCTTAAACATCCACACACTTAGCAACAGAACTACAAAATATGTGAAGTAAAAACTGACAGCTAAAGGAGAAATTTGTAAAACCTTCATTTATCGTTGAGAACTGTAACATCTCTCCCTCAGCAACTGATAGAACTACCAGACAGAATATCAGTAAGGACAGAAAAGAACTAAGTAACACATAATCAATACAGATAAAACACTCTACCCAACAACAGAACAAGAGTCTTTTTTTACGTGAACAAGAAACATTTACTAAGACAATATTCTAGGCCATAACACAAGCCTCAAATTTAAAATGATCCTAAAACCACATAAGGCATGTTCATTTTTTCTACCAGAATGGAACTAAGCTAGCATTTACAGAAGGATCTCTGGGAAATCACAACTATTTTTCTCAATGGAACAACACATAAATGATCAGTGGGTTAAACAAGGAAGCAAACGGGGAATTTAAAACTATTTTAAATTAAATGAAAGTGAAAAGACAGCATATGAAAATTTGTAGGGGGAGCTAAAACAACAGTTCAGTCACTCAGTCATGTCTGACTCTTTGTGACCCCATGAACCGCAGCACACCAGGCCTCCCTGTCCATCACCAACTCCCTGAGTCCACCCAAACCCATTTCCATTGAGTCGGTGATGCCATCCAACCATCTCATCCTCTGTTGGCCCCTTCTCCTCCTGTCCCCAATCCCTCCCAACATCAGGGTCTTTTCCAATGAGTCAGCTCTTCGCATCAAGTGGCCAAAGGATTGGAGTTTCAGCTTCAACATCAGTCCTTCCAATGAACACCCAGGACTGATCTCCTTTAGGATGGACTGGTTGGATCTTCTTGCTGTCCAAGGGACTCTCAAGAGTCTTCTCCAACACCACAGTTCAAAAGCATCGATTCTTCGGCACTCAGCTTTCTTTATAGTACAACTCTCACATCCATACATGACCACTGGAAAAACCATAGCCTTGACTAGACGGACCTTTGTTGGCAAAGTAATGTCTCTGCTTTTTAACATGCTGTCTAGGTTGGTCATAACTTTCCTTTCAAGGAGTAAGGGTCTTTTAATTTCATGGCTGCAATCACCATCTGCAGTGATTTTGGAGCCCAGAAAAATAAAGTCAGCCACTGTTTCCACTGTTTCCCCATCTTTTGCCATGAAGTGATGGAACCAGATGCCATGATCTTAGTTTTCTGAATGTTGAGCTTTAAGCCAACTTTTTCACTCTCCTCTTTCACTTTCACCAAGAGGCTTTTTAGTTCTTCTTCACTTTCTGCCATAAGGGTGGTGTCATCTGCATATCTGAGGTTATTAATATTTCTCCCAGCAATCTTGATTCCAGCCTGTGCTTGCTCCAGCCCAGCGTTTCTCATGATGTACTCTGCATATAAGTTGAACAAGCAGAATGACAATATACAGCCTTGACGTACTCCTTTTCACATTTGGAACCAGTCTGTTGTTCCACGTCCAGTTCTAACTGTTGCTTCCTGACCTGCCTGTAGGTTTCTCAAGAGGCAGGTCAGGTGGTCAGGTATTCCCATCTCTTTCAGAATTTTCCACGGTTTACTGTGATCCACACAGTCAAAGTTAACACAATAGTTAGGAGTAGTTTTATAGCATTAAATCACATATTTAAGAGAAAAAATAATATGTCTTCTATTAATGAAACTAGAAAAAGAAGGGCAGATGTAACCCAAAATAAGGAGAATAAAGGAAATAATAAAAAGCAGAATGTAAAACTATGAAATAGGGAACAGAAAAAAACAATGAAACCAAGAATTGTTTCTTTGAATGGACCAATAAAAATGATAAACCTAAAGCCAGGCTGATTAGGAAAAATGAAACAAATTAACAATACAAGGACTGAGAGTAGTGACATAACTATCAGATCAGATCAGTCGCTCAGTCGTGTCCGACTCTTCGCGACCCCATGAATCGCATCACGCCAGGCCTCCCTGTCCATCACCAACTCCTGGAGTTCACCCAGACTCACGTCCATCGAGTCAGTGATGCCATCCATCCATCTCATCCTCTGTCGTCCCCTTCTCCTCCTGCCCCCAATCCCTCCCAGCATCAGAGTCTTTTCCAATGAGTCAACTCTTCGCATGAGGTGGCCAAAGTACTGGAGTTTCAGCTTTAGCATCATTCCCTCCAAAGAAATCCCAGGGCTGATCTCCTTCAGAATGGACTGGTTGGATCTCCTTGCAGTCCAAGGGACTCTCAAGAGTCTTCTCCAGCACCACAGTTCAAAAGCATCAATTCTTTGGTGCTCAGCCTTCTTCACAGTCCAACTCTCACATCCATACATGACCACAGGAAAAACCATAGCCTTGACTAGACAGATCTTTGTTGGCAAAGTAATGTCTCTGCTTTTGAATATGCTACCTAGGTTGGTCATAACTTTCCTTCCAAGGAGTAAGCGTCTTTTAATTTCATGGCTGCAGTCACCATCTTAGTGATTTTGGAGCCCAGAAAAATAAAGTCTGACACTATAGATTCTATAAATATTAAGTGGCTATTAAGATAATATTAAGAACTTAATAAAAAGTTAATAATAAAAATTTTTGTTAATCAAAGCAACAACTTAGGTAAAATTGGCAAATTCCTTCCAAGACAGCAGCTACCAGAGTTCACTCAAAGACAGACACCCTGAATAGATTCATATCTATTAAAAGAATTGAATATGTAATGTAAAAACATCCCTATAATTAAACTCCAGGCCCAGATGATTTCACTGGAGAATTTTAGCAAACATTTAAAGAATAAATAATACCAATTCAATACACTCTTCTACAAAGTTGAAGAGGAAGGAATAATTCTCAACTCATTCTATGAAGTCAACATTCCTATTACCAAAGCACAGTAAAGATATTATAGGAAAAGAACTACAGAACACTACCCATCATGCAAAGTCACATTCTTAACCAAGCCACCCAAACCCAATCACATTTAAAAGGGATAATACATCATGACCAAGTGGGGTTTATCCTAATATTTCAAGTTGGACTTAATATTTGAAAAACATGTCACCATAGACAAAAAGGAAAAAACATATGATAATCAAAAAGATGCAGAAAATACCATTCCTGATTTAAAAAAAAATACTCTTAGCAAAGTTGGTAAAGAAGGAAACTTCCTCAACCTGATAAAAGGCAAGTTAAGAAAAAACTACAGCTGACAACCTACTGTTACATGTCGTAACACGGATGAATCTCAAAAATATTACACTTAGCCAAAGTCGGACGTAAAAATGTATGTACTATTCTCCACTGACTTCACCGATATGAAACTCTAGAAGAAACAAATCTATAGTGACAAAAAGCAGAACGTCATTGCCCAGGCCTGGAAGGTAGACAACTGACTAGGAAGAGGCAACTGACTTTAAAGGTGATAAAAATGTTCTATATCATGATGGTGTAATGCTTACACAAGTTGTGCATAAACTTGTCAATCTCATTAATGTACATTTAAAAGCATGCATCTTATTATATGTAAATTATACTTCAAAAAGTTGAAATTTAAAAGTAAATGTAGGCTAGGAAGTATAGATAATTCACCCTAATCTTTGGGGCATTTTGGCTGGGAAAAGAAATACGGTATTAAAGGAAAGTTTCTGTTTTGCTAATATGTTAAGGAATCAACTTGCTTGAAAGTGAAAAGAGAAAAGAGGAAGAGATTAGAGATACAGAAGACAGCTTGAGTAGTCTCACTATCTTCTACCCCGCCCCCTGCAATCCCAATCTCCTGCTTCTCTACTAGACAAGAGTCTCATCCAAACAAGAAGTGTTAAGGTTTGAAAATCTGTGCTGTAATACCTAGACTTCCAAGGAGACATCTCAAGCACACCAAAAGCTTTTCTCTGGGCAGCGTATGTGAAATCCTCTACCATCAAGCAAACCTCAGTCAATTACCTAGGCCTTGACTATAGTCGAGAGAGGAGGCAGGAGACATATGCATATGTATGGCTGATTCACTTCACTGTACAGAAGAAACTAACAACGTTGTAAAGCAACTATCTCCAATAAAAATTTAAAAATAAAAAGCAGAGAGTCCCCCCTTCTTTTCCCTGCTATTAACATGACTGCCCTTTGATGATCGAAAGTTAGCTTCTCCCTATACTTTTACAAATGTTTGAACTTTATAGTAATTATTTTTTAACTATCAAATGAGATTTATTCCATTTTAAGTCTTCTTTGTCCAGTTTCCAGTTAAACCTCTTGTTTACCCACCAACTGTCAGACTACTTTGAATTCTGGAAACAGTTTACTTGGGTTACTCAAGATAGAACTCATTTCCCAAATGCATTTTAAATTCTCAGCATGTATACATTTCAGAACTTTCCCAAATAAGATCTGTAATTAAGCAGGGGCTACCAAAGTCAAGCTAGTGGAGGTGATGGAATTCCAGTTGAGCTATTTCAAATCCTAAAAGATGATGTTGTTAAAGTGCTACACTCAATATGCCAGCAAATTTGGAAAACTCAGCAGTGGCCACAGGACTGGAAAAGCTCAGTTTTCATTCCAAGCCCAAAAAAAGGCAATGCCAAAGAATGCTCAAACTACCGCAAAATTGCACTCATCTCACACACTAGCAAATGCTCAAAATTCCCCAAGTCAGGCTTCAACAGTATGTGAATCATGTACTTCCAGATGTTCAAGCTGTATTTAGAAAAGCCAGACGAACCAAAGATCAAATTGCCAACATCCATTGGATCATCAAAAAAGCAGAAGAGTTCCAGAAAAACATCTACTTCTGCTTTATTGACTATACTAAAGTCTTTGACTGTATGGATCACAACAAACCGTGGAAAATTCTTAAAAGAATCTGGGAATACCAGATCACCTGACCTGCCTCCTGAGAAATCTATATGCAGGTCAAGAAGTAACAGAACTGGACATGGAACAACAGACTGGTTCCAAATAGGAAAAGGAGTACGTCAAGGCTTTAATTGTCACCCTGCTTCTTTAACTTATATGCAGAGTACATCATGAGAAATACTGGGCTGGAGGAAGCACAGGCTGGAATCAAGATTGCCAGGAGAAATATCAATAACCTCAGATATGCAGATGACATCACCCTTATGGAAGAAAGTGGAGAAGAACTAAAGAGCCTCTTGGTGAAAGTGAAAGAGGAGAGTGAAAAAGTTGGCTTAAAGCTCAACATTCAGAAAACGAAGATCATGGCATCCGGTTCCATCACTTCATGGCAAATAGATGGGGAAACAGTGGAAATAGTGACAGACTTTATCTTTTGGGGCTCCAAAATCACTGCAGATGGTGACTGCATCCATGAAGTTTAAAGATGCTTGCTCCTTAAAAGAAAAGCTATGACCAACCTAGACAGCATATTAAAAGTCAGAGACACTACTTAGCCAACAAAGGTCCGTCTAGTCAAAGCTATGGTTTTTCTAGTAGTCATGTATGGATGTGAGAGTTGGACTATAAAGAAAGCTGAGTGCCAAAGAATTGATGCTTTTGAACTGTGGTGTTGGAAAAGACTCTTGAAAGTCCCTTGGACAGCAAGAAAATCCAACCAGTCCATCCTAAAGGAGATCAGTCCTGAATATTCATTGGTAGGACTGATGTTGAAGCTGAAACTCCAATACTTTGGCCATCTGATGTGAAGAATTGACTCACTGGAAAAGACCCTGATGCCTGGAAAGATTGAAGGCAGGAGAAGGGGAGGACAGAGGATGAGGTGGTTGGATGGCATCATCGACTCAATTGACATGAGTTTGAGTAAGCTCTGGGAGTTGGTGATAGACAGGGAAGCCTGGCATGCTGCAGTCCATGGGGTGGCAGAATCGGACATGACTGAGCAACTGAACTGAACTGAACCAATGTCAAAACCCAAAGGGATGGTTCTACTCTCACAAGTCTCTGATCCGTGGGCACAGCAGTAGGGTAGATGATTTGTGAATGAAAGAAGCTTTCAGTTTCAGGTGCCATTTTCACAAGTGGCTCTTGTAAACATTGGCCTTGGGATCTTAAATATAAGAAAGTGGAGCAAGACAAAGTAGACAAAATTGGGTGTTTAGTCTCTAACAAAAAGAATGCAGATACATCTGCAGAGAGACCTTACACTTTTATCCTAGCTTTAATCCCAAGAACTAGGAGCAACCATTCTCATACCTTCATGTCAGCCCAAGTTTTCTAGGCTAAAAGCATGTATACTGCATTTGTTGTCATATGAAAACAGGTCACTCTTTTCCTATTAGGAAAGTAAGCATGTATTTTTTTTTTCTTTTTAGTATAAGTGATGGAGATATACTGCAACATCCTTACCTTATTTTCTGGTCCCATTTATGACCCATAATACAAGTATCTGAGGGTTAGAGCTTCAACCTACGGTTGAGGTTAGGGGACTCAGCTTGTGACGAGGGTTAGCTTATGAGCAAGGTTAGGGCCTCAGCCTGAAGCTAAGACTTGAGACTATATTTAGGGTTAAAACATATGTCCTGGATTCAATCAGTAGCCAGTAAAGCAAGCAGAGTGAAGCCACCTGGCCCAAGTTATCAACAGAAGAAACCTACAATCTTGAGCTCATTAGCACAAGACTCTGACCAGCCAAGTTAAGCAGCCAGTGTCTGCTTTGCAAGAGCGTCTGCAAGAGCACCCTGGGAGCCACTGCTTGTGGGTCCTTCAACCTCTGCTGACAATTAGCTGAGAAAGTCATTTCCTCTCACCAGGCTTCCCATTACCCAATCTTCCAAGTGCAGAATGTGATCATTATTTCTCACCACGGGATGAGGAGGTAGGGTGGGAGGAGAACAAGGAAGGAGCAATGAGCTTGAATTAATATTTGCAGCTTCTTTTCTCCCCTGTCCAGCAAGCCTCTGTCTCAGTGAAAAAGAAACCAAGTGCCCTATTTTAACCCTCCAAGCTTTGGCTCCTGTCTATTTCTCCTACCTATAATTTTACTATTATACTTACTGGTTTTCTGAAATCTGAGTATCTTTTTATCAGCTCCTATACTGCCCTAATTGGTTCTTTTCTCTGTGTCCCTTCCAAAGGCTCTACGTCTGTATGTGTACATATGCATGCGTGCACACCTACACACAGACACACTTTGCAGTCAGAAGTGTTAAGGTTTGAAAAGATTTGAGATAATATCTGGATTTCCAACTAGAAATCTCAAGCAAGCCGAGAAGGATGCACACTGCTTCTGCAGGATAATTAAAGGGTAAGTCCCTTCAGAAACAAATTCACTGAACACTTTTTGTCAGGGTGATGACTATACTATATATTGAAGTGGGAGGAGGAGTGAGGAAGACCTGGCATCATTTGATTGCCCTGAAGGTGGTTTTGCCTAGTGCCTGGGACACCTACTCCCCCTGATATCACACCACACCATGGAATCCCAACAGCTCCTGAAAGTAAGATGGCATGACCAGATCTAAAAAAACTTCATCTTGGTCCTTGGGAAGTAAAACTCAAAGTGCACATAATATGCCAAGAGGAGTATTCAGGTAACAAAGAATAAATCCCACTACTGGTGCTATTCATCACAATGATCTTTTAGGTCATTTAGGTTTTTTAATAACTTTCTTTGTTTGGATGCCCCAGGTTTTAGCTGTGGGATCTTTGTTGAGCCATGCCAGAACTTCCATTGCAGCACAGGGACTCTTGGGGCATGGGTTTAGCGGCTCCAAGACATATGGTATCTTGGTTCCCTGACCAGGGATCGAACCAGTGCCCTCTGTATTGCAAGGAGGACTCTTAACCACTGGACCACAAGGGAAGTCCTGATCATTTAGGTTTTAGATATTGGAAATCAGTTTTCTCTTGGTAGTACAGTCTCTACCCCAAGGACCACCAGTCATACCCCAGCTCCGTCACTTCAGCAGTTCATTTCTTCAGGGTGGAGTAACACCAAATAACAGCAAGGAAAACAATCTTTCAACCACAGTATTCAAAAGATTAGGGTCTGAGGGCACTAGAGAGGAGAGAGGGTAAAGAAACATGTTTACTGAAGAAATAAGTATTTCTATTTCCTCAGATTAGAAAAGACCCTTCACTGTGATAAGGGAAGAGACAGAGAAATATTAAGACTAGACTCTTTAGAGTCCTTTGGACAGCAAGGAGATCAAACCAGTCATTCCTAAAGGAAATCAACCCTGAATATTCACTGAAAGGACTGATGCTGAAGTTCTAATACTTTGGCCACCTGATGTGAAGAGCCAACTCATTGGAAAAGACCCTGATGCTGGGAAAGACCGAAGGCAGGAGGAGAAGGGGACGACAGAGGAAGAGATGGTTGGATGGCATCAGCAGCTCAATAGACATGAGTTTGAGCAAACTCTGGGAGATGAAAGACACGGAAGCCTGGCATGCTGCAGTTCATGGGGTCACAAAGAGTTGGACACAACTTAGCTACTGAAGGACAGCAACAGAAAGCTAAATTTGTGGGCTGAGATTTGAACACACCACCTGAATATGTAGAAGTTGACTACATCCCTGAATTCATCAACTTTATGCGTTCCTTAAATTTAGCTGATAATTGATTCTTCGGTGGTGGGGGGTATTATTGAATGAAGTCAACTGACTAAATTATATCATATAGTTGATCAGGAAAACAGAGGTCCTGAAATGGAGCCTCACAGTTGCACATAATATCAACTTCTAGCTGCATGTAAAAATTAGGCAGGAATTAAATGAGGACCACAGTGCCTGCGGATGGTACAATTTTCCACAGGAGAAGCTGTCTGTCACATTTTAGCTATATATATATGGAGGTGACATCAGATACTTGTATAGTGTAACTGATTTTCTTGCCAGTCAAATATCTGATCTTAGGCATACAGCAGTATGTAACTTATAGTTCTAAAGACACAGAAGCCCCGAAACATGTGTGCATGTCACATAGCTCAAAATCAAAGCCTCAAACCAATAAGGACCTACTGTAGGGCACAGGAAACTCTGCTCGATAGTCTGTAATAACCTAAATGGGAAAAGAATTTGAGAAAGAATAGATACATGTATAACTGAATCACTTAGCTGTACATCTGAAACTAACATAGCATTGTTAATCAATGATATTCCACTATAAAATAAAAACTAAAAAAAAAAAAATCAAAGCCTCCAGATGAAGGCAAATATCCTCTCCTCCAGATCTTAGCTTATGCAATTCCAGGTATACTTTTAACATACTAACTTCAACAGCAATCATAGGTTTGTCTGTTGATTAGACATACAACTATCTGTTCAATGTTTGCCTCCAAACCTCCTCCCAGAACGATTTTGAGGGGCTGTCTCCTGTTGTCACTCTGGCATTCTCCCTCTTCATGGCTTACCTCAACCAAACTCTCTCAAGTTTTGTCACCTTCAGTCTGGAAGTGACTCAAGGCAGACCACCCCCAACTTCTGATGAGACTGCCCTACTTTTTCATTTCCTCAATTCTGAAAAGGCCCCTTTTCCATACATTCCTCTTCTGACCATTTATCAGTCTTCCCCCGACAAAACATCCAACACTTGGCATCGGGATGATTCATAATACTTCCACCATGGCTTTCAGATGTCTGCCTCTTAACTGTTTTCTGATTGATAAGGTTCAACCTAAGGAGGCAGCACAGTGTAATGATAAAAAGCACAAGACTTGAAGTGCTTACACTCTAAAAGCCTCAAGTTCAAGTCTCTTTCCGCCATTGACTAGCTGGGAACCTTTTGACCGGTCACTTCACAGTTCTCAGGCCTTAGTTTTCTCACTGACAAATTTGAGGGGTGAACTAGACCATGAGTCTGGAAGCTCAAGATCTGAGTGATGAACTGTGTAGTGCTTCATTTTTTTTAATGACTGTAGAAGGATAACACATGCTCTACTTTCCCAAAACACCCATCACTCTTTAATGCCTTCCACCCATGGGCTTCACCCATGGGCATTTGCATTCAGGAGTGCTTTGTACCTAATATTCTTCCACTCTGATGGCTCTTCATGCCTTATCATTCCTTCACTCTCCCAAAAGACAGCTCCCAGTCCACAGCAAACTAGGATCTGAACTAGGTTTTAACAGATGATAGTTAGGACTGCAAATGACTGTCTGGCTATCATTCACAAAGAACTTACCCCATCCGCACTGACTCACAACTCCATTCCATCTGCCACCTCCTCTAGATCACCAGTCTGTCACTCTACATGGCACAGGCCATCCCAGGACACCTACTACCTCAGAACTCTCTGGAATTCTGAAGCCAGAAACAACAGGGAACATCACCCATGTTTCAATCTCTTCAAATAAAAAACCTTTGAAATGTTCACAAAAAGCAGCTCAGCAGGCTTTTCGGATATCAAATCTCTCTTACAAAACAACATTTTGATGTGTTAAATGTAAATCAATTGGATGCACATGGATTCAATAGGTCCTAAAATGTGCCCAGGCTTCAAAACGAAGGCAAACATCTTAGTGCAGCATCTGGGGACATTTGCTAACTGAGAAATATCAGAGGATCAAGTATGTCTTTATAGGCCATAGAATCACAACCGCAGTGAGGCTTCTGGACCCTATCTGGTCCCATACTTTCGCTGCCTTCTCACTCCAGTGCAGCTCAACAGTAATACCAAGTCACTAACCAGTAATTAAAAGGAGGGTGCTCATGCTATCTATGTCCTTGGGGAGACCTAAAGTCCAGTGGCAGAGACTTATAGCCACCTATCAGATAGCCCCATGTTGGATGGCAGACTCTCCTATAGAGCTGGGAAGACATTCTCTTCGATAACAAGTTTCCAATCTAATGGAAAGAAATTCTTGCTCTCAGGAACTCCCTATTCAGCTAGTAAGACAGAAAACAACATCAAGAGCATAGTCAATAAGGAGATCATATATATTATGCTCCTAAAGCTGGTACTGACAAAGAAAATGTAAACATAATTCAGACTGTCTTGAGATTCATATTCTTTGCTACTTAAAACAATATAATTTAGGGGTAACAATAACAATACTAGTACTACTACTAATAATGTCTTCCATTTTTCAATGCCCTTATGTGATAGGCAATGAACTAGGCATTCACCAATGCAATGGACATGAACTTGGGCAAATTCCAGGAGATGGTGAGAGACAGGGAAGCCTGGGGTGCTGCAGTCCATGGGGTTGTGAAGAGTCGGACAAGACTTGGTGACTGAATAACAACAACAAACATACATTTTCTTGTTTAATCCACCCAATAATGCTATAAGGTAGATTTATTAATAGCACTATTCAGAAAGTATGGAAACAATCTCTAATGACAAGCTTATATGCAGTTCATAGACAGTTAGGTTCTTCCTGGCCACATACTCTATTGAGTACTGTATTTTGATTCCCCTTACTTCACTGACAAAGCCAGATAAACACCATGTTTGTCCCCTATTCTATATTCCCTTTCCAACAAAAACTTATATTCCTCACTTGGCAGAAAGCCAAGCCGCAGCAGACTCTAATCACCCTGGGTGTTCAATCCATAGTGGTAACTAAATGACTTTGTCATTCAGGCTTGACTCTGTTAGAGCCATACTTAAGCTGCATTGCTGGTGCTCAGGTGTCATATGGAGTTTTACATGAACCGGCACTCTTGATTTTGTGCGTACCTCCCTCCTAGTCTCCACAGCACTGAGGCATGAGTCCATGGTTGTCTTGGCCAGGAGACAAATCTGGGATAAAGACAACCGTGCTGCACAGTGCTTGGTTTCCCTCCCATCTGACGACTACGGCTTTCTCACTGGTGTGGCCCATCACTCCTGCATGGTTCCCGCTTCCCTGGGAAAGAGTCCTCGTCAGGAGGCCCACATGCCCCACCAGTTCATCAGCTGTGTCCAACAAACCCTAATCCCAGTTGATGCTCAAACTGGGTGGGACCAGGGGATGAGCTGGTTTGTGTGTGTAGAAATGGTGTGGGAAGAGAGTCAAGGGCCAAGGACTTAGGTACGTAGGGAAAGGGGAAGGTAAAAGTGTTAGTCACTATGTTGTGTCTGACTCTTTGGGACCCCATGAACTGCAGACCGCTAGGCTCCTTGTCCATGCAATGCTTCAGGCAAGAATACTGGAGTGGGCTACCATTTCCTTCTCCAAGCTACCACTTACCCTATCTGTGTGACTGTGGACAAGTGTCTTCACTTCTCCATGCTTCTGTTTTCTACCACCTGTAAAACGGCTAATAACAGTACCCACCTCAGAGCACTGCATTGATAATTAAATGAATTGAGCAAACAGGAAGCTTGAAACACTGCCTGGCAAATGCTTAATAAATGTTGGCTATTGTTATCATAACAGATGGACAGTGAGTGGCTCAAATTAAAGGCAGGGTAAGTATGGACATCCCAGAGCCCACTCCCTCACTCGCCACACTTTGAAAATCATTGCTTCACTACAACCTTCCAGCCAGTTCCAGAGCCCCCTCTATAGCATCTGACATCTTAACACTTTCAAAGATGAGGGCCTCATTACCTTAAAAATATGCTACCATCTCTAATCATCTCAGCCATCAAAGTCTTCTCACAGTGACTCAAAATTTACCACCCAGTATTGTGGGAGGTGCCACTAATGCAAGAGGCAACTGGATACAGCAGAAAGCAGTTGCCCTTTCATCACATAGACCTAGGAGCCCAACTCTGCAATTTCTTAGCTGGGTAACTTTGGAGAAGTCACTTAACCTCTCTGAGCCTCCGTTCTCTCATCTGGAAAATGAGAATAACATTATCTAAGGCACAGGCTTGCTGCTATGGACTGAATTGTCTCCCTCTCCCTCAAATTCATATGTTGAAACCATAATTCCCAATGTGACTGCATGGCAGACAGGGTCTTTAGGAGGTAATTAAGGTTAAATGGGGCTTACCAGCTGGCTCAGTAGTAAAGAATTCACCTCCCAATGCAGGAGACCCAGGTTCCATCCCTGGGTTGGGAAGACCTCCCTGGAGAAAAGAATGGCAACCCACTTCAGTATTCTTGCTGGAGAACCCCATGGACATTGGAGCCTGGCAGGCTACAGTCTGTGGGGTCGCAAAGAGTCAGGGACAACTGAGCATATACACACATACAAAAGGTGAACGAGGTCATAAAGGTGGCGTCCTAACCTGGTAGGACTGCGGCCTTACAGGAAGAGGAAGAGAGAAAGTCCCCTTCCTCCTTCCTTCCCTCCATGACCACAGAGTAAGTAAAGGCCAAGTGAGCACACAACGAGAAGGCCGCTCACTGCCTCAAGCCAAGAAGAGAGCTCTCACCAGGAACTGAATTGTCTGGCGCTTTTGATCTTAGACTTGCCAGCCTCCAAAACTGCGAAAAAATAAATACTATTGTTTAAGTCACCCAGTTATGGCAGTCCTAGCTGATACCATTTCTGTGAGGATTAAATGAGGTAATATGTGTAAAGTGCCCGGCACAAAGGCAACACTCAAGAAGTGGAATTAGTTTTAGTTCTCAGTTCTACTTTGGCTGGATAATTAAAGGCAGATGGCTTGAAGGACCCACCACAGCGGTTTGCCAGAGGCAGTCAGTACTCGCCTCTTAATTTGGACTCATTACACGTGCCTGTCTCCATGACGACTGTAAGCTCCCTGAGGGCAGAGAATGTGTTTTAGTCCTTTCTGTAGTTTCCTCGCCTATAATAGGGTGGATGCTAGGGGTAAATACCAAGGTGATGAATGGATGAACACACAATCATACCTAATAGTGGGTATTTTGGAAGCCTCCTGGCCAGAGACCTTGACTCACACACAGAAGCCTGAGAATGATTTGTTCTTACCTGAGGCTCTTTAACTGACAGCAAGCTTGCTGCCCCTCAGCCACAGAGAACACTGTAGCACTGAGCAGAAAAAAAAATAGCCAGCCACAGTTAACCAGGCACCTTTAGCAATGGAGCTCACAAGATTCCCACAATATTGATCCCATGTTTGCTAGTTTTCTCAGTTACTGGGACACATAACGTGCTCCTACTTAGGACACATCCCCCGTGTCAAAAGTGGCAATTCCCAACGATGAAAAAGGATTGGGTTAGTTCAACGCTAACTTTGCAAGGCAGGTCTCCTCAGATTTATCATCTTAATCCATTACTTTACGTGAAATAACTGCAGCTGTTTTTTGTTTTAACAAACCTATCTCAGAGTTGATGGGCAGCATATTAGGAATAATTGTACTAAATGATTTTCTAAATCTTTTGGAAGAACGGGAGCCGACCGGGACCCTTATTATTGTTTGTGCATGTGTGTGTTGTTAAATTAGTCTTCTTTGTGTGAAATGAAGTTTGATTTTGAATGGTAGATAATGAAGTTTGGGCCAGCGGGGCTTAGTAATAGAATGCAAATCCTTTAATAATAAAATGTAGCGCTATAAGGCAGACACTGCCTCAGACCTCAGAAAAGTTTTCCCTGAACACAAGAGGCAGAAGGGAAGGAGAGAGACAGAGAAAACATTAGAGTGAAAACAGCACTTTGATATGAGAAAAGCCATCCAGCACCTAGAAAAAGAGAGAGGACCTATGACCTGGACATGAATATTTTTCTCTAACAGCAAGCAGTAGGTTTTCCCAGAGCCAATGACATTCTTCTGCCCAATTGCCCATGAGATCTATGGCAAACCTGGGAGTAGAATAATAATAATATAAATAACAACAGCAACAGCTAGCATTCATCAAATGCTTATGATAGAGCAATCACCTTGCAAAAGTTAGTTCATTTAATCCTCAAGTATCCTTGTAAGGCAGGTGTTATTCCCGAGTTAAAGACAGGGAAACTGAGGCTCAGAAGGGTTATGTGAACCAGTCCAAGGTCCAACAGCTTAGGCACAGAGCCCTGATCTGAACCCACATTTGACAGACTAAAGGGAGGTGGTCTATTCAACTGCCTCTCACCTTATCTATTGATCAGGATGAGGCCAGTGCATTCTTGTCTTTCTCCAATCCCATCAGGGATTGTATAAACTCTGATCATGCCCTTTCTTTCTTTGCCTTTAAAAAGAGGCAGCTTCTGCAGTCTGAAATCTGTTTTCATAAGGCTGGGCCCATCCCTTTGAACATTTCTACTAAATGCGCAGCTCCATGGGTATGGATTGGGGGTGCTGTGTGGGAGACAGCAGCAGCGGAAGGAGGGAAGATTGGGGTGGGGGTTAAACAAGGCTGTTCAAGGCGGGGTTGGATGCAGATCTCTGTGGCTAGATGCGGCATGGCATTTCTCTTTCTGTTAGCCAAACTTTCACCCTACAGACTCCAGAAGCCCCTAGGGCCTGCAATCAGGGAAAGAGGAGGCTGAAATGGTTTTTCAAGCGCCTGATGCCTGCTCCACCGGATGGGAGACTGGGAATCAGGGCAACTCTGAGGCTTCCTTGGAGCCCTCCCAGGGAAGAGGCTCCCTTTGGAAGAGAGCTTGCCTCACTGTAGGTCACTCGCTCCCCCTGCAGGCCGATCCTAGGAATGACCTCTGTTTTGAGCTCTGCGGGTTTGTTCTTTCCATTGGGAGAGGGTGGGAAGATTTGGGAGAATGACATTGAAACATGTAAAATATCATGTAAGAAACGAGTTGCCAGTCCAGGTTCGATACACGATACTGGATGCTTGGGGCTAGTGCACTGGGACGACCCAGAGGGATGGTATGGGGAGGGAGGAGGGAGGAGGGTTCAGGATGGGGAACACATGTATACCTGTGGCGGATTCATTTTGATATTTGGCAAAACTAATACAATTATGTAAAGTTTAAAAATAAAATAAAATTAAAGATAGAAAAAAAAAAAGTCAGACATAACTTAGGGACTAAACAGCAGCAACAACAGCAAATTTAATTGGAATATTTAGTCCACTTTTAATATAAATGCTCTTTTGGTTTTAAAAAAAAAAAAAAGAAAGATCAACCTGGGGCTGTCACCCTCCACCTCCCACTTCTGCCCCCTCTCCTAGGTGGGCGGAAGAAGAAAGAATCATCGAGAAAAGGGCCTGCCCCCTTCCGCTCATGACCAATTACTCTGAGCCTAAGCAGCAACCCTGTTGGAGGAAGGTTTGATGAACTATTCATCACACTCCTAAATAATTCATTTCCCTTTGAGATCCAGCAGCCCACAGGAGCTGTAAGGTTTTCTTTAGTTGACACCTTTTGAGAGATGAAAAATAAAGCAAAAGCCCACTTTTAGAGAAACCACAGTTGCTTTATATGCCATTTCCTGCATCTCCCTTCTGCTGTTTCAGGGCTCCTCAGCTCTGCCCTAGTCCTCCAGATTGGTCTCCTATTGTGTTCTTTGCTTTTTGTTATTCAAACAACTCTACTTTGTAGGATCCCCTGTGCAGACCCCTTCTAGCATTATCTCTCTCTCCAGGCTCTTGGGCTTGCAGTGTGTAACAACCCAACTGCCTTTCAATTGAGGATAGGGTACAAGATTGCCAAGATTGCCAGGTGGGGGGCAGGGAGTGGATGAGTCAAATGAGCATTTCAGGAGCTCCCTTTTGTTCTGACTCTGGCTGCCCTGACACAGCTTCACTACTTTCATTCTGCGAACATCTTCCCTCCCACATTCCTTGATTTTCAGCAAAACTTCCAGAGGGCTCTTCTCTGGGCCAGCCAGGGCCAAACACATGGTATGCAGCTTCTCTGCCTCTATCCCCAGCCACCCACGTACCCCAGAGACCTATTTTATACAAGGGAAGCAGGCTGCAGAGGATTGTGAGGGTGGGTAATGGCAGGCTGAGACTAATTATCTTCTCTGGTACTGACCCTTGCCTCCTCCTCCTGGTCTTACGGTCCTGGGGCTCTGACTGTGCCCTGACAACCAAGGTACCTGTCCTCATTTACCACACTCCAGAGGAGACTGAGCAGAGCAGTTCTGAGCGGGAGCCTGCAGGCCCCCCAATCCACACTGACCTTTGCCTAGTATCTTTCTTTTTTCTCTTACTGCACTTTTTAGAGAAAACGTAACAGATTTGGAACCAGAGCAGATAACGATTTAGGATGAAAAATGAAATGGACACATGCCCTGAAATAGTTTAGCCTTCAAACTCACCCTGATTCAACCAAACAGCACCCAAGAAAATTAATACAATTAGAAATGTTGCTTACTGAATGAGCAGACATCCTCAGTGACCAAGGTGAGCAAGCAGAGAGCTTGAGGGATGCCTCCCCTTAAGCAGACAATAAGGAAATCCAGCTTTCTCAAATGCTTGTCTCAGTGTCCATTGCTCTAGTTTTTTTTTTCAAAAAAGCATTTCAAAGATGCTTATATTCATCAGCAAGATTTCTGTTTAAGACCAGGATTTCTTTAGTAAGAAAAGTGGATATAAAAGAAAGTTCATAAAAACTGAAGCACTAAAAGCATCTAACAGCATAGAGTGAGGTAGCCCAGGACATAGAGAGGGGCTTGGGCATGCTATGAGCAGATCGAGAAAGCTGCAAACACTGGATGTCCACCAGCACCTCAGTGTTAGAATTACACTTCGTCATCCATGTAAGACTATAATTTCACAACAGCACAGAGGACAAAACAGATTTAACTAGTAAGAGATATCCTGCCAGGTGATGGGTAATTTTATGCATCAACATGACTGGGCCACAGGGTGCCCAGATGTTTGGTCAAACAGTATTCTGGGTGTGTCTATGAGGATATATTTGGATGGAATTAATGTGAGACTGAGTAAAGCAGATGGCATGCACTAATATGAGGCGGCCATGTCTAATCCGGTGAAGGTATACTAAGAAGACAGAACTCCTGTCTGACTGCTTAAGCTAGAGTATTGGTCTATTCCTATCTTCAGACTTAAACTAAAATATTGACCATTTGGGGGGCTCAGGCCTGCCAGCTTCTGGACTGGAATTTACACCACCATCTCTCCTGGTGCTCAGCCCTTCAGACTTGACTTATAAGTATACCATCAGCTCCTGGGTGTCCACCTAGCTACAGAATTTGAACTCCTCAGCCTCTACAATCATGCAAGCCAATTCTCTACAACAAATATTTTTCTATTATATATACGTCCTGTTGGTTCTCTTTCTCTAGGGAACCTTATCATAGTCTCTATGTTATAGATCAGGGCTCTCCACACTGTGATCCCATCCCCCACATGGAAATATTTTCAGTATGTTCCCCAGTAGGTGGATATTTGACACTGAACTACCTGTAATCAAATCTTGACTCTGCCAGTCTTGAGCTCGTGATGTTAAACAAGTTATTCAACCTCTCTTTACCTCAGTTACCTAATCCAAAACTGGAAATACTAATATTATTATTATAAACATCAGGAGTTACATAAGTGTCATTATAATGATTACATGAGATTACAAAACTAGAAAATCTTAACAAATGTTAAGTAAATAGAAATAAAAATTTAACATTATATTCCCATACGTCTCTTGACAGACCACTGATCAAACCATGTATAAGCAAAAACTATAAGCTATGGGCCAAATCTGGCCCACTGCTTATTTGTATATAGCCTATAAGCTAAGAATGGCTTTTATATTTTAAAATGGTTGGAAAACAATCACAAGAAAAATATTTCAGAGGATTGTTTCAAGATGACAAAGTAGAAAGACCATGAGCCAATCTACTCTCATAGTGTTAGTCACCCAGTTGTATCCGATTATTTACGACCCCATGAACTGTAGCCCGTCAGGCTCCTCTGCCCATGGAATTCTCCAGGCAAGAATACTGCCATTTCCAGTCTCATAGGCACACCAAAATTATAACTATTTACAGAAAAACTTCTGATGAGAAAGATCTACCAGAAAAGATCTTCTACAACTAAAGATATAAAGAAGGAATCACAAGGAGACAGGTAAGAGGGGTGGAGGTACAGTGTAGTCAAGACCCACAACCCTCAGTGGGAAAACCGCAAATGTGAGAACGATAACAATTGCAGAGGTTCTCCCCAAGGAGTAAGGGGTCTGAAGCCCTCCTCAGGCTCCCCAGCTCAGCAGTCTGGCACCAGGAAGATGAGCCCCAGAACATCTGGCTTTGAAGGCTAGGTCTACTTTCAGGAGACCCAGGAGCTGTGGGAAATAGATTCGACTCTTAAAAGTTATGGCCAACCTAAACAGCTTATTTGAAGAAGGAAATGGCAACCCACTCCAGTGTTTTTGCCTAGAGAGTCCTGTGGATGGAGGAGCCTGGTGGGCTGCCGTCTATGGGGTCGCACAGAGTCGGACACGACTGAAGCAACTTAGCAGCAGAAGCAGCAGACAGCATATTCAAAAGCAGAGACATTACTTTGCCAACAAAGGTCCGTCTAGTCAAGGCTATGGTTTTTCTAGTAGTCATGTATGGATGTGAGAATAGGACTATAAAGAAAGCTGAGAGCAGAAGAATTGATGCTTTTGAAGTGTGGTGTTGGAGAAGACTCTTGAGAGTCCCTTGGACTGCAAGGAGATCCAACCAGTCCATCCTAAAGGAGATCAGTCCTGAGTGTTCGTTGGAAGGACTGATGTTGAAGCTTAAATTCCAATACTTTGGTCACCTGATACAAAGAGCTGACTCATTTGAAAAGACCCTGATGCTGGGAAAGATTGAAGGCAGGAGGAGAAGGGGACAACAGAGGATGAGATGGTTGAATGGCATCACCAACTGAATGGACATGAGTTTGAGTAAGCTCCCGGAGTTGGTGATGGACAGGGAGGCCTGGTGCACTGCACTCCATGGGTTTGCAAAGAGTCGGACACAACTGAGCGACTGAACTGAACTTGAAGGGTACACACAAAATATCACACACTCCAAGTCTCAGGCCAGAAGCAGTAATGTTAAATGAGCCTGGTTCAGACCCACCTGCTGATCTTAGAGAACCTCTCAGAGAGGGAGGAGGCAACTGAAGCCTCACCCTGGGACATAGATACTGGCAGCACCCATTTTGGGGAGGTCCTCCTACCACAGGGCACTGGTGCTGGCAAATGCCCTTTTGAAATCCCCCTCTGGTTTGTTAGCTTCAGGACCCAGCCCCACCCACCCCCACCAACCTGTAGATACCAGAACTGAGATGCCTCAGGCTGGGCATCTAGCTGGGCGGGGACACAGTCCCACCCACCAGCAAGCAAGCTGAGACCACAGCCACCCCTGGATATGGCCCTATCAAACAGGGGGCCCAGGACTCAACCCCACACACCAGTGCACAGGCACTACACCTGGGACCCTCTGGGCCCTGCAGCCAGAGACCCCAGGACCCAGCTCCACCCACCAGTGGTCAGGCACCAGCCCAATGACCACCACAACCCTACAGCCAGCCATGGAAGGACACAACCATTTCACCAGCAGGCCAATACCAGTTCTAACCCCAGGATCTGGCCCCACTCACCATCTGGCCAACACAAGTATGACATCCTGGACCCCACATCCAGGTGTGTCAGGACCTAACCCCACCTACCCATGGTCTGACACAGATCTGGGACTCCTGGACCCTGGAGCCAGAGACCACAGGACCAGGCTTTGTCCACCTGGCACTAGCCCCAGGATGCATGTTGACCTACTAATGGGTGGGCACCAATCCCAGGATCTCTTGGACCCAGATCCACTAGCAGAAGGACTCTGGCCCAGGGAACACTGAAGCACAGAAACCTGCTTTGTCAATACCCAGTCAACACACCAGAGGGGTGGCACCAGTCAATCAAGTGGGTATAGAAGAAGCATATCTCAACAAAATAAAGGCCATATCTGGTGAGCTCACATCTAACATCATACTTAACAGGGAAAATCTGAATGCATTTCCTCTAAGATCAGGAACAAGGATGTCCATTCTCATCACTTTCATTCAACATAAAACTGGAAGTCCTAGCCATACTAATCAGACCCAAAAAAGGAATAAAAGAAATTCAAATAGGAAAGGAAGATGTAACTGTAGACAGTAGGATTCTATACATAAATCTTAAAGACACCACCAAAAAAATGACTAGAGCTCATCAGTGAATTCAGCATAAAGTTGTAGGATACACAATTAATATACAGAAATCTTTTGTATTTTTATATACTAACAACAAACTATCAAAGAGAGAAATTAAGGAAGCACTCTCACTTAAAATTGCATTAACAAGAATAAAGTAACTAGGAGTAAACCTACCAAAGAGTTGGACATGACTTAAATGACTTAGCACTCAAGCATGCAAGGAGGTAAGAGCTATGCTTGGAAAATTATAACACTGATGAAAGAAATCGAAGATGAGACAGACATATGGAAAGATACACAGCGTTCATGGTTTGGAAGAAATAAGATTGTTAAAATGACCACATTACCCAAGGCAATCTACAGATTCAATACTGCTGCTGCTGCTAAGTCGCTTCAGTAGTGTCCGACTCTGTGCGACCCCACAGACGGCAGCCCACCAGGCTCCCCTGTCCCTGGGATTCTCCAAGCAAGAACACTGGAGTGGGTTGCCATTTCCTTCTCCAATGCATGAAAGTGAGAAGTGAATGGGAAGTCGCTCAGTCATGTCTGACTCCTAGCCACCCCATGGACTGCAGCCTACCAGGCTCCTCCGTCCATGGGATTTTCCAGGCAAGAGTACTGGAGTGGGGTGCCATTGCCTTCTCCAACAGATTCAATGCAACCCCTACTAAAATGCCAATAGCATTTTTCACAGGACGAGAGTAATATTAAAAGTTGTATGGAGACATAAAAGACCCCAAACTGTCAAAACAATCTTGAGAAAGAAGAACAGAGCTGGAGGAATTATACTCTTTAACTTCAGACTATGCTACAAATCTAAAGTAACTGAAACAGTAAGGCACATGAAGAAAAATAGACACACAGATCAATGGAACAGAAGTGAGAGCCCAGAAATAAACGTACACACTTATGGCCAATTCATCTATGACAGCATTCAAGAATACACAATGTGGAAAAGACAGTCTCCTCAATAAGTGGTGCTGGGAAAATTGAACAGCTACATGTAAAACATAATACTGAAATTAGAACATTTTCTCACACCATGTACAAAAATAAATTCAAAATGGATTAAAGACCTAAATATAAGACCAAAGACCATAGAGCAGCTAGAATAAAACATATGTATAATACTCTTTAAATAAATTATAGCCATAGTTTTTTGGATGTCTCTTAAGGCAAAGGGAATAAAAGCAAAGAAAATAAATAGGATCTAATTCAATTTTAAAGCTTTTGCAAGGGAAACCACTGACAAAATGAAAAGACAACCTATGGTGCAGGATAAAATATTTTCAAATGATATGACAGATAAGGGTTTAATATCCAAAATATATAAACAGCTCATAGAACTCAAAAAACAATTCTATTAAAAATGTGCACAAGACCTGAATATACATTTTTCCAAAGAAGGCATTCATATGCCAATAAGCATATGAAAAGATGCTAAGCATCATTAATCACCATAGAAATGCAAATCAAAACCACAGTGAGATATCACCTCACATCTGTTAGAATGGCTGACATCAAAAAGACCACAAATAACAAATGTTGGTGAGGATTTAGAAAAAAAAGAAGCCTTGTACACTGTAAGTGGGAATGTAAATTTGTGCAGCCACTGTAGAATAAAATATGGAGGTTCCACAAAAAACTAAAAACTACCATATGATCTAGCAATTCCAATCTTGGGTGTACACTCAAAGAAAATTAAAATAGCAATTCAAAAAGATACATAAACCCCAATATTCACAGTACCATTAGGTTATTTCCATATCTTGGCTGTTATATAAGTGTCCATCAACAGATGAATGGATAAAGAAGATATATGATTTGTGTGTATACACACAGTGGAGTACTACTCACCCATAAAAAAGCTAAAATATTGCCCTGTGCAGCACCATGAGTGGATCTGAAGGGTATTATGCTTTGTGGAACAAATCATACAGAGAAAGACAAACATTGTATTATATGTGGACTCTTTAAAAATAAAAATGAATATTCAAAAAAAGAAAATATCTTATGACATGAAAATTATATACAATTTAAATTTCAGGTTCATAAATAAAATTTTTGGACCACAGCTGTGGTCAAGCATTTATATGCTGTTACGGTTCCTTCTCTGCTACAGTGGCAGGGTTAGGATAGACTATATAGTCCAGAAACTCTAAAAATATTTACTATCTGGACCTTAACATCGGTTTGCCAAACTCTGTCTAGATCTCAGTGTCAAAATCATCACCCGGATCATGTGATAGAATTGCAGAGTTTCCAGATCCTGCCCTAAATGTTCTGAATATGTGATAGAGCCTAATATTATCCATTTTTCTAAATCCCCTTAAGAACTCCAGTTTATCCAGTCCCAGGCTTTAGACATCACTTAAATTCTAATGACACTTAAGTCTATCTGTAGTCCAGAATTCTCTCATAACTTCTAGACTCATAAATCCCAGAGTTTTTCACATTACACATAGATGACTAATTGACATCTTTGACCGGGCATATCTAAAGCTAACTTTTGCTCATATGCTCTGCCAATCTTTTCCACCTCCAGTCTTCCCCACTTCAGTTAATGGCACTAGCAGTCACTTAGGCAAAAACCCCAGGAATCTTTCTTGATTACTCTTTTCTTGATCCTGTGTTCCATCAAATCAGAAATCCTATTGCCTTTGCCTCCAACATATAAGGAATCCAATCACTTCCACTTATGTTCACCCACCATCACCCTAGTCTACGACATTGTCAAGGCTCACCTGCTGCTGCTGCTGCTGCTAAGTCGCTTCAGTCGTGTCCGACTCTGTGCGACCCCATAGACGGCAGCCCACCAGGCTCCCCAGTCCCTGGGATTCTCCAGGCAAGAACACTGGAGTGGGTTGCCATTTCCTTCTCCAATGCATGAAAGGGAAAAGTGAAAGTGAAGTCGCTCAGTCGTGTCCGACTCTCAGCGACCCCATGGACGGAGGCCCACCAGGCTCCTCCGTCCATGGGACCCTCCAGGCAAGAGTACTGGAGTGGGTTGTCATTGCCAGATTACTACAATTGCCCCGTAACTGTTCTGCCCGCTTCCACTTGTTAAAGTCTAATATTCGGTAAGATAAACTTGTGATTCAAACAAACATGTGTCAAAGATTTGAGCCAATGCATTAATTAATGCAGGAAGCAGTAAGATCTTAAATCTGATCCAAAGACCATTTGAGAAGCTAATTATTTCTAGTAATGTTAGGATATTATTCATGGATTAGGTATAAAACTAATTACTATCTGATAAAGCCATAACTGTAAACTTTGGATTTTTTTTACAGTGGGAATTAAATTATTTGCCTCTGTGGTAGGCAACAACCTACAAGTTATACTCTGTTTCAAAAGGTTATACAATAGTCTAGACAATAGAAAGTCAAGTCTAGCACTGTACTGCAAAAAGTCTCAGTAACTTATTTTACCAAGTTCCAAGTTTTTTATAAACTTTTCTGACACACCCTTTTCCTTCTCTGTATAGATTATTATTCCACACAACAGCCCAAATGATCATTTGAAAGCATAAACAGGGTCATAAAACTAAAATACAAACTCCTTAGTACAGCCAAGAGATGGCTACGTGACTAGACCCCAGCCTAGCTTTCTGACCTCAAGGCTACCACTCTTACCCGTGCACAAGGTTTTGATTTCTCTGGCCACAGTTTCACTTCCTGGAATACTTGAGGCTTATTCCTACCACAGGGCCTTTGCAGGAACTCTTCACCATACCTGAAACTATCTGCCCAAATCTGTTGGTTGTCTCCTCATCACACAGGACTCAGCTTAACTATCACCTGAGAAGACCTAAAATACCTACCTAACTCACCCTATTAGTCCTTCATTCACCCTACTTCCCTCATAGCAATTATCCCTTTAGTTTTGTTTGCCTATAGTTTTCTCTATGTCTCACCCCACCATTAAAAAGTAAATGGCATGGAAGGATCGGATTCTGTCCTGATAACAGATATGTCCCCAGCAACCAGCACAGCAATTGACACATAGGTGCTCCATAAACATTTTAATTCACTGATCTGGAATGCATTCCAAGTTCTGCCCCTGTATCTGTCACTAACTGGCAACTCTGGATTTGGGCAAGTCCTTCCCTCTCCCTTGAACCCCAGTGTTACCATCTAGAAGATAACGGTGTGGAACTAAATTATCTGCAAGGTACATACCAGCTTTATAATGCTACCAAAGATTTTGTAAACTGATATATCACAGCCACTTTTCAAAAGCAGCCGAGAATAGAGCAGCAGGCATCATCACCACCACCATCACTGATATACACAATAAGCATTTATTCAGGCCCACTGTCAGCTAGACTCTCTGCTAAAAGTTGAAAGACAGCAAATGATTAAAATAAAAAAACATATTCTTCCCACATAGAGACGGTAATCTAATTTAATTAGGGAAATATTCCATATATATGCAAAGCAAAGTAACAATACGAAGTACTATGTGTGTGCGTTCAGTCGTGTCCAACTGTTTGGGACCCCATGGACTGTAGCCTGCCAGGATCCTCCGTCCCTGGAATTTTCCAGACAAGAATACTGGAGTGGGTATCTATTCCGTTCTCCAGAGGATCTTCCCGACTCAGGGGTCAAACCCGCATCTCTTACGTCTCCTGCATTGGCAGGCAGATTCTTTAGCATTAGCACCACCTAGGAAGCCCCCAAAAAGTACTATGGGTGCACGGTGCTAAGTCACTTCTGTCCTGTCCAACTCAGTGCCACCCTATGGACTATAGCCCATCAGGCTCCTCTGTCCAAGGTATTCTCCAGGCAAGAATACTGGAGTGGTTTGCCATACCTTCCTCCAGGGGATCTTCCCAACCCAGGGATCGAACCCACATCTCTTACATCTCCTTCATTGGCAGGTGGGTTCTTTACCACTAGCACCTCCTGGGAAGCCCACAAAGTACTATGCAATTGCCAAATAAGTTGTAATCATAATAATTTTGATAGCTAAAATGTATTAAGAGCTTACTATGTACCAGGTATTAGTCTTAAAAATGTATCTTTATTAAGTTACATAAACTTTATAGCAAACTTACATGACTATCATTTTTAAAGCCCTAGGAAATAGATACTAGTTATACTATATCTAGTCACAGATAGCAAGCGTTACTAGAATGTATAAGATCTCACCAAGGACCGAGTAACAGGAATTCTCAGAAAACAAAACAAAACAGAAGCTGAGCTGAGAATGGGACTTAGACCACTGAAGTGGAAGAGAGAAACCATCCCAAGAAGAAGGAACAACTTGAGGTAACATATTGAAGGGGAAATGCATTTAACAGTTTCAGGGCATGAGGAGCTGAGTGCTTTGACTAGAGTAGAATTGTCTGGTAAAACAACTGAGACACAAGTTTGAAAAGAAAGGTGGGACGTGAATAGTGGACGCCATGCTAAGAAGTGCGGCCTTGTTTCTGGAGATACTGAGGATTCAGTGGCATTTTTTGAGAGTAGAGTTTCACTTTCAAAATAACCACCTCGGAAGATTAATGGGGCCATTAGTAGGCTAGCCCTGAAGTCCAGGTTGTGAAGTGATAAAAGGTCTATATTAGGGTGGTTACAATAGGAGAGAGGAATTTGGGGCTGTAAAGGAAAATAGAAGAAAAATTAACAACTGTAACTGGTGCCTGACATGACATTAGGTGACAAGATAGACATGACAAAAATAACCCCAGCTGTTTTTTTTCTAGTGAGAAGAGGAAGAACAAGTGTTTTTAACTGAAATAATAGTTTACTTACAATGCTGTATTAATTTCTGCTGTACAGCAAAGTGCCTCAGTTATACATACGTGTGTGTGTGTGTGTGTGTGTGTGTGTGTGTGTGTAGTTGTTGTTTAGTCGCTAAGTCCTGTCCAACCCTTTGCAACTCTGTGGACCATAGTCCATCAGGCTCCTCTGTCCATGGGATTTCCCAGGCAAGAATACTGGAGTGAGTTGCCATTTCCTTCTCCAGACCCTAGTATTCTAGTTAGGGTGTTTTTGACAGAAATGAAAATATCTTGAGGAGTGGGAGATAAAATGAGAAGTTACAGAAAAACTTTGGACACATTTATATAATGTCTGATGACCCTGAGAAGACACAGTAATGTAAATAAGTGCCAAGTTACTTGACTTCAGTTCAACAGAATAAAGAAAATAGTGACTGCATTATCAAGTGCTCAAGAGACATTCAATAATAACTGTTATCAATGTCTAGAAAGGTATAAAGCCCTACTGGAGACAGAGTTCATGTTTCCTGCTTGGCTGAAAATTATGAAAAGCTATCTGAACCTAATCAGAGCACAGTGAGAGATGAGGACATTCTATTCATACTTGGAATTATGGGATCCTCCCTTTGTCCCTCTTGATCTACTCTCCAGTCTTCATCCTGTTCTCTGCCTTCAGAAGGTGACCTATATGGACCTTAGCAACTGGCTCCCTTCCCTCTGGCTTCTGGATGGACTTGGCCAGTATGATCTCCAGTTGGAGATCAAAAGGAGAAGAAAACAAGATCAGGATGTTTGATTCTCTGGCTTCCTCCCTGCAAGGTTGCTCTGGCCTGGCTGTGTCCCTAATCCAAAGGTCACTGCTCCTCTCAAGACTTTACACAAGTTTTCCCTTTCAAGATCTAGTAACTGCTCCCTCCCTCCATTCATTCCATGGGTCTAGGACTGGTAATGTCTTCACTGCCACCATCCTTGAATTGCTACACAGTCCCCTGCAGCTTCTCCACACCTGTACCTCTATAAATAATCCCCTCATAAATAAATCTTCCATGAATGATGCTAATTTTCTACTTTCTTGCAGTTGGGATCTTACCAATACATTAAGTATTCCTTAAGTGGCCCCCTTGAAACAGATTTTCACAGTGAGATTCTGAGATTGACTTGGTCATATTGAAGAGTATGGGAATAGCCTTCTTGCTGAGGGGAAAAATAGGAGTAGGTAATCTACAGCATACAGTGGCATTGTAATCATTCAAATTATTACCTATCACAGCATGGGATAATGAGGGCAATGTCTTGGGAGATCAAATGGCCATAGCAATTAGTCCACAAAGGCCTGAACAACACTTCCTTCATCAGAGCATTATGACAAACATGGGGAACACCACCAACCTCCAAGAATTCTGTGATAGCTGTACTCTTCAGGTCATGGATGATAGTAGGGGATGCTATCGTGGAAATGTATGTCCTGTTCTCAGTGGGAATATGGGATCCTGAAGGGCTAATGGCAGGAAGGTGTCATTTAACAATCAACCAGTGACATGGTAGGTACAATTTACACAGTAAAACCCAGGGACAAAATGGGAACCAAAGTATCGACCTGCAGGGATCTGCAGTGATGGTTAATTGATCATGGAGATCTCAAAATGGAACACACAAACTGTACCAATGGGCTGCTTGCCATCCAGAGGCAGGACAAAAATCTTGGTCTACTAAACAGAAACTCACTAAAGTGACAGTTCATGGCCGCTGGTACAATTCCCAAACTTAAGTCAATTCAAGGTGTGAAGCCCTTGAGGCCACAGAAGTAAACTGTAAATCTTCTCAAAGCCTTCTCCAGAAGTACTTGCGGCCATATACTATGGAAAGAGAAATAGTCAGTTCTTTTGGAGATTATTAGATATAGACTAATAAACTTGCACTAATTCCCAGGAACCAAAATGCCCCAGTGGTTCACCATCAGAATAGGGACTTTTGGACAGTAGATGGAGTCTTGGCCTCAGTCTAGCAGCTTAGCTGGACTGGGAGCGGCATAGCTAATAAGTGGAAGATTCTCCTCTTTCATTCCCTGACCCAAGCACTGAGGGCTATTATAGTAGGGTGAGTCAAATGTTGGCTCCTTGGAACTGCCTCTTCCCCAAATGATGGTAAACCAAATGACATACTGCATCTCCGGGGAAACCAGAAAGACTAGTGCCACCATCAAAAACTTGAAAGACACCAGGGTGATGATATTTACCACATCCTCACTTCACTTGCCTGCCTGGTTGTTGTAAAAGCTCAAGTGGGTCTTGGTGAAGAAAGAATTGTGATATAGAAAATATCACAAGCTTCATCACCTGGTACTGCCAATCACAACTGCGGTTTCGGATTTGGCATCTTTACTAGGCAAAATCAGAATATCCCTTAGCACCTGATAGACAGCTATTGACCTGGAAAATGCTTTCTTTTCCATCTTGATCAGTAAGGAAGACTATAAGCAGTTGGAATTTACATGGTAGGAACAATAGTATATCTTCACTATCACACCCCAGGGTTGTGTCAATTCTCCTCCTCTCCATCATAATAGAGTCCAGAGGCCCCTTAACATCATGCTGATCCATTACATGATAACATATGGCTAATGACTTGACAAGACGGAAGACTCAAGAATCCTGTATGCCTCCTTAAGATATATGTACGCCAGAGGGTAGAAGATAAATTTTGTGAAAGTTCAGGGACTTGCCACACTGGTGATGTTTTTAGAAGGTTTAGTGATCGGTGATACGTCTGGATATCCTTTATAAAGCAAGGGACAAGTAGCAATACCTTATATTAATATTTCCCTCTCTGAAGAAAGAGGCACAATGCTTGGCAGGACTCTCTGGATTTCAGAAGCAAATATATCCCACATCTGGGTGTAGTGTTCTGACACATTTGCCAGGTAAATCATAAGACTACACTGCCTGGCTTAAATGTGGCTAGTAGGGAGCCCAGAAAGGAGACTGGAAGGAAGTAGGAAGGTGCTGTGAGATTATTCCCCTTGCTTCCTCCCTGCAAGGCTGCCCTGGTCTCATTGTGCCTCTAGACAAAGATGACTGGCCCCTCCTATCAGCCTCCTCTGAATGAGTCTCTTGTTCTGGGTGCCTATAACTTCTCCCTCCTGGTATCCCTTCAACTTAGAGATAACAACTGCTCCCTTTGACATGACCATGCTACTGTTTGTGGATCCTTTATACCTACAGCTCTGCCAACAGTCCATTTATAAAGAGTCCTCCTTCAATTTTTCTTAATCTGAATGTACCTCGTGCTTCCTATTAGCACATACTGACAAACCCAGTTGGAAAGCAGGTTTTACATGTGTGCTAATAGACTATACAATCTAGGTGTCATAGTTAAGCACTTAAATCACATGTCCGCCGTTTACTAACGGGTATGATTTTAGAAGGGCTTCCCTGGTGGCTCAGTGGTAAAGAATCTGCCTGCCAACGCAGGAGACATGGGTTCAATCCCTGGGTCAGGAAGATCCACTGGAGAAGCAAATGGCAATCCACGCCAGTATTCTTGCCTGGGAAATCCCATGGACAGAGGAGCCTGGCGGGCTATGGGGTCACAAAAGAGTCAGACACAACTGAAGTGACTAAACAACAACACATGACTTTGGAAAGTATGTTTCATCTGCAGGTTCTTTTGCAGGTGAAACTCAGTTTCACCTGCAAAATGGCAATAGTACCTCACAGAGCTGTTGTAAGAATTAAATAAGACACTACATGTAAAGGGCTTGCCACGTTGCCCGGTGTGACGCATGTATTCAATGATGTGAGTTATGCTTTTTACCTTAAGCTCCTAGCATTCACAGAGGAGGGAAGTACAGTTCGAAAATTCATTAATTAGGGTCCTGTTTACAGTTTTATTGTTAACTCTAATTGCTTGTTTGAAATAGTCTCCTGACTTCATTAAAGTAATTATTGCCTGTCAGTAAATGATAGGTTTAAATTTCTGCACATATGCTAGAATTTCACACATTGTGCACTTCACAGCAGGAACCCAGTCTTAGTCAACACTTTCTTGCTCTGACATCTGCACTCAATGCATAGGGTCTTACTTAAGCACAGACATAATTATCCTTCAAAATAAAAGTATAAACAGCATTGCCGATCTTGGATTTGTTAATGTGCTCCCTTAGTGTGAACATTCTAGTTACATTATCCGTGTTAGACTGTCAGCATCACTGTCAGCAAGTCCTGGTGCAAAATAACAAAGTGGAACTCCAGGAAACTGAAGCAAGGCTGAGGGTGGAAGGGAAGGATCCAGGGAGGAGAGCTTGCCAGCCCTGAGAAATCAACCAGGAGCACGAGTCCAGGGCAAAGTTTGGAATCGCAAGTCAAGGGTATAGGCCTCAAATGCCATATAAGCCTTAGAAAGCTCATGCAAGCAAGAGTCACACAATGTATCTAATATTTAAGAAATTATTGATTCAATACCTACAATGTGCAAGAATTCATAATAGGTAGTAAGTTAGGCCAAGAGCTAGGACATAGAAAACAAAGACAAGACAGAGGCCCAAAGTCCGAAGTCTAAGCAAACATCCTGAACAAAGACATTGCACAGAAAAGCAGAAGTTCAAGTAGCCAGACAAGCCACTGGGGCAAGCAACATGGAGAGCTGCCCAAGGCTTTAGGAACCAAAGTCAAAACCTCCTTTATCATTGGGGAGCTTCTCCTGTGCTTCCTTCCCAGGGAAAACCCATGTTCAAGCTCACAAATTAACCTTAAGAGTTGCAGAAGACTGGAGGGAAGAAGGAAGTTAAATTGAGAGCAGTAAAGAGCTCCTAGGAAACATACATAAAATGTACACATATAAAAAGTTTGTGTTATAAGTCTTCAGTCCTGCCCAGAAGCCCAACAGTTTTTTGCTTGTCTGGTTTCATTTCCCACATTATATTATTCATAGACTGGAATACTTTAAGTCTGATAAAAATCAGATGACTTTCTCACCACCAATAAAGGGAAGAGAGAAATATATGCAGTGAGTTTATGGGGCTGCAAAGGGAAATTCTGGATATTGTGTCTATAAAACTAGGGATAAGATTCCATTCAAGATAGAGGAAAGCAGCTGTATGCTGTAGGTCAGAGAAAACAGCAACAAAAGACAACAGAAAATGAACAAACGAGGGGAGATGAGCTTTGGGTTATGTTGTAACCACCCAGGAACCACCCAGGCCAACACTCTATCCCAAGATGACCTGAGTTACAGGGGGAGAGGGATGAGAAGATATTAAAAGAGGTGGTGGTCGTGGTTTAGTGCCAAGTTGTGTCTGACTCTTGTGAACCCGTGGACTGTAGGCCACCAGGCTCCTCTGTCCATGAGGATTCTCCAGGCAAGAATACTGGAGTGGGTTGCCATGCCCTCCTCCAGAGGATCTTCCTGACCCAGAGATCAAACCTGGGTCTAGTTTCTTGAAAGTGTAGAGGGTACTTACTGGCTTTTCCAAAATTCCAATATGCAAAACAATGAAAGTGCCCATCCCAAAGTGGGTTCTATTATCTAAATCACAAAAGAATTTTACTTTTTCTCAAAGACTTTTCCAAGTACATTTAATTAGCTAATCATGTCCATCTAAATGGTTTGCTAAAAATAAACAATATGACTATATTTGTCTATGAACAATATAGCCATGTATTTTGTGTTATATGTGATTTTCAAAATAAATCTGCCCATGCATATACAATTCTATCATGTATTCTTGGAGAGCCATGGGTTCATACATAACTTAGGTTGGGTTGCCCAAGAAGCTGACCCTGAGATGAGAAATGATACAAGTGGTAGGTATATCTGGGGTGGGAGGTGATCCCAGGAAGCACTTGTAGGAAAATAGGGAAACATTTCAGGGAGAAAAGGAAGCCAATATAGAATGAATACTGAGCAGGTTACCACTGTGAGTAACTGGGGCTCAATCCCACTAGAGACCTCAAAAAGATAGTAAGAATACTCCTCAAAGTTATCCCAACAAAGTGGGAAGGAGTTGCAGTATTTATCCACCAACTGTTGAGGGCTGCTTCACTAGCTGGGACAGATGCATTCACTCCCTAGCATAGGTCACAGGGGCACCAGCATCAGAAAAAGCACACGGACAAGTACTCAGTGCTTTCAGTTCAAAGATGTCAGATGGATATATACAGAAATGATGAGTGCCCAGGAGATATGAGTGGGGTCCATCTCTCAGTGTAACTGCAATACACACACACATCTTTTTACAGATACCTGAAGGATGGAGGAATAAGCTGAATGGCATTTCAAGGCATATTCCAACTGTATCATTCTTTAATTATATAAAGAAACTATCTAACATTTTTATAATTACTATAATAGACAAATACACATTGCTAGAGACTGAATGATTTTGCTCCCCCCACCAAAATTCTTCTGTTGAAACCTAACCCCCAAGCTGGTGGTATTAGTAGGTAGGGCATTAAACCATGCAATATCACGGTAATCCAAGCCTATGCCCCAACCAGTAACACTGAAGAAGCTGAAGTTGAACGATTCTATGAAGAACTATAAGACCTTTTAGAACACCCAAAAAAGATGTCCTTTTCATTATAGGGGACTGGAATGCAAAAGTAGGAAGTCAAGAAACACCTGGAGTAACAGGCAAATTTGGCCTTGGAGTATGGAAAGAAGCACAGCAAAGGCTAATAGAATTTTGCCAAAAGAATGCACTGGTCATAGCAAACACCCTCTTTTAACAACACAAGAGAGGACTCTACAATGGACATCACCAGATGGTCAACACCGAAATCAGGTTGATTATATTCTTTGCAGCCAAAGATGGAGAAGCTCTATACAGTCAGCAAAAACAAGACCAGGAGCTGACTGTGGCTCAGATCATGAACTCCTTATTGCCAAATTCAGACTTAAATTGAAGAAAGCAGGGAAAACCACTAGACCACTCAGGTATGACCTAAATCAAATCCCTTATGATTATACAGTGGAAGGGAAAAAAAGATTTAAGGGCCTAGATCTGATAGATAGAGTGCCTGATGAACTATGGATGGAGGTTCGTGACATTGTACAGGAGACAGGGAACAAGACCATCCCCATGGAAAAGAAATGCAAAAAAGCAAAATGGCTGTCTGAGGAGGCCTTACAAATAGCTGTGAAAAGATGACGAGCGAAAAGCAAAGGAGAAAAGGAAAGATATAAGCATCTGAATGCAGAGTTCCAAAGAATAGCAAGGAGAGATACGAAAGCCTTCCTCAACAATCAATGCACAGAAATAGAGGAAAACAACAGAATGGGAAAGACTAGAGATTGATTCATGAAAATTAGAGCTAGCAAGGGAACATTTCATGCAAAGATGGGCACAAAAAAGGATAGAAATGTTATGCACCTAACAGAAGCAGAGGATATTAAGAAAAGGTAGCAAGAATACACAGAAGAACTGTACAAAAAAGATCTTTGCGACCCAGATAATCATGATGGTGTGATCACTCACCTAGAGCCAGACATCCTTGAATGTGAAGTCAAGTGGGCCTTAGAAAGCATCAATATGAACAAAGCTAGTGGAGGTGATGGAATTCCAGTTGAGCTATTTCAAATCCTGAAAGATGATGCTGTGAAAGTGCTACACTCAATACACCAGCAAATTTGGAAAACTCAGCAGTGGCCACAGGACTGGAAAAGGTCAGTTTTCATTCCAATCCCAAAGAAAGGCAATGCCAAAGAATGCTCAAACTACCGCACAATTGCACATCTCTCACACACTAGGAAAGTAATGCTCAAAATTCTCCAAGCCAGGCTTTAGCAATACATGAACCGTGAACTTCCAGATGTTCAAGCTGGTTTTAGAAAAGGCAGAGGAACCAGAGATCAAATTGCCAACATCCACTGGATCATTGAACAAGAAAGTTCCAGAAAAACATCTATTTCTGCTTTATTGACTATGCCAAAGCCTTTGACCATGTGGATCACAATAAACTCTGGAAAATTCTGAAAGAGATGGGAATACCTGACCACCTGATCTGCCTCTTGAGAAACCTGTATGCAGGTCAGGAAGCAACAGTTAGAACTGGACATGGAACAACAGACTGGTTCCAAATAGGAAAAGGAGTACGTCAAGGCTATATATTGTCACCCTGCTTATTTAACTTATATGCAGAGGACATCATGAGAAACGCTGGGCTGAATGAAGCACAAGCTGGAATCAAGATAGCCAGGAGAAATATCAATAACCTCAGATATGCAGATGACACCACCCTTATGGCAGAAAGTGAAGAGGAACAAAAAAGCCTCTTGATGAAAGTGAAAGTGGAGAGTGAAAAAGTTGGCTTAAAGCTCAACATTCAGAAAACTAAGTTCATGGCATCTGGTCCCATCACTTCCTGGGAAATGGATGGGGAAACAGTGGAAACAGTGTCAGACTTTATTTTTCTGGGCTCCAAAATCACCACACATGGTGACTGCAGCCATGAAATTAAAAGACGCTTACTCCTTGGAAGGAAATTATGACCAACCTAGATGGCATATTGCAAAGCAGAGACATTACCTTGCCAACAAAGGTCCGTCTAGTCAAGGCTATGGTTTTTCCAGTGGTCATGTATGGATGTGAGAGTTGGACTGTGAAGAAGGCTGAGCACCAAAGAATTGATGCTTTTGAACTGTGGTGTTGGAGAAGATTCTTGAGAGTCCCTTGGACTGCAAGGCAATCCAACCAGTCCATCCTAAAGGAGATCAGTCCTGGGTATTCATTGGAAGGACTGATGTTGAAGCTGAAAGTCCTATATTTTGGCCACCTGATGCAAAGAGCTGGAAAAGACCCTGATGCTGGGAGGGACTAGGGCCAGGAGGAGAAGGGGATGACAGAGGATGAGATGGCTGGATGGCATCACCGACGCGATAGACATGAGTTTAAGTAAACTTCGGGAGTTGGTGATGGACAGGAAGGCCTGGTGTGCAGCAATTCATGGGGTCGCAAAGAGTCGGACACGACTGAGCGACTGAACTGAACTGAAGGTCATAAGAGGTGAATGCCCTTATAAATATCACCCCAGAGATCTCCCTCTCCCCTTTTGCATGTGAGGCTATAGCAAAAGCAGCCATCTATGAATCAGGAAGACAGTAGTCATCAGAGAGTGAATCTACCAGCACCTTGAACTTGGACTTCCCAGCCTCATATTGTGAGAAATGTTTCCTGTTTAAGCTGCTGAGTCTAAGATATTTTTTGTTACAGCAGCCCAAAAGATCTAATACACACATATACACATTGATGACAGAACTTGGATTAATGTAAGTTTCAAGAAGGCAAGGACCACTGATGTCTTATTCACTACTGTAACCTCTTGTTCACCCTGTACCCAGTACTGTGTCTGTCACATAGGAAGCTTTTTGATCAATAGTTGAACAAATGAACAAGTAGGGAATCAAAGTACTCAATTCAGTTCATGTTTACACGTCTCTGGTTGACTAGTCATCTACAATCTTTTGCTTATTTGAACAGAAGTCTTCTTTCTAGCAGAGGTCAGCTAATACTCTACAGATCACAATTTTCTGTAAGGGAAAGAGCTCCTCTTTAAGCTAACAAATGACTGTGTTTTACAATAGCATGACAGACAGGTTCTTAATTGATTTGCTAATAGTTTTTCCCCATATATGGTCATTAACTCCAGCTGACTCTTTAGCCATAATGCAGTGTGTGTATATCTGTGCCACATACAGGTGTATTTCCATACAGACAAATAAACAGGAGCCCATGCAAATAGGTTGACTTTATCTGTATCAATTTACTTTTATGGTACACTCCCAAGTTTTGACAACTGGTTTAGCACAATTTAGCTGCAAGCACTTAAAATATTCTTGAATGTGGGGAAGTAACAAAATGCCTTTTCACAAGCTGCAGAAAGACAGTTCACAAGAAAATTAGGACAATTTTGCATAGCAACTTGTGTATTTACATACCAACAATCCATTTAATGAAGAGCACCAAAAATAGCAGATCAAGTAAGTCCAGAAGCTGCAAACACAACACATTCTGCTAAATTCAAAACAATAGAAGTTGAGCAAGCCTGGTCTGTGTTCTAATAGTGGAAAAATTCAATGCTTCTAAAAAAAAAAAAAAAAATCCCGGCTTGCCTTCTTTGAACTAGGAGTAACTGTATGCTGATCACATAGGATGTGGTACTTATCTCCAAATCTCAGCCATCCTAGTGAATTCACTTCCCTTCTGAAGTACTGTCCTGGTCCTGACAGCGAGTCAATTAGCCATCAGTGACAGAGTGCCCACTGTGAGCTGAACACTGAACTAAACATTATTGAGGGCAGACCAAAGAAACAAGGCTTAGTTCCTGCCCTTGAAGAGTTACAACCCTGTTGCTTAGATAGGACATACCTTTTAAAAATGAACCCTTCAAAATGCTTACAAAGCAGCATCAAGGAGTGCCAATTAAGAACACAGAGAGGAAGGGTGAAAAAGATTGTGGCTGAAATCTAAACATCCATGAAGTGGCTAGATGGGAAAACACTTATTGACAAATGTTAAAATAGCTGTACTAGCAAAGGGATTGCAAATCAGTTGCCCCCAATGGAAGCAGTTTGTAGCCCATTTGGCGAGCAAAGTGCGTTTTAAAATGTGTAATCAAATGCCTACAGGCTCTATCATGACCTATTCATATTACCTCTGATAGTTCTACATATTTACAATTACTTACTAGCCTGGTCATTGAAGACACATAAATTTGTCATCCCTGAACTACAGGCACACTTCTAAAGCTGGCAAAATGGTTTAGGATCCTGCTACTCAAAGTTGTGGTCCAAGGACCAGCAGCAGCCACAGCATCACCTGGGAGCCTGTTAGAAAGGCAGAATTCCAGGCTCCACCCCAGACCTGCTGAATCAGAATCTGCATTTTCACAAGATCCAAACTAAAGTTTGAGAACTACTGGTTCAGGATACATGAAAAGAAAGCCCTACCTCAGCCAAGAATAGTTACATATGGAGACTGTGCTACCCACCAAGTGAAAATACAGGGTGAAAATAAAGCCAGCTTCAAAAACATTGAGATCATATGAGCTACATGTAACATAGCACATATCATATCATACTGGAAGTGATTCTTAAACATCAGTGCTCATCAGAATCACTTGAAATGCTTAGACTCCGCAGCTCTACTCTGGTGGTGATCTTGATTGAGGCTATGTAGGGTGGAGCCTTTCAAACAAACACACACCGGTGATGCTGAGTGCTATAGATGAAAGCGCGTCTCCGCCAAATTCAATGCTGAAGCCCTAGCCCTCAGTGTGACTATATTTAGACATAGGGCCTTTAGGAGGTAATTACAGTTGAACAGGGATAAAATGTGGAGTTCTAATCCAAGAGGATTAGTGGCCTTATAAAAAGCGGAAAAACTCTCCCTCTAGAGTGCTCGGAGGCAAGGCCACATGAGGACAGAGTGGATGTGTATGAGAGAATCCTTGCCAGAGCCTGACCGTGCTAAATGTTGAGCTCAGACTTCCAGGCTCCAAAACTGTGAGCAAAGAAACATTGAAGCCACCCAGTCTATGGAGCTTTGTCATAGCTGCTCCTCAGACCTCACTTTGCCCTGGACAGACCTTCTTACAGCCCGAGTCTCACAAGGAATGGAAACAGCTTCTCAGTCTTTTCTCCCCCAGGGCCTCTGAGGATCTCAGCAAATGATCCCAGGAAAGTGCACCGCTGTGCTGCTCAAAAGAACGGGGTGAAAGAGCATCAGGGGGGCAGTTGTTATGGTCAAACTGGGGTGGCGCAAGGCAGCTTAGGCAAGGCACTGTGCTGCCAAGGATGGGACAGGGTTCCCCCAGGCAAGGACAGCAGGGAAGGGGGAGCCAGGCTGCCTGCTCCCCACCCTCCACCTGCACTTGTCAGCTGAGCCTGCATTTGGTCTCACTTTCCACTCCAGAGCCCTGCCTGCTGTGACTCCCAGTCCTCCATCCCCAAACCTAATTGTTATGGGGCTTGAATTCATGGCTGAGTATAGATATCTGGCCTGGGGGATGTGGAGGTTCGTCTATCCTGGGCTTCCTGCCTTTTTTCATCTTCAACTCAAGTAAACAAATTCTATGTACAAACGCTGGGTCCCTCCCCTCACCTCAAGTTGCTGCATGTCAGTGCTCCCCAACTCTCCCCTTCACCCTGACCTCAGTGTCTCACACATCTCTCATCTCCATAGCAACAGACTGGGTCACATCAGCTGGCATAAGTAGATGAAGGATTTCCGCAGGCAGAAGTGGAGGCAGGAAGACAAACACTGTAGAACACTGCTTTTCAAACTTTATTAGACATCAGTGTCACCTGGACTGCCAGTTATAATGCAGATGGCAGGGCTCCCATCATTCTGATTCAGTAGGCCTAAGGCAAGACCCAAGAATCTACATTTTTAACCATCATTTCAGTTGATTCCAATGTGATCAGAGGACCACACTTCGAGAACCACTAGTTTGAACCACTGCTACAGAATCACAGTCCGTCACAAAGATGAGACAGTATACCTCTGAGCTCTAGTTTAAACAGGAGAGCTGAGCTCTTTCCTTGTGATGGACATGGGTCCATGAATAGCCTATAAAATCTCTCTTAAAACAAAGGATAGAAAGTTCTAGCAGAGAGGCTTGAGGAGGCATTTCAGAGACAGCAGCCATTTATTCCACACTTACAACTTTTTCCCTAACATCTAAAAGCAGAACCTTCTACTGGTCTCCCACAAATAACCTGTTATTTTGCCCCCTCCTACAAATGCAGATGGTGACCGCAGCCATGAAATTCAAAGACACTTGCTCCTTGAAAGAAAACCTATGACCAACCTAGACAGCATATTAAAAATCAGAGACATTACTTTGCCAAGCAGAGACATTCCTTTGCTAAAAAAAAGTCCGTCTAGTCAAAGCTATGGTTTTCTCGTATCCATAGTCATGTATGGATACGAGAGTTGGACTATAAAGAAAGCTGAGCACTGAAGAACTGATGCTTTTGAACTGTGGTGTTGGAGAAGACTCTTGAGAGTCCCTTGGACTGCAAGATCAAACCAGTCCATCCTAAAGGAGACCAGTCCTGAATATTCATTGGAAGGACTGATGTTGAAGCTGAAACTCCTATCCTTTGGCCACCTGATGTGAAGAACTCACTCCTTGGAAAAGACCCTGATGCTGGGAGGGACTGGGGGCAGGAGGAGAAGGGGACGACAGAGGATGAGATGGCTGGATGGCATCATCGACTCAATGGGCATGAGTTTGAGTAAGCTCCAGGAGTTGGTGACGGACAGGGAAGCCTGGCGTGCTGCAGTCCATGGGGTCACAAAGAGTCGGACATGACTGAGCGACTGAACTGAACAACAGCCTACCTGAATCTTTACTTTGCCCCAGGCCAGAAAACCTTCACATTGTCACCAGATTTTTTTTTAAAAACGGTCTGATCATGGTTCTTCCCTGCTTACGAGCCTTATGACAATAGTTCTCAAATTTCTATGTGAACTGTGTAGGAATTTTTTTTAATTCAGATCCTTGAACCTGCTTTCCACCCTCTACCCACAAGCTAGCAATCACACACAAGCCACTTTTATTCTGAGGATTTAGGGCAGGGCCCAGGAATGTGCACTCCAACAAACTCCACAGGTAATTTTGATGCAAGCTGCAGACAGACCAATGCTTCTAAATTGACACAGAAACTATCTCAGGAACCGTTAGTGTGGTTCATTTAGGGCCCTCCAGAGACACTACTCAGTTTTTAGGACTCCAAGCTCTGTGGGGGCTAACGAGGGGAGATGTTGGGGACCCGAGAAGCTTCCTAAGTTCTGGAAATCCTTTGTGCTGGCTGGTTCTTGAGCAGAGAAGAGTGGGATAAAATACCTGGAATTGATTATTTCAGCAACCACGTCTGAGCACAACCGGAGAGCAGATGGGATTCGAGACTCAGAAGGACTTAGGAGGTGAGGAACTACATACAGGAAGCAGATCAATGGGTCTCTGAGTAGACTACCTCGGTTCCAGGTTTTTGCTCATTGTTTTGTTTGTTTGTTGCGTTCACAAACTCTGATGACAGTGGAATCCTGAAAAATGACAGGAGAAAAACTACCAAAAGCCTTCCTCGGAAAAGGAATGGCCGGGTCTCAGAGATCAGCTGCTTTGGGAGAATTCAAGCATGGGGCATGCCACTGGGCTTCCCTCTCCAGCTGCACTTTTAAGTCAGAGAAGAAAGGTTTCAAAAAAGAAAAGACAGGCAAGGAGCGAGGCAGAAAATACACTCAGTGTCTAGGGGATTGGTGCGGGTGGGGGATTGTGAGGAGAAACAGATGAGGATTTAGAGCAGGGCGTTTTTTTTTTTTTAATTGAGTAAGGAAATAATTCCACAGCATTAAGTGCCACATCACACCAGAGACCAAGCAGAGCAGCCCAGCCCAATACCGCATGCCATATGGTGAATTAGAAGCCAAGCGTGCCTGGTGCTCCAGCTCACAGAAAAAGCTACCTTCCCAAAGTTGATAATTTTGCAGACCACCTGGGGTTCTTTCACAGTAGCATCCCTTGGGGCACAAGGCTGCTTTATCCTCCCACACCACCCCCACAAGGACTGGTGGCTGACTCAAGCAAAGGGAGATTCCTCTCCCTCCCAAAACTACATATTTCAGTGCAGCCAACAATGAGGCAGTCAGCCTGCTTCCAGGGAAGAGTTTGCTCTGATTTCAGTCTTTGAGCCAGTAAAGCTACTTGATGAGAAATAGCCAGTGACAAAACCTAATTTCAGGGACAGTCATGGTGCCCTCACTGATGTTCCTCATTGCAACTATCGAGGATTTTCTAGTGTTACACTTGAATAGATGAGGTGTTGATCCTTGTTCTGGACTTTTCTATATGTACATACACACACACCCCTTCTTAAACTCCCTTGTCCCATGTGCCATTAAATCAGGCACACAGGGGAGTGATTGTTAATCTGATATCTGAATCCAGCCTAGTGTATTAATGGGTACCAGTGACTGCAGGATCACATTCAAATATGTCAGGTAAGTGAAATCATCATTAGGAGTCAGACAGGACTGGGTCCCGATGCCAGCACCGTCACCTACAAGCTGCCTGACCTTGAATGAGTCATTTACCCACTGTGAGCCTCCAGTCTCCCAACAGCAAACCTGGGAAATACTGGTATATATCTCAAAGGGAGGGGTTAGCAGCATTCAACAAGGTAATGTAAGCATAGCATCTAGCCCAGATCCCATCAAAGAGCAAATGTCCCATAATTTATCATTTTGATATTGCCAATGTCACTCCTCTATAGCACTGTAGGCATTTCAGCAAGAAAGTTCTAGGGACAAATTAACAAGGACTTCCCTAAGTGGTCCAGTGGTTAAGACTCTGTACTTCCAGTGCAGGGACTGCTGTTTTGATCCCTGGTTGGGGAGCCAAGATCCCACATACCACGTGACAATGCAAAAAAATACAAATGGAATACAGACGCATTAACAGTGGTCATTCTAGGTGTTAGAGAAGTTAGTCGAGAGCAGTTGAGTTTGGGACCTTGCTGATTTCCAGCACACCCACAACAGAAGTCATCAGAAATCCTGGATCTTGCCTTACTGCTGGCTTGTCCCAGGCCTCTCAGTGCCTGTCTCCTGAGCACTGGGACTAGGTGGCCTCCTCCACATTACAGACAAGAAAATGGGCCTAAAGAAAACACAAGGCAGGGCTGCTCTGACCCTTGGTGCTGATTAGTGGACCATTTTTGGCACTGTGTCCCCACAGTGTGTCTCTGGTTTTCATTTCACACCAGAACCAAATTCAAATTAGGGGTTCATTGACAGTAGGAATTCTGCCATAGAGAATAAAATAATTGTGACATGTTTCTTTTAAAGCTGATTTTTACTTAATAAACTGTTGGGGATAAACTGGTGCCATAAAAAATGTTCTTTATAGACTAACCAGTAAGTTTAAAGGTCCAAGGCAATATCTGTACTTAGGTAACTGTTATACTCATGGTAGAGGATACATTTTTAACATGTCAGACTACATGTATAGCTGCCAATTAAATTTCTAATTAAATGTCCACTCTGCACAGTGAGGAAGTGCCCTAAACCTGGTCTATCAAAGTGATTCTCTTGGGATGACTAGTGTAATATTAATTTAAGATACCTACATGGGCAATGTGAATAAGCAAACTGTAAGTATACAAGGACCAAAATTAAAGAGGGAATCAGAAGGGATCTATCTTCTAGAGAGAAGACACTGCACCCTCCATATGAAGCAATCGATAGCCCTTTCAGGCAAAGCCTGGGTGTCACCAGGGGCGCAGAGGCCTAAGCAATCTACTAATTATTCTTCAGTGGGGGCCTCTGAAGCTTGCATTTACCCCACCATCCTCACTCTAACCTTGGGTTGCTGATCATAATTAAATTAATCTGGTCAATTAAATAATAGTAATGAGAGAGGAGGTGTTTCCCAGGTGGCTCAGTGGTAAAGAATCTGCCTACCAATGCAAGAGACACAGGAGATGCACATTCGGTCCCTGGGTGGGGAAGATCCCCTGGAGGAGGAAATGGCAACCAACTCCAGTATTCTTGCCAGGACAATCCCACGGACTGAGGAGCCTGGTGAGCTACATTCCATGGGGTCACAAAGAGTCAGACATGACTGAGCAACTGAGCATGCATGCACAACGAAAGAGGAGGCAACGATCCAGATTCATTTAGTTTTACAGTAACTAGTAGCCATTGTCCTCACAGCCACAACACCTAGGATCCTGGGATAATAAATGCAAAGAAAATTCAAGAACTGAGACTGACCTAGAAAAATCTAAGTGTTATTGACACATGGCCAACCCCACATCATAAATGTTAATGTTTGCACTTCAAGCCTGTTTCAAGCAGAGAAGCTTTCATAAAGTTTTTATAAGCCCCATTTCCCCTGTCCCCTTCCACTGAATATGACCCCTTCATAGAAACAATAGCCATATGACCCAGGAGTGGTGGTAGAGGAAATATCAGAAGTGATGGTACAAATTTGCTGACTTAACAATTTTCCATTTTTGCCCCAGTCTCTGATACCACCTTTTCCAGTGTCTTATCTCATCCACTGGCTAACAGACTCAGTCATGACAGGACTCCTTGTCACCACACTAAATTTCAAAACTCCTAAATTCCAGATGCTTACGTACCACATAGGAAAAATACCAACTTTTGCCTTTTTCCACCTTTACCCTTATTTACAGGGAGGTAGTAGTTGGGTCCAAGTCATGGGAGTGTGGCATATGAACTTCTGCTCAATTAGATGAGGAAGAAAGGAACAAAGGCACGCCATAGATGGATGGTCATCCAAAGCCTTTCTGATAAATCAGGATTAAGGCAGCAAATGAGAGTTGAAGCAAAGTTTAAAAGGTTTATGCACCACCCCCAATTTCACTGGTAACTCTACCTTACTGTTAGACTTACTATTCATAAGAGTAGAATTATTATGATGATCATGATGTAGTGGTGGTCTTTGGAATCATACACCTGAGCTTCTGCTTGCAAACTGCTCAATAAAGAAATGGTGGGTGTTCTAGGGAAAGGACAAAAGGATACTGGTGCAGGCCTTCTACTCTCTATCAAAGAGGCCCCAGTGTGGCACCTGTCCAAAGATAAAAAATGGGGGTGCCCTAATCTGTGTGTATCTCATCATGCATCTTGTAGGCCATATCTACTACCTAGCCTCAAAAGCAAATGCCAACTGAAAATCATTGCCTATGTTTATTTTGCCCAACTTTGTTATTTTGTGATGTCAGCAGCCAGGTCCACCTTGCACGTCTCACTGTCACTGCCCCCCTTTTTTGGCCATGCCACGCAGCTTGCGAGATCTTAGTTCCCCCACCAGGGATTGAACCTGGGACCACCACAGTGAAAGTACAGACTCCTAACCACTGGATCGCCAGGGAAACCCCTAGCACTGCATCTTAGACTCTCATTAAAAGATCTATAAGCACCATGGGTGATCGGGCCTCAGCCATCATGTCGTGAGCTGGCTGAGGGCTGTTTTGCTAGCTTCAATTCTTGCTATGAAGTTTTCCAAATGAGCTTTCAGCACAGAGACAAACAAAAGCAAGACCCACCTGCAGCTGTAGAACTGATAGTCCCCCAACAACTGAAAACTAGTGCACAGTTGGCAGAGGCTTCATCTTTAGCTTTGGCAACACTCTGGGTGCCCCAATTACAACCCCAAACTATTCAGAGGCTCAGCTACCCAAGAAAAGGAAGCACACCAAGATAGCTCCTCTTACAGGCTTTCCCTGCATTGCAATCTCTGGGTCCATGATCACAGATGAATCCAGGGGCTGTTTTTATCCCTACCCCCACCCCCAGGCCCAAGAGGAGACAGTGGTATCCATCAGGAATCTAGAAGCTATTAATCTCAGGACTTTCTTTTCAGCCTGAAGAATGCCCCTTCACTGGTTCCTGTTATTAATGTATAGAGCTGATTCAAAGCACACTGTTTCCGTGCCAAGATTTCACTTTTGGATTTCTTTATCTTTTCCAGCCTGCTCTGTGCTGCACATCAGATGGCCTGGTATGGGGAGGAGTAAAGCGAGAAGCCAGAGAAGGGGAAGGATGAAGAAAGAAGAATCAATGTTGTTGGGTTGGTTTCTTTTTTGTAGCTAGAGCCTGCCTTATGACACATATGGAGCTCTCTCCAACCTGTGCCAGAATCTGAGATTTACAACAGCATTCATCCTTTTGACTTCATTTCAATGTAACAATGATGTATGGGGCACTGACTTAAAGTAAGGTCCCGCGGAGTTCCCTGGTGGTCTAGTGGTTAGAATTCCGGGTTTTCACTGCCATAGCCCAGGTTCAATCTCTGGTCAGGGGACTGATACCCTGCAAGCTATGTGGTATGCCAAAAAAAAAAAAAAAAAAGTAAGATCCTGTGGTAGACTGCAGAGGATGTGGTCCCCAGGCTTTAAGAAGATTCTGGTATGCAGGGAAAATGAGGAGACAAAACTAACTAGGAAATACAAGAGAATGCAGTATACTCTAGTAAACACAGGGAAACCAAAAATAGAGGAGTACAGACAACTTGTGGGAGAGCCCTAGGATTTCAGAGCATGGCTAAGGGCAGAGCAATGCAGAGTGGGAGGGGAAGCAACAGCACAGGGCTCCCATAGCCCTTCCTGAGTTCCTTCTCCAAATGGTAAGGCTCCAAGAACGTTCAACATGGTTCCCAGAAAGGCCTTACACAGGATTGGAGTAGGCACTCGCCTGGTCATATGATTTAGGAGCAAAGAACATCTCCTCACATCAAGTCTATGGCTGCAAAGGAAACATATAAGCCAAAAGATGATATATAAACCTGGAGATCACTCCTGATGTGCATTCCTCCAGAAGAGGAGAAAATGTAAAATCATCACCCACAGTGCCAAGAAGATCCTGATGAAACCCAGGAGTGCCAGGTCCCTAGGGAGGAGTTGAGAGGGAGGAGGAGGAGAAAGGAAAAGGGGTAGGGGGAGCACCAGTTGGGCCAGACTCTGCCAAATCAGCTCAGCACAGCGCTGATAGGGACAGCCTTAGCTTTGATACCTAACTCCACCACCTAATCCTGGACAAGTGACTTAACCTTTGTGGATATCCATTGCCTTGCCTGTGCCATGGTGATAACCATGACACTGCTTATGCAGTGCTGCAGGATAGCACATGCTCGGAAAAACTCCACAGTTCTGTTGACATATGGCCCTGACAGTGAAGAGAAACATGAATAAGGGGAAAATGATGGCTGTGCACCTTGTAGGGACTCCCCGATAAAGGGGAAGGCTGTAAAGGGAAGAAATAGAAGCTTGTCTCTCAGAGCATAGAAGTTGGTTGTAAAGACTTCCAGAAGAGAATTCCAGCAGGAGGTTGGGCCTGTGGGGTAGAAAGAAGCCTGAATGGGAGTAGATGAGGTGCATCTGACAGGAAGAGGCCTCATGGGAGTCATTAGGGCCATCCTAGGGGCCAGTAAGGTGTACCCCCTTCCCATGGGTATTTGTCAGAGAGAAGCACAGACAATGTAACTTTCAGGAATCCTGTAATGAATAGTAATCAAAGGGAGGTTGCTGTGTGTGTCTATATAGGGTGCGTTGGTTAGGCTACAGGGACAAAGGCTGTGGTTACAGGCTCTAGTGATCATTTTAACGCTTATAGCCAGATGGAAAGGCTTTCCTGGTAGTTAAGTGGTAAAGAACTCGCCTGCAAATGAAGGTGACATAGGAGACACAAGTTCGATCCCTGGGTCGGGAAGATCCCCTGGAAAAGAAAATGGCAACCCACTCAAGTATTCTTGCCTGGAGAATTCCAATGGACAGGAGCATGGACAAGGGCTATAGTCCTTGGGGTCACAAAGAGTTGGACACAACTTAGTGATGAAAGAACAAGTCAAATGGAAAAAGCAGAAGTCTGTGGAGGGTGAGAGGTGTGGAATGCTCTATTTTCCTGCACCCCAAGCAAGACACTGGCTTCCCTGCCTATCCCTTACCTACCCCTTCAAATTTCTCTAACTTAAATTTTTTTGGTAATGCAGATTTTGGTTACTTGGGACCATGGTTTGAATGTCTTTATATGGAAGTTTCATGCAACCTCACACCCTTCAATTCCCAAATGAGATGACTTGTGTGGCGGAATCTGTGTGATGGGCACCATAAAAGTCAAAACCAAAAGTTGCAACTAGAAGCTTCAAGAAAGAGAGTCTTTTGAAGCAAGCAAACCAAACCCCAGAGGGGGTCAGTACAGAAAGCTGGTGGATCTGGAGCAGTTAGGAGAAAATAGAACAGCTCCTCTGGGGTGGAGCTGCCCATGGCTGATGCCTGATGCACAGGAAGGAGGCCAGACTGGAATTTCTGGCAATAAGGTATGACGATGCCCCTAGATGAACCCTGAATTTGCTGCCTCTGGAGAGAACTCTTTGATCTCAGAAGGAAGGGGTCTAGGGAATACAGGCCTCACTTGAATAAACAGAAACATCCCTCCTGTTTTCTCAGGGAGCAGAACAGAAAGCATCTGTTCTGCTACCTGGCTTCTTTTCCTTCTGTACTTACCATTCCATGTTCACAGTCTCACTCATAGTTGAGAGATAAGCTTTACAGTATGTACATAATACAAGCCCACAGCTCTTTGATTTCTAGAACAGTCTCTGGCCATGTATATTACAAAGATGAAAGATCCCATGTCTTTTTGATCAACCATTTTGAGAGCTGTTTCATCAAGTTTAAATCCTAGGAATTCCCTGGTGGTCCACTGATTAAGACTCCACACTCCCAATGCTGGTTGGGGAACTAGATGCCACATGCTGCAATTAAAGATTCTGCGTGCCACAATTAACCATCACACATGTTGCAACTAAGACCCAGAACAGCCAAATAAATTGTACTTATGGAAAAAGAAAATGAAAATCCCAATTATTTAGTCTTGCCATAGCCTGATTTTCACTTGTTTTGTGACTCTTGCAAGATATTCGAATGATCACATGTGGAAATGTGGCAAGGAAGACGCCATGGTCCAAGCACCCAGAAGGAAGCAGGGAAGAGACAGACGACAAGACAAAAAGGAACATGAAGAGTAGGGGCACAATGCAGTGGGAGGGATGGAAGGGGGAGAGAAAGGTTTATTCAGGGAGATAAGCTTTAGCACATCCATGCATACAGTTCCCTAAGCCAGCAGGGTCAATTTGGAATTGATCTGGAAAACAGAAAGTTTGAATGCATTCTATACTTGTTTCTACTCCCCACCAGCACTGTATGTTTCGATGAGTGGTCTTTTGGCACAAGCCTAGAAAATGCATAACTGTGAAGACAGAAAGCACTGCACATATTAAACAGTGGTTGGTGCAGCACACATTTAGTGCAGGTCCCAGTGATCTGCATTTTTTTTGCTCCATTTCAACCCATTGGACTGCTAGATAATGGGCATTAGAGCCTGAATGCCCAGGTTGGGGCAGAATACACCCCCTGGAATTTTTTTTTCTGAATCTCTATTTATCAAGTTCCCTGACTGATGTGAAAATCCATACAGCAGAGTTGGCATCAACTTTTTTTTTTTCCTTCCAAAGAAGAATACTCTTTTTTTCAGGTAGTTCATCCTTGAGGCTGCAGACTAAACACAAGTTTGTTTGTTTGTTTTTTTCCCTTAAGTCTAAGCATTAATTAGAGAGATAAAGAAATGTATCTCCCTTTGTTCAGAAGGAGAGTTCTATTGAGCCTTTGACAATGAAGCTGCTTAAGGGACAGCCTGAGTTGCTCTTTCTGCACAGAGCTTCTGCAGAAGGAAGATAAAGAGCTTGCTCGTGGAGGACTCTGGCTTTGTGCCATCTTCTTGCTGCTTCCTCTGGACTCCAGTAGAAAGTAGAGTCCGAAAAGTAAATAAAAGGTCTGCCAAGGCCAAGATAAAGCCTGTGACTTAAAGCCACAAACCAGAATGCTCCATCGGGGCACCTAATTGCCTCAGAAAGCCTTTGTGAGCTCGTGTTCTCATTTTAGACCCTGCTGCTCTCCCCGAGCATCAGCTGAGAGATTATGGTGAGCTCACAAAAAGACAGGCCACTCAGGAACCCAGCCAAGATGGGTTCATCGTAGGCACAGAAGGCCCCTTGAAGCCATACCACTAGTCTATCAAGGACCTCTAGGGGTGAGGGTCTGTTTTGCTCATCTGTACAAGAGTTTCCTTTTACAAAGGTCCTTGGTTACACGGGGGAGCAGTAAACATCAGCACCCTCAAGGTCCCTCCATTGGAGACTGAATTCAGGGCTTGGAGAGCCCACCCCAGGCAGTTCCCTGACTGTAATCCCAGGTTCTTTTCCTGAACAAATTGGCCAGTTCCCTCTGCTACAGCCCCGGGCTGCCCTTAGGCCATTCTCACACCTCTTGCTGGATTCCACTTCTCAAAACCTTTTCTTTTTTCTTTGCGGGGTGGGGGGAGGGGGATATAAAAGAAGTTTTTTTAATTGTTTATTTATTTTCACCACACTGCCTGGCATGCAAGATCTTAGTTCCCAGACTAGGAATCAAACCCACGCCCACTTCAGGGGAAGTGTAGATTAACCACTGGACCACTAGGAAGTCCCAAGGGAAGCTTTTAATTGAGGCATAATATATAGAGAGGATAATGTGTAAGTCATAGGCATCCAGCAAGGTGGATTTTCACAAACTAAACACATCTATGTAACCGACACACAGATAAAAAACGAAAACATTGCTAGCAACTCAGAAACAGCCCAGCTCCCCTGTAGTCACCTATCACCCAAAGTCATGACTATGCTGACTTTTGCAAACACAGATTAGTTTCATGTTTTGGTATTTGATAGACATTGAACTCTACTGTATGCCCCACTGGGTCTAGTTTCTTTTGCTCACTATTACATCATAACTGCTAATTCAAATGATTGAATACAGTTTTAGAATCTTCCTTCTCATTTCTGTTAATTGTATATTCATCAAAGCCAGATCTCCCACATTTCAGGCAGATTCTTTACCAGCTGAGCCACAAGGGAAGCCCGTATATTATTCTCCCCAAGTAATACTAACTTACTGATCCATTCCACTGCTGAGAGGAATTTGGGTAGTTTCCCAATTTTCGGCTGTCAAAGAGAGTTGCTATGAACATTCTAGCATGAGTATTTTGGGGAACATACGTAAACCAGGGACTTTGGCTTTCCCACTTATGCCAAGGTCAAATCTGGATTCTAAATCTCACTAAACAGCAGTGAATAGGTCTGATGAATTACTGTGATTTTTTAACATGAGATGTGGCCAACAGGCCTTAGAGTGGACCCCAAGTTCACACCCTGTATAATCCCCTTCCACTAAGTGTGGGCGAGACCCCTGATTTGTTTCTAAGGAACAGAATACAGCAAAGTCTGTCACACTTAGGATTAGGCTACATTACAGTTATAGGTACTGGTAGCTCAGTCGGCAGACAATCTGCCTGCAGGGCAGGAGATCTGGGTTCGATCTCTGGGTCTGGAAGATCCCCTGGAGAAGGAAACGGCTACCCACTCCAGTATTCTTGCCTGGAGGATTCCATGGACAGAGGAGCCTGGCAGGCTATATAGTCCATGGGGTCTCAAAGAGTTGGACACAACTTAGCAACATTATAGCTATACAGCAATGGGGACTGGATGTCACTCCTGCGATCCAACATACACACCCCCACACGAACATGTACAAAGGTCGACAGAGAGGATCATGTGATGAGCAACTACAGATGGGCTCCAGCTGCTGAAAGCAGCCTCTGGTTTATACCCAAGAGGGCATACAGTAGAGCTCAATGTCTATCAGATACCAGCAAGAAAATGGAAGCCCAAATTCCACAGCTGCAAGCTGAAGTCTACCAACAAAACAATGGTCTTAGAAATGGTGTATCTCCCAGTCAGGATTTCAGATGAGAACACAGCTGGCCTTTATTACAGCCTCGTGAGACACTGGGCAGAAGAACTACTGAAGCCATGCCCAAACTTGTGACCTGTAGAAACTGTGATAATAAATGTGTGCTGTTTTAAGTCACGAGCTCTGTGGTAATTTGTTACACAGTATAGAGGTTTCCTATCACTGCTGTAACATATCACCACAAACGGTGATTTAAAACACACATTATCCTGGCAACACAGAAGGTATAAATCCTAAATCAAGGTGCTGGCAGGACTGCATTTCTTATGAAAGTTCTAGGGGAGAAGCAATACCCTTGTTTTTTGCCAGCTTCCAGTGGCCACTTGCATTCCTTGGCTCATGGCCCTTTTCTCCACTTACCTTTTCTTCTTTCATCTCATCTCCTACTCTGACTCATACCTTCCCACCTTCCTCTTATCCAGATGCTTGTGATTCCCCTGGGCCTACCAAGATAAACTGGAATTATCTCTAAAAATCATATCTTCAAAGTCCCTTTCACTGTGAAAGGTAACGTGTTCATAGGTTCTGGGTGTTAAGATATTGACATTTTGGGGGTCCATTATTCTGCCTGCTACTTGCTTCAATAGAAAACTAATACACTAAGTAGGGGACTCAGTTTTCTCCCATAATGTTCATCCCATTACAGCAACAAGCCCGCCCCTATGCCCCCTCTGCTCTGAAAAGTGAAAGTTGCTCAGTCGTGTCCGACTCTTTGGGACCCCATGGACTAAACAATCCATGGAATTCTCCAGGACAGAATACTGGAGTGCGTAGACTTTCCCCTCTCCAGGGGATCCTCCCAATCCAGGAACTGAACCCAGGTCTCCCACTAGGTTCACATATTATTTCAACAAGTCACTTAACACCTTCTCTGAGTTCATTCTGGTGGATCACTAGTAGATTAAAAGCACATACCATAGAAAAAGTCTAAAAGCCTCTCTTTTCCCAGTTTTCATGAGAAGGAGAGTGTATTTACATGGGAACAGAGCTGAGCATAACTGCTTCCCCGGTGGCACTAGTGGTAAAGAACCTGCCTGCCAGTTCAGGAAACATAAAAGACTTAGGTTCAGTCTCTGGGTTGGGAAGATCCTCGGAGGAGGAAATGGCAACCCACTCCAGTATTCTTGCCAGGAGAATAGAGAAGCCTGGTGGGCTATAGTCCATGGGGTTGCAAAGAGTCAGACATGACTGAAGTGACTTAGCATGTACAACTGAGAAAGCATCTTTCTTTTCATAGGCCAATGTTTTTGTTTTTTAATTTAGACAAGATAGAAAGGTGTGCTGACTGTTCTTAATATACAGTAACCTAGATGTATCAACTGAAAACTAAGTTTGGCTGTAATTTGGACCCCAAAAATACCTGTGGTTCATACTGAATAGTTCATTTATTTGTCACATGAAAATCTGGAGACGAGCAATCTACAACTCATTGTGGCTGTAATCCGTCAAGTCCTCCACCACCTCTCATTTATCCAGGAATTGAATGAGGATGAGGGGAAGAAGACAGTAAAGAGTACATGCCAAGTTTAAGAAAGGTTCCCCCAAACTGCCATGTAGTTCTACTGACATCCCATTGGCCTTATATAACCAATCCAACAATACAGTTCTTTTTGTGAATGGTCATAAGTCCAAAACTTAAACTACAGTCACTCAGTCGTGTCTAACTCCTTGCAACAAGGACTATACAGTCCATGGAATTCTCCAGGCCAGAATACTGGAGTGGGTAGCCATTCCCTTCTCCAGGGGATCTTTCCAACCCAGGGATCACACCCAGGTCTCCCACACTGCAGGCAGGTTCTTTACAAGCTGAGCCACAAGGGAAGCAAAAGTCCAACAAGAAGGTAATGATCCTATTACTGAGGAAGTATAGAATGAAAATTGGAGATAATGCTGCCTCTATATGATTTCAAGCTGATGACTTCAAGTAGCCACACTGGAAGCTGAGGGCTTTGTGAAGACCATTACTGTTATAAAAGACTTAAACTGAAATGAGATACTTGAAATTTAAGCATGCACATATATTTCTTGGATGTTCAAAAAACATCCTAAAGTCTTCTGTTCCTTTCCCTCACATCACATTAGTCACTAAGTTCTTTTGATTCTATCTTCTATATATTAATTTCATTGTTTTCCACTGCCACTACCATAGTAGAACCTCATCAGCTACAATATGGATTATTACAATAACATGTAGGAGATTAGCAGAGACCTTGCTTTTTATTTCTCCTGTCCTCTTCCACACCATACCATGCATGCTCAGTCACTGTCATGTCCAACTCTTTGAAACCCCATGGACTGTAGCCCACCAGGCTCCTCAGTCCATGGGATTTTCCAGGTGAGAATACTGGAATGAGTTGCCATTCTCTTCTCCAGGGGATCTTCCCAACCCAGGAATTGAACCTAGGTCTCCTGCATTGCAGACAGATTCTTTACCATCTGAACTACGTGGGAAGCCCCCCATACCATACCATATACCACAGATATACATACTGATCAGCTGGCTGAATTTACACAAACTTACCCATTTATACTGCTCAGAATTATTTTACCATGTTTGAATTGGATGAATACTTCCCAAATGGATCATGTCAGATAGCTTTACAGACTTATTTCTCTCATAACCATCCATTGCTTTTTCCTTTGTTTCATGAAGGTAATCACATCTGGACCCCTCTGAACAGAATTCAGACTTTCTACTCCTCCTGAGTAAAGGTTATGACCCATCCCTAAAGGTCATTAACCCTGAAACCAAGCCTAGATTTTTATGTGTGCAACAATCATTATTTATTCCTCATCCCCAGGTGCCTTCTTTGGGACTGACAGAACCTTACTAGTAGTCAATGTCAGGAAAAAGGAAAATGATGCCAGATGAAAATCTAGATCTAAACAAAGGAAAAAAAAATGAAAATGTAACTATCTGGGTAGATATATGGAATATTTTTTATTTTAAAAAACTCTAAGTTAGGTTAAAAAATCTCTTTAAAATATAGTACCTTATTTTAATAGTCCATTATAAGTTTATACCATATGTAAAAGTAAAATGTATGACAATGAAAGCACAAAGGTTGGTATGGGAGAAATGGAAGTAAACTATTATAAATTTCTCATACTAACATGAAGTGGTATAACTTGAAGGTAGACTGTGATTAAAGATATGTACTCTAAACCCTAAAGCAACCACAAAAATAAAACAGAAATATAGCTAATAAGCTAACAAAGGAAATGAATATCATTGTAAAAATATTCAATTCATCCAAAGCAATGCAGACAAAGAGGAAATGGTAACAGAGAATAGATAGGACAAATGGAAAACAAATAGCAAGATGAGAGATTTGAACCTAACCACATCAATATTCACATTATGTGTAAATGGTGTGAATACCTGAATTAGAAGGGAAAGATTGTCAGATTGAACACAAAAGCAAGATCCAACTATATGTCACCTATCAGAAACACATTTCATATCTAAATAAGTTAGAAGTAAAAGGATACAAATATGTGTATATGTATGTTAGTCGTTCAGTCATGTCCAATTCTATGACTCCATGGACTGCAGCCCACCAGGCTCCTTTATCCATAGGATTATCTAGGCAGGAATATTGAAGTGGGTTGCCATTCCCTTCTCCAGGGGAACTTCCCGACCCAGGGATCGAACTTGGGTTTCCCGCATGGCAGGCAGATTCTTTACCATCTGCGCCACCAGGGAAGCCCATGGATGGAAATATATAATGTTCAGTAGGTTAGGTGTGTTAAGTGCATTTGACTTGGCATTGTCAACTTAGAGTTGGTTTACTGGGATATAATCCCATCATAAGTTGAGGAAGCTCTGTATGTGAAATAGACTGAAAGAAATGCAGAGAGAGAGACAAATCCACAACTGTACCTGAAGATTCCAACACCTCTCTCGTGCAACAACTGATAGAGCAAGGAAGTAATCAACATACATTTTAACACTGCCAACCAATTTCGACAAGTTGCTATTTATAGAGCACTCAACAGGCAAATACAAATCTTTTCATATGCATGTGGAAGAGTTACCAAGACAGACCATATTACAGACCATAAAACAAGTCTTTGATAAATTTCAAAGGTTTCAAATCATAAAAACTACATTGCTATCTACAATGGCATTGCTATAAATAGGTAACAGAAATATTCCTGAAAATTCTCTAATATCTAGGAAGTAAATACACATTGTTTGACTATTTGAAATCCATGAGCCAAGGAAGAATTCAAAAGGGAAATTAAAAAAAAAAAATTAACCAAATGAAAATACAACCTATCCAAGTTTTGGGTTACCAACAAAGCAGTACCCAGAGAGAAATTTATAGCATTAAAGTCCCTAAGTTAGAAAAGAAATTTCTCAAATCAATGTCCTCAGCTTCTACCTTAAAAATCTAGGGAATTCCCTGGTGGTCCAGTGGTTAGGACTTGGTGCTTTCACTGCTGGGACCACAGTTCTATCCTTGGTTTGGGAACTAAGGTCCCACAATCTGTGCAGTGCAGCCAAAAGAAAAAAAATCAGGGGAAGGAAAGTAGGGATTAATTACAAAGGGGCAAGAGGAAACTTTTGAAAATATTAGATATACTCATCATCTTGATTGTGGTGACAGTTTCAAAGATATATCCATATTTCAAAACTTGAATAGTATGCTCTAAATGTGCAATGATATTGTTTATGTCAAATTATACTTCAACAGATCTGTTGTTAAAATGCATTCCAGGGCCAAGATGGTGGAGAAGGAAGATCTGAATGTATCGCCTCCCACAAGCACACCAAGATTACAATTATTTACAGAGCAACTATCAATGAGAAAGCTCTGAATACTAAAAGAAGACTTTGCACAACTGAAGATATAAAGAAACCACAACAAGGCAGGTAGGAGGGGTAGAAACGTGGTATCATCAAGACCCAACAACCAGGGAGGTGACCCACAAATGGGAGCACAGTCACAATTACAGAGTTTCTCCCCAAGAGTGAGGGGTCTGAGTCCCATATCAGGCTCTCCAACACAAGGGGGTCTAGCAATGGCAAGACAAGCCCCCAGGAACATCTGACTTTGAAGATCAGTGGTGATTGTACACGGGAGAGTCAGGAGGCTTTAGGAAATAGAGATTCTGCTCCAAATGCAATATACAAAATCTCACATTCTCTGAGACCTAGGATAGAAATATTAATTCAAAAGGAGCCTGGGCCAGACGTACCTGCTGATCTTAGAGAGCCTCCTGGAGAGGCAGAAGACAATTGAGACATGTCCCTGGTAGCAGCTGGTACCAGCAGCATGCTGGTAGCAGCCATTTGGGGGAGCTACACTACCACAAGGATACTGATCCTAGTAAGCACCAATTCAGAGACCCCTCTCTAACATACGAGCACTGGAAGATTACCCACCCACAAGCCAGGTGGAGGCAGTTCAGGGACAACCCAGGCAAAGCAGCAAGCATTCCATGACCCATCTCCATTCACCAGTGAGGCAACGTTCTGCACACGAGGCAGGGCCTGGAAGCCAACTGGTCCAGGGTACAGCCCCATCTACCAATGCACCCAGAGTAGTAGACCTATTCGCAACAGAGAGTCCCATGAAGCCAACATAGGCTGCATCCCTAGAGCATATATCTCTGGTGACCAGAAGCTGTACCTCATAGAAGGTCTTCTATAGAAGGCCACTTCTCCAAGATCATGAAACATAACATGTAAGAATATATTCTCACACAGAGAATTAGACAAAATTAGGAAACAGACGAATATGCTCCAAATGAAGGAAAAAGATAAAACCACAGAAGAACTAAGCAAAGGGAAGACAAGTAATGTAACCAAAAAAGAGTTCAAGGTTACGATAATAAAGTTGCTCAGTGAACTTAGGAGAAGAACAAACACAGTAAGAAGTTTAAGAAAGAGTTAGAAAATATAATGCAAAAGTAGGAAGTCAAGAAACACCTGGAGTAACAAGAAAATTTGGCCTTGGAATACAGAATGAAGCAGGGCACAGGTTCATCGAGTTTTGCCAAAAGAACACATTGATCATAGCAAACACCCTCTTCCAACAACACAAGAGAAGACTCTACACATGGACATCACCAGATGGTCAACACCGAAATCGGATTGATTATATTCTTTGCAGCCAAAGATGGAGAAGCTCTATACAGTCAGCAAAAACAGGACCGGGAGCTGACTGTGGCTCAAATTATGAACTCCTTATTGCCAAATTCAGACTGAAATTGAAGACAGTAGGGAAAACCACTAGACCATTCAGGTATGACCTAAATCAAATCCCTTATGATTATACAGTGGAAGTGAGAAATAGATTTAAGGGCCTAGATCTGATAGAAAGAGTGCCTGATGAACTATGGACGGAGGTTCATGACATTGTACAGGAGACAGGGATCAAGACCATCCCCAAGAACAAGAAATGCAAAAAAAGCAAAATGGCTGTCTGAGGAGGCCTTACAAATAGCTGTGAAAAGAAGAGAAGCGAAAAGCAAAGGAGAAAAGGAAAGATATAAGCATCTGAATGCAGAGTTCCAAAGAATAGCAAGGAGAGATAAGAAAGCCTTCCTCAGTGGTCAGTGCAAATAAATAGAGGAAAACAATAGAATGGAAAAGACTAGTGATCTCTTTAAGAAAATTAGAGATACCAAGGGAACATTTCATGCAAAGATGGGGACAATAAAGGACAGAAATGGTATGGACCTAACAGAAGCAGAAGATATTAAGAAGAGGTAGCAAGAATACACAGAAGAATGGCACAAAAAAAAAACATCTTCATGACCCAGATGATCATGATGGTGTGATCACTCACCTAGAGCCAGACATCCTGGAATGTGAAGTCAAGTGGGCTTTAGGAAGCATCACTACGTACAAAGCTAGTGGAGGTGATGGAATTCCAGCTGAGCTATTCCAAATGCTAAAAAATGATGCTATGAAAGTGCTTCACTCAATATGCCAGCAAATTTGGAAAACCCAGCAGTGGCCACAGGACTGGAAAAGGTCAGTTTTCATTCCAGTCCCTAAGAAAGGCAATGCCAAAGAATGCTCAAACTACTGCACAATTGCACTCATATCACATACTAGTAAAGTAATGCTCAAAATTCTCCAAGCCAGGCTTCAAGAATATGTGAACCGTGAACTTCCAGTTGTTCAAACTGGACTTAGAAAAGGCAGAGGAACCAGAGATCAAATTGCCAACATCCGCTGGATCATCGAAAAAGCAAGAGAGTTCCAGAAAAACATCTATTTCTGCTTTATTGACTATGCCAAAGCCTTTGATTGTGTGGACCACAACAAACTCTGGAAAATTCTGAAGGAGATGGGAATACCAGACCACCTAACCTGCCTCTTGAGAAATCTGTATGCAGGTCAGGAAGCAACAGTTGGAACTGGACATGGAACAACAGACTGGTTCCAAATAGGAAAAGGAGTACATCAAGGCTATATACTGTCACCCTGCTTATTTAACTTATATGCAGAATACATCATGAGCAACGCTGGGTTGGAGGAAGCATAAGCTGGAATCAAGATTGCTGGAAGAAATATCAATAACCTCAGATATGCAGATGAGGCCACCCTTATGGCAGAAAGTGAAGAACTAAAAAGCCTCTTGATGAAAGTGAAAGAGGAGAGTGAAAAAGTTGGCTTAAAGCTCAACGTTCAGAAAACTATGATCATGGCATCCAGTCCCATCACTTCATGGCAAATAGATGGGGAAAACAGTGTAAACAATGGCAGACTTTATTTTCGGGGGCTCCAAAATCACTGCAAATGGTGACTGCAGCCCTGAAATTAAAAGACGCTTGCTCCTTGGAGGGAAAGTTATGACCAACCCAGACAGCATATTAAAAAGCAGAGATATTACTTTGCCAGCAAAGGTCCGTCTAGTCAAGGATGTGGTTTTTCTAGTAGTCATGTATGGATGTGAGAGTTGGACTGTGAAGAAGGCTGAGCGCCGAAGAATTGATGCTTTTGAACTGTGGTGTTGGAGAAGACTCTTGAGAGTCCCTTGGACTGCAAGGAGATCCAAGCAGTCCATCCTAAAGGAGATCAGTCCCGAGTGTTCATTGGAAGGACTGATGCTGAAGCTGGAAGTCCAATACTTTGGCCACCTGATATGAAGAACTGACTCATTTGAAAGACCCTGATGCTGGGAAAGATTAAAGGCTGGAGGAGAAGGGGACAACAGAAGATGAGATGGTTGGATGGCATCACCGACTCAATGGACGTGAGTTTGAGTAAACTCCAGGAGTTGGTGATGGACAGAGAGGCCTGGCGTGCTGCAGTCCATTGGTTCACAAAGAGTTGGACACAAGTGAGCGACTGAACTGGAAAAATATGAAGAACCACCAAACAGCATGAAGAATAATGAAATAATAAATACACTAGAAGGAAGCAACAGCAGATTGTACAGAGGAACAGCTGCTCAGCAAACTAGAAGACAGAGCTGTGAAAATCCCCCAAGCTGAACAGAAAAAAGAAATAAAAGAATTTTTAAAAGTGAAGATAATGTTAGAAAGTTCAAGAACAACATCAAGCATACTAACATTTGCAATATAGGGGTCCTAGAATAAAAGAGAGAAAGGGGGCACACAGTTTAGTTAAATAAATAAAAGCTGAAACTTCCCTCAGCTGGGAAAGAAAACAGATATCCAGGTCCAGGAAGCACAAAGTCCCAAATAAGATGAACCCAAAGAGATCCATTCACTGTAATTAAAAGGTTCAAAAAAAGAAAGAAAGAAATCATAAAAGCAGTAAGGGAAGAGCAACTTATTACATACAAGGGAGCTCTCATAAGACTGTTAGCTGACTTTTCAGCAGAAATTCTGTATGACAGAAGAAGTGGCACAACATACTTAAAGTGTGAAATCAAAAAACCTATAATGAAGAATAACCACAAAGGTTATCACTCAAATTTGAACGAGAGATCAAAAGCTTTACCCACAAGCAAAAGCTGAAAATTTAGCATCACAAAATCAGCTTTACTAGAAATGTTAGAGACACTTTTCTAAGCAGAAAAGGCCACAATTAGAAACACAAAAATTATGAAAGGAAAAAAAAGTCTCATTGGTAGAAACAAATACACAGTAAAGTAGGAGATCAAATAATAAAACTAGTAGGAAGGTTAAAAGACAAAACTATTGACATCATTTATATCCATAATAAGTAGTTAAGGAATACACAGAAAAATGTAATATGATGTTAAAAGCATTAAATGTGTAGCAAGGGGACTAAAAATACAAGGCTGTCAAAATGAGTTCAACCAAAGAGATCAACAAATTACATATATATATATATATATACATATATATATATATATATATTTATATATAACGGAAGTGTTAGTCACTCAGTCGTGTCTGACTCTTTGTGACCCCATGGACTGTAGCCCACCAGGCTCCTCTATCCATGGAATTCTCCAGGTAAGAAAATTGGAGTGAGTTGCCATTCCCTTCTCCAGGGGCTTTTCCTGACCCAAGGATTGAATCTGGGTACTCCACAGTGCAGGCAGACTCTTTACCGACTGAGCCACCAGGGAAGACCTATTTATATATAGTTTTATTTATAAGCCCCATGGAAACCATGAGCCAAAAATCTATAATAGATGCACTCATACAAAAGATAAAAAAAAACACTAAAAAGAGTCATCAAACCACAAAGGGAGAACCAAAAGAAACTACAAAACAACTAGAAAACAATAAAGAAAATGTCAATAAAAGTACATACTTGTAAATAATTACTTTAATGTAAATGCACTAAACATTCCAAACAAAAGACAGAGAGGCTGAATGGATTTATAAAAAAAAACACACAAATATGCTGCCTACAAGAGACTCACTTCAAATTCACAGACACACAGAGACAGAAAGTGAGGGAATGGAAAAAGGTATTCCATGCAAATGAAACAAAAAGACATCTGAGGTAACAACACCTATAAAACAAAGACTGTAAGAAGAGATAAAGACATTATATAATGAATCAAGGATCTAACAAGAAGATATAACCATTGTAAATATATACAGATTCATTATAAGCAGCTAAATATATAAAGTACACATTAACAAATGAAAAGGGAGAAATTGATAGTAATAGCAAGGAACTTTAGCATCCAATTACATCAACAGACAGATCATCCAGACAGAAAATCTATGGGGAAACACTGGCCTTAAATGGTACTTTGGATCAGATTGATACTTATGTGTATTTTTATAGATGCCAATCTGATCTAATGTGTCATACACACACACACAAACACACACATATATATTCCACCCAAAAAACAAAATACACATTCTTTTCAAGTGCACATGGAACATTCTCCAGACTAGATCACACTCTAGGTGACAAAACAATCTTAGTGAATTTAATAAGACTAAAATTGTATTAAGCATGTCTTCTGACAATACTATGAGACTAGAAATCAACTATAAGGGACAAAACTGTAAAAACACAAACATGTGGAGACTAAACAGTATGCTACTAAGCAACCAATGGGTCACTGAAGAAAGCAAAGAGGATATTTAAAGATATCTGGAGAGAAATGAAAACAAAAACATGATCCAAAAATCTATGAGATGCAACAAAAGCAGTTCTAATGAAGTTTATAGCAATACAAGCCTACCCAGGGAAACAAAAATCTCAAATAAACAACCTAATCTTACCCTGAAAAGAATTAGAAAAAGAATAAAGTCCAAATTTAGTACAAGGAAAGAATAAAGATCAGAGCAGAAATAAATAGAGTCCAAAACAAGTATGAAAGGAATAGCTGGTTCTTTAAAAAGATGAAATCAATAAATGTTTAGGGAGACACACAGCAGCAGGACACAAAATTGATATACAGAAATCTGCTGCATTTCTGTATAATAATATACCGGAAAGAGAAATTAAGAAAATCTCATAACTGCATCAAAAGGTTAAAATACCTAGGAATAAATCTAACCAAGGAGGTAAAACACCTGTACTTGGAAAACTGTAACACTGATGGTACAGGGAGGGAGGTGGGAGGGGGTTCAGGATGGGGAACACGTGTACACCCGTGGTGGATTCATGTTGATGTATGGCAAAACCAATACAATATTGTAAAGTAATTAGCCTCCAAGTAAAATAAATAAATTTATAATAAAAAATAAATAAAAACAAAAAAAGGAAATTGAATATGACACCAACAAAATGAAAGATATACCATGCTCAATAAATTGAAGAATTAGTATTTTTACAATGAAATACTAATTGTAAGGCAATCTACAGATTCAATGCAATCCCTGTCAAAATACCAATGGCATTTTTCACACAGCTAGAACAATTCTAAAATTTGTATGGAAATAAAAAAGATCCTGAGTAGCCAAAACAAACTTGAGAAGGAAGAATGAAACTGAAGATACCATAACAACAGACTTCAAACTATACCACAAAGCTACAATAATCAATATAGTGACTGAGTGAGTGAAGGTTGCTCAGTCATGTCTGACTCTTTGTGACCCCATGGACTATACAGTCCATGGAATTTTCCAGGCCAGAACACTGGAGTGGGTAACTGTTCCCTTCTCCAGAGGATCTTCCCAACCCAGGTATCGAACCCAGGTCTCCCTTATTGCAGGCAGATTCTTTACCAGCCGAGGCACCAGGAAAGCCCAAATCAACATAGTACTGGCACAAAAACAGACACATATATCAGTGGAACTAAACAGAGAGCCCAGAAATGAACCCATACTTATATGGCAATTAATCAATGACAAGAGGAGGCAAGAATATACAATAGGAAAAAGACAGCCTTTTCAGAAATTGGGCTGGGAAACTGGACAGCTACATGCAAGAGTTAAACTGGACTACTTTCTCATACTATATACAAAGATAAACTCACTGTGGATTAAAGACTTAAACGTTAAGACCTGAAACCATAAAAATCCTTGAAAAACATAGGCAGTATGCTCCGTAACATCAAGCAGGCAGCTTACTATTGAACAGTTCAGTTCAGTTGCTCAGTCAAGTCTGACTCTTTGCAACCCCATGAACCGTAGCACACCAGACCCCCCTTGGCTTAACCAACTCCCAGAGTTTACCCAAACTCATGTCCTTGAGTCAGTGATGCCATCGAACCATCTCATCCTCTGTCATCCCCTTCTCCTCCTGCCTTCAATCTTTCCCAGCATCAGGGTCTTTTCCAATGAGTCAGATCTTCCCAACAGGTGGCCAAAGTATTGGAGTTTCAGCTTCAGCATCAGTCCTTCCAATGAATATTCAGGACTGATTTCCTCTAGGATGGACTGGTTGGATCTCCTTGCAGTCCAAGGGACTCCCAAGAGTCTTCTCCAACACCACAGTCCAAAAGCATCAATTCTTCGGCACTCAGCTTTCTTTATAGTCCAACTCTCATGTTCATACATGACCACTGGAAAAACCATAGCCTTGACTAGATGGACCTTTGTTGGCAAAGTAATATCTCTGCTTTTTAATATGCTGTCTAGGTTGGTCATAATTTTTCTTCCTAGAAGTGTCTTTTAATTTCATGGCTGCAATCACCATCTGCAGTGATTGTGGAGAACAACAACAAATAGTCTGCCACTGTCTCCACTGTTTTCCCATCTATTTGCCATGAAGTGATGGGACTGGATGCCATGATCTTAGTTTTCTGAATGTTGAGCTTTAAGCCAACTTTTTCACTCTCCTCTTTCACTTTCATCAAGAGGCTCTTTAGTTCTTCTTCACTTTCTGCCATAAGGGTGGCATCATCTGCATATCTGAAGTTATTGATATTTCTCCCAGCAATCTTGATTCCAGCTTGTGCTTCTTCCAGCCCAGCATTTCTCATGATGTACTCTGCATATAAGTTAAATAAGCAGAGTGACAATATACAGCCTTGATGTACTCCTTTTCCTATTTGGAACTAGTCTGTTGTTCCATGTCCAGTTCTAACTGTTGCTTCCTGACCTGCATATAGGTCTCAAGAGGCAAGTCAGGTGGTCTGGTATTCCCATCTCTTTCACAATTTTCCAGAGTTTGTTGTGGTCCACACAATCAAAGGCTTTGGCATAGTCAATAAAGCAGAAATAGATGTTTTTCTGGAACTCTCTTGCTTTTTCAATGATCCAGCGAATGTTGGCAATTTGATCTCTGGTTCCTCTGCCTTTTCTAAAACCAGCTTGAACATCTGGAAGCTCACAGTTCACGTATTGCTGAAGCCTGGCTTGGAGAATTTTGAGCATTACTTTACTAGTATGTGATATGAGTGCAATTGTGCAGTAGTTTGAGCATTCTTTGGCATTGCCTTTCTTAGGGATTGGAATGAAAACTGACCTTTTCCAGTCCTGTGGCCACTGCTGGGTTTTCCAAATTTGCTGGCATATTGAGTGAAGCACTTTCATAGCATCATCTTTTAGGATTTGGAATAGCTCAGCTGGAATTCCATCACCTCCACTAGCTTTGCTCATAGTGATGCTTCCTAAGGCCCACTTGACTTCACATTCCAGGATGTCTGGCTCTAGGTGAGTGATCACACCATCATGGTATCTGGTTTGTGAAGATATTTTTTATACATTTCTTCTGTGTATTCTTGCTACCTCTTAATATCTTCTGCTTCTGTTAGGTCCATAACATTTCTGTCCTTTATTGAGCCCATCTTTGCATGAAATGTTCCCTTGGTATGTCTAATTTTCTTGAAGAGATTTCTAGTCTTTCCTATTCTATTGTACAGGAGAAGGTATTTGAACAGGAGAAGGTATTTGCAAATGATCAACATATCATAGGGTAATATCCAAAATATACAAAGAAATAACACAATTCATCATCCAGAACAGAAACAACCTGATTTTAAGATGGATAGAGAATGTGAATAGACATTTTTCCAAAAGAAGACATACAGATGGTAAACGAACACATGAAAGGATGCTCAACACCACTAACCACCAGGAAAATGCAAATCAAAATCATGGTGATCTATCGCCTCACCTGTCAGAATGGCTACTATCAAAAAGATAAGAAATAACAAGTGTTGGGAAGATGCTGATAAAAGGGATCTCTCATGCACTGTTGCTGGGGATGTAAGTTGGTGCAGTCACTATGGAAAACGTTATGGAAGTTCCCCCAAAATTAAAAACAGAGCTCTGAAATGATCCAGCAATTTCAATTCTGGTTATTTTTCCAAAGAAAACAAAAAGACTAATCTAAAATTATATATGTACCCTTTTAGAGTTCATTGAAACATTTTACAATAGTACATTGAAACAATTTACAATAGCCAAGATATGAAGCAGCCTACCTGTCCATCAATACACGAATGGATAAAGATGTGGTATAACACACACATGTGATGGATTACTCAGCCATAAAAAAGAATGAAATCTCACCATAAGCAAAAACATGGATGGGTCTAGAGGGTGTTATAAGTGAAATAAGTCAGGCAGAGAAAAACAAATCCATACGATTTCACTCATGTGGCATCTAAATAATAAATGAACAAACATAAGAAAACAGAAATGAACTCAAACAGGTGGTTACCAGTGCAGAGAGGTGGAAAAAAATAAAAACAGGTGAGGCAGCTTAAGAGGTCAAATTTCCAGTGGCAAAATACATGTCATGGAGATGAAATGAATAGCATGGGGAATACAGTAAATAATATTGTACTATCTTTGCATGGTGACAGATGGTAACGAAATTTATCATGGTGATCATTTTGCAACATATAGAAATAGAATCACTATGTTGTGTACCTGAAAGTAACAGTGTAGTGGGTCAGTGATACTTCAAAAAAATGCTACCCAGATATAGGAAACGCCCTGTGTCCAGTTGGCACTGTATTTCTTTAAGTCCCTACCCAGTTCTTGAGTCTCTTCCCTGCTTAAGAATGGGCCACCACAAAAATAGAAGAGGATGAAAATGCAGGTAGCTATTTGCCAAATGTACAACAAAGCCTGAACCTGAGAATTTCATAGGGTTTTGTGAAGATCAAAAGCAATAAGAGCTCATTACAAAGCTAGAAAGTGATATGAAAATGTTAATGACTTCTCTCTCTAGTTTCAGGTTTCCTCGTAAAGTAAATAATAGGACTTACTAGAGCCAGGTTTGAAAGTGGATAAAGTCTGTTCTTGGTCCACTGTGCCCTGACTTTTATACACTCATGCTGTGACTCCTAATGCCAGGGAGAGCCAAACGGGACTCCACCTTGCAGCTCTTTCTCCTCTGCTCTCTGCTAAACCCCTAGCAAGCTTCCTGTCTCTCTGAGAGAGCCTGCTCTCAATGAAATGACAGTGAATGTTAAATAAGCGATTCAGATAAATGACTTTCTTAAAAGCCATTTACCCATATGTTATCTTTGACCCTTAGTGGCTTACGATGCCTTAAAGCTGGTTTAATACTAATTTCAACAAAATCCTTCATTGGCTGGTTCTTACAAGGGGGTGGCATTTGGAGGTAGATGGCCCCTTATTCAGTTAATCTTTTCAGAAACTAAAGACTTCTTAGAAACCCCTTCTGTTAACAATGCTGCAGTTTCTCTGCTCTAGTTATTTTATTGTAAACCAGGGACCCATTACAAGAGCATGTCTAAAACTCATACAAATTTCCTTCCTCTTCCCCCACCCATGTACACCTTTAAAAATAAGAAAGCAAAGCAGCTCTGATTACTAAAAGCATCGCAATGTACAATTTCATCCCTTGTATATCACTTTGGGATTATAATTAAATCGTTAAAATGCATTGCTAATCTGTAAATCTTGTCTCATTAGCATAAGTGTGCTCCATAATTGCAAAGCACAGTGAATGCTTGTGACTTTGACTTCTGGACTAGTAAACCTGCATGAATGCCCCTCCCCTCATCGTGGCCCAAGAGCTTCTGGTCCAGCTTTCTCCAATTTTGTTCTGTATGCCAGGCCAGTCGTCTTGGTTTTCCTTTCTTTTTAATAAACTTTCAAACACTACCAGACCTCCAACAAACTCTCAGTTTTTGTTTTTTTTTTAATGTATCTAGTCTGAGATTGCTCCTCCCCTGCTTTTGGAATAAAGTATAAAATATAGGCTTATTGATAGGATCAATCTCCTGGGGTCTTTGAGAAAAGTATAAGCTGATCTAGTCAGTTGACATCTTTTCTTGCACTGATGTCCTCAAGTCTTTTTCTTACCCAAGTATTTTTTGGGAAGTGACAGTCACTGCCTCGTTGCATTGGCTTTTTGTTTCCATCCATTAATTTTTAGCTTATCATTGGTGTCCTAGGCTGTAGCCATATCTGGGCATCCAAGAATATACGTTTTTTAAGATATACATGCACACACACAAGTACTATGCACTGCTCAGCATCATTCTCAATTAGGTGCCCATGTTCTCCCCTGGTTTGCCTTGGCTCACTCTTCCCCTGTATTACTGCACACATTCCTTTCTGGGATATAAGACCTCTTCCCAGGCCATGGAGTCTGGATACAGATGCCTACCCCCTCCACCTCACCTAAAAAGTCATATAGTCAAAGCTATAGCTTTTCCAGTAGTCACGTATGGATGTGAGAGCTAGACGATAAAAAAGGCTGAGCACCGAAGAATTGATGCCTTTGAAGTGTGGTGATGGAGAAGACTCTTGAGAGCCCCTTGAACAGCAAGGAGATCCAACCAGTCCATCCTAAAGGAAATCAGTCCTGAATATTCATTGGAAGGACTGATGGTGAAGGTAAAGCTCCAGTACTTTGGCCACCTGATGCAAAGAACTGACTCATTGGAAAAGACCCTGATGCTGAGAAAGATTGAAGGCAGGAGGAGAAGGGGATGACAGGATGAGATGGCTGGATGGCATCACTGACTTGAAAGACATGAGTTTGAACAAGATCCAGGAGTTGGTGATGGACAGGGAAGCCTGGCAGTCCATGGGGTCACAAAGAGTTGGACATGACTGAGCAACTGAACAACTCCACCAGGAGACACCATCCACCAGCCTTCTGGGGCCTGATGGCAAAGCTGAAAGAAAAGGTTTTCAGTGGAAAGGAAACTTCCGGTCTACCTTTCCTAGAGTGCTACTTTTCTTTCTTCTCTCTGGGAACATATAATCTGCCAGTGCACGTTGGGGCAACAGTAGGGGAGGAGAGACTCATGATAGCTCATTCTCCTTTTTTGCAATGTCACTGGATGGGTGGGGTAAGATTCAAAAACTTGGCTTTTCTTTCAAATATTCCCTAATAGCTAGAGAATCCTCCTTCTCTTTTTCCAACAACTTCCTCAGATGGGGGGAAAAAAAGTAATCCGACAGGAGATAAATGGCCTTTTGGAGTAGTAAAATGTTAAATACAGCTTCTAAATCTAGCAAAAAATCTTTCTGAATTCTCCCTATAATGGCCAGTTGATGTGCTTCTTGCTTTAAAACATAACTTACATCCACGGGACTTCTCACACTGTTTTAATAGATGCAATCCCTTCTATAGGCCTTCATTTCCAAAGGGCCTGGGCTTGGATGTGTGACTGTGATGAATTTTTTTTATTATTATTAATCTAGGAGGTGGGGTCGACTCCCCCTGGCATTTTGATCCTTCCTTTCCCTTTATTCAAGCAAGTTAATTGCTCTGTGCTTATGTCAAAAGAGGCATGTAGCAAAGGAGAATACAGAACTAAAAGCCAGAACGGTTGGCTAGTTAAGTTCTCAAGGCTAAACCCTTGAAAGTGAAAGTTGCTCGGTCACATCTGACTCTTGGCTACCCCATGGATTATACAGTCCATGGAATTCTCCAGGCCAGAACACTGGAGTGGGTACTCGTTCCTTTCTCCAGGGGATCTTCCCAACCCAGGGATCTCGCATTGCAGGCAGTTTCTTTACCAGCTGAGTCACAAGGGAAGCCCAAGAATATTGGAGTGGGTAGCCTAGCCCTTCTCCAGTGGATCTTTCTGACCCAGGAATCGAACCGGGGTCTCCTGCATTACAGGCAGATTCTTTTCCAGCTGAGCTCAAAGCTGAAACCCTTAGGGGAAGTAGTTTCTCTGGTCAAGACAAAATGTCTTAGCCCAACTATGAAGGGAGACAGATTTTTCCTCTGCTGGGGAAAATCAGACTAGGAGACAGGGTGCTCTCCACCTCACCTTCTGACCCTGCCCTAACCCTGACCTTCACCTCCTGACCCTGCCTGCTGCACAGCAGCAAGATGCCAGCGGATGAGATGTGCAAGTCTTCAAAGTAGAGGCTGAAGACCTCAGCTTTCCAATTGCAGGCCAAGAAGCCAGCCAAGACTCCACAGAAGAAAAGGCAACACAGATCCACAATGACAGGTGGGGTGGATGGGTGGACACAGAGAAAGTACCTAGAAAGGCCTATTCTTCCTCACTTCCCTTCTTATGCCTGGGAATCTTGACTATACCTGAGCCCTTTTCAGCTCAGAAAGGCTTTGCCATTTCAAGTAGGAATCTAGGCTGCCAGTGTCATTTTGTTGTGAACATTCCCCATTAGGACCTCAAAGACTTGAGGTGGACTCTTCTGTCTCTTTATTGGATTAAATGGACTTCCTACGGGTACTCCTCAGGAAGAGATCAATGCCCCAATTTCCTGACAGGAAGTATCCAAAAAAAAAAAAAAAGAAAAAGGCACAGATGGATTATAGGACATGGACAAAATCTTCTGAGCCAGTTTATCTTAAATCTCTTTTGGCATAAAATACTCATTTTGAATTCTGGTTTTTAATATGTGGGAATTTAGTATTGAATACCTTTTAAAAGCACATTGTACAACGAAAACAGACGTCTTTTGCTTACCTTAATATTCAAGAATGCGATTTTGTGCAGCACCTACAGAAAGCAAAATCAGGAATGGGGGCATGGTTTATTTGCCCCCATGTAAGGATTAGGATTTCTGCACTGAAATGAAAATATCTAGAGCTTTGTGTAAACATTAAGAATTGAGATCTCAGTGGAAATTGTTATAATTCTAAATTAGTCTCAAATTCTAGCAGACATAATCTGGAAAGGTTTCAAATCCAATCGAGGCTTCTGTATAAAGATATGCTTTCCAGTATTTTTATACACTAGTTGTATTTTCTGTTTTAACTGACTTCTTGAAGTTTGAATTTATATAGCATTAAGATACTTATCCAAAAGCCTCTAAGAAATGAAAATTGTACAAAAGAAATATATACAAATAAGAATACTGGAAACATAAAATAAGAAATCTGAATTATGATGCTTGGATCAAAGGAGTTTGGGGCAAAACCTCCAGAACTTCTCTTTACTGGTATTTTTTTTTTAAGTCATATGGAATTCTACTAGGTATCATCTTGAACCTCAGTAGAAAAATTAAAGATAATGCTACCTCACTAAAATAACAGTAATTATTATTTTAATGGCATATAGTTGGTTTACAGTATTGTATATTATATGCCAATAAAAATAATAAAATAAAAAATAAATAAAAGTCTACAAATAACAAATGCTAGAGAGGTTGTGGAGAAAAGGGAACCCTCCTATACTGCTGGTGGGAATTTAAACTGGTAGCCACTATGGAAAATAATATGGAGATTCCTAAAAAAAAAAAAAATAGAGTCACTATATGATCCAGCAATCCCACTCCTGCGCATATATCTGGACAAAACTGTAATTTCAAAAAGATACATGCATGCCTATGTTCATAGCACTATTTTCACAATAGACAAGACATAGAAACAACCTAAAAGTCCGTCAGCAGGTGAGTGGATAAAGAAGATGTAGTACATACATACAATGGAATACTACTCAGCCATAAGAGAAAATGAAATAATGCCATTTGTAGCAACATGGATGCAACTAGAGGTTATCATACTAAGTGAAGTAATTCAGAAACAAAGACAAATAACATATGATATCACTTAAGTGGAATCTAAAATATAACACAAACTAACCTATGAAACAAAAATAGAATCACATACACAAAAGAACAGATTGGTGGTTGCCAAAGAGGAGGGGGCTGGGGTTAGCAGATGTAAGCTATTATATATGGAATGGATAAACAAGATCCTATCATATAGCACAGAGAGCTATATTCAATATCTTATAATAAATCATAACATAAAACAGTATTTTTAAAAAGAATATATATAACTACTTTGCTATACAGCAATAATTAATGCAACATTGTAAATTAACTATACTTCAATAAAATAAAATAACAGCAATTGGAAAGATCATTTTATAAACTACAAACTTTGGTTAAGATTACAGAGGATAATATATGTAATTGTTAAGGAAATGTTACAATGTTATTAAAAGGGAAAGTTTGCAGCTCAGAAAAGAGCAAGAAATAAACTAGTTTCAAAATAAGGACAGAAGTCAGTAGAGTTAAAAGATATTTGAAAATATGAAGTTCTAACATTACTGGAATTTAAATAGAAGTCAGAATTGGTTTATTCAGCCAGAAATCATATATGTGAATGTTGTTCCATTATATATGGAACAGAACCTTGTAAACAGCATCTGAAATTTTCCAACATCTTCAGGTAGACAGGTGAGTGGACCCTCCCCTTCCTTTAATTTCTATCTTCACAGCAAAAAAGAGTAGTAAAAACTTTTGTAGAGAACTTACCAACTGCTAAAAGTCAAAGCCTTCAGTTTGAAAGCGAAAGCAAACAAATAACAGAACAAAACCATCAGACTAATTCTTATTTAACCACACAGAATGAGGGGCTGAGTGATTTTAGAATAAAGAAATCTACACTTTCTTAGTGGAACGCAGCGAAGAACAAAAGGAACTGTACTGAATCTTGAACTTAATTCAATAACTTTATCATCTGTTTTAATACTGTATTGTTACTTCAGAACTCCTGTTTTCCCAGATTAAGCCAAGAAGTCATTCTACTTACTGTGTCAGGAATCAAAAGTTTATGAAAGAATTCTATACCATTAGAATAGAACTGGAAATATCAATATGAAATAAGAAAAAGGACATGTCTTTTCTGGCTCTGTTCATTGAAATGACCCAAAAGCAATGAAATCCCCACAGTGCCCCCTAGTGCTCAGATTCTGGTCTCTCATACTGTTTTTACACTAAAAGGAACCAGGGCTCCTTGGAGAAGAGTGATTCTTTGGGGCAGAAAGGCACAAGATAAGCCTGGAAAATCTTATTGTGGCAGAAAGCAACAAAATTTTCAATGATTAGTGGGTCATGTGAGGACACAGGAACAAATTTAGAAGACTCCACTGGCCAAAGTTGTTACCATTTTGTATGTCAATCATACCTCAATAAAGTGATTTTTAAAAGGAGAATAATGATTATAGTTAATGTATGAGAAGTCATATGTCCATAATGACAGACACAAAGAAAAAAGGTAACAAATGATTATAAAAGGAGGTTAACAGAATAGAATGCATTTCTCATTCATGAAGCAACAATGATTATTGTATCAGTGGAAAATATCGAAAGTAGAATGGTAAATACATCAGTTGGAGGGCATTTTCTGACTCCAAAGGAATATCAGAATGACCATGAACTGTGGCCCCTAACTGGGCTAAACTAAGTAAATTATGTAGAACTCAATCTGTATAAATTTTAGTATTCTTAAGATTTATATGGTTCTAAGAATATCAATGAATGTGGAGAGTATTAACGTATCTCGGGATCCCAATTTACAAGTTTTTTAGAGTGAAAAAATACATTAATATATCATAAGGTTTTATCAATCAGATAGAAGCTGCAGATTTATTACATAACATATAAAACTTTACTCAGCAGAGTGGGCTGAATGCTCACTGCTAAAGGTTATTGAATCACTCACAGAAGCGCCACAAATAGGGTTCAATATGCCTTTCAGGGTCATGAATGAGAATCTAGCCTCCAGGCCTAAATCTCTGTTGGTAAATACCCTAACTTATCCGGTATGGTGATTCTTTCCGGGGGATGATTCAGAAGTATGTACATAGATATTTAAGAGAAATAACCCATTATAGCTTTATCTTTGTGTTAAGAAAGCTGTGCATATTTGATTTTTTTTTTTACATATTTGTGATACATAAAAGAATTTAACCATCCTCTTCTAAGACAAGCTTCTTTGGGCTTCCCTGGTGGCTCAGATGGTAAAGAATCTCACTGCAATGCAGGATGGACCCAGGTTCGATCCCTGGGTAGGGAAGATCCCCTGGAGAAGGGCATAGCAACCCAATCCACAATTCTTGCCTGGAGAATCCCATGGACAGAGGAGCCTGATGGGCTCCAGTCCATGGGGTTGGCAAAGAGTTGGACACGACTGAGTGACTAACACTTTCACTTAAGAAAGCAGTGCATATTTGATATTTTTCCATATTTATGATACATGAAAGAATTCACCCTGTTAGTGATAGCCTTATAAATCTAATTTTAAATGGGTAATTTCAAGTTATGATTTGAAAGCAAAATCTTATTATCTTCAGTGTTGAAAATCTAAGACCTTTAGGCTTGTCATTTTTATATAAATTTAATTTTTAAGAAATTTTTAGTTCCCAGGTAGATTTGTTTGGTAGATCACATGCTAAAATACTAAAAGGGGACATGCTTGAGGTGACACAGCTGTTAACACTGCTCTCCCTTCAGACTGTCAGCCCACAGCAGACATCCCACTGCTCTATCCCCAGGTCCTACCTGTCCCATCTATTCGAGGGGGCCTCACTGAGAGAACACCAGCTTTGATAGCAACCTGTCTCCTGTAGCCCATTCACTATATCCGCACTGGAATCCTATGTCCTTCCTTCCATTCTAGCCCAGCATCCCATTTAAAGTACACATAGGTGTAATGGGGGAAGGGGTATAATGGAATAAATTTAAAATTCTGAAATGATAGAGATTTTCCAATATATCATTTTCTCAGTGTGTATGCGCTACCCCCTCTGTGCTGCTTATAATGTGAAGATGCTAGAAATGTGATATAGAACCTTCACCTACCTGCAAATTTATTTTATTGACTATTTCCAGGAAATGGGACACTCTCATGGCTTGGCTTTGTGACTTTTTTTTTATGGATGGCTCAAAGCTTTCCTCTTCAGTAGGGAGGTGTTATTACCATTGTTTTTTACAAGTGCTCCAGGAATTTCTTCTCTGTGGAATTACTCGTAACATGAACTCAGACCTAGATTTTTGTTTTATGGTTCAAAATTTCCAACATGTACTTAAAGCTGTAAAAAAAAAAAAAAAATTCACATTTCAAACACATTTTCTTTACCACTCTCAAAGCTCTGGCAAAATAGAAGCAAAACAAATTGTGACATTAGGGACTAAGTACATTTAGCCATGAAACAGGCCTTAAGTGACCTAAGGCCCTTCAAATTATGATGAACCTGTGAGCTGCAAGTCACAACTCAGCCTACATATAATTGTCCTCCAGCTAACAGCCCAGCACTTACCCTCAAATGCCAAAGGATACATTGCAGTCTTCTCGTCAAGGGCAACTGTTTACATTTCCTTTCAGAATGTGTGCAGGCTGCCAAACCAACACTGAATTCCACAGCAAGGTATCCATGCCAACCAGGAGACTAGGTCCAGGCAAAGAAATTCCAGAAAAGAAACCACCTTAAACTCAGAGTTTAAGGTGTTAAGAGTTTAAGAGGTGCCAGGTACTATGAAATCCCCTAATTCAGACAGCTACAACAGAATACTATACTCCAGGTGGCTTAAACACAGAGGCTGGGAAGCTCAAGGCTCCAACAGATTTACTGTCTGATGAAGACCCGCATTCTGATACATAGATGGCCATCTCCTTGCTGTGTCCTCACACAGCGGGAGGAGGCCAGGGAGCTCTCTGAAGTCTTTTATAAAGACACTAACCCCACTTACAGGGGGTCCACCCTCATTACTTAATTACCTTCAAAAGAGCCACATATATGTAAAATATATCCTTCTGGTTCAGTTTCAGTCTAAGGATTTGGAGGCAGACACAAATACTCAGTCTGTAACGCACAGACATAGCTGTACGGTCTCCAGACCACCAGACAGAAACTCGTCTAAATGCAAGCCTGCCTCATCTGTGAACCACAGCACCAAGAACTCAAGCCACAAGCCCATAAAATGGAGCAAACCTAACTCCTCTGCAAAACACAGACACAACTAAAGATCTCAGGGCCTATATGGGACTAGGTGTCCAAAGCCAGTGGCACTTTTAGCCTAGAAGGGAAAAGGGATTAATTCTTGGCATCTACAACTCGCTGAGGTGAAGACTACAGTGAGGTCTCAGAAATGCATGGGCAGATAACCTCAGGGCTCATTACACAAACTGGGAAACTAAGCTAATTAATACCTACCGAAGTCTTAACCTCGTTCACCTAGCTTACCATTGTAGTTTGCCATCATTTACCAGAAGAGCTTCCATACCTACTTCCACCTTGTGCATCTCCCCTGAGCATCTCTTACAGTGAGAATGAACAAGGGTAATCCTTGATGAAGCATACTCACAGCCAAGTTCATGTACAAATAAAAATATGTGAACTCAGGGCTTCCCTGGTGGCTCAGCAGTAAAGAATCTACCTGCCAATGCAGGAGACACAGGTTCAATCCCTGCTCAGGGAAGATCCCACATGCCACGGAGCATCTAAGCCCATGCACCACAACTACTGAGCCTGTGCTCGGCAATAAGAGAAACCATCACAATGAGTAGCCTGTGTACCACAACAAAGAATAGCCTCCCACTCTCCACAACTAGAGAAAAGCCCACGCAGCCACGAAGACCCAGCACAGCCAAAATAAACAAAATTATTTTTAAAAATGTGTGGACTCACAATCCACAGATGAGAGAATATGAGGAAGAAACTAGCTGCTCCATTAAAAGGCTCTGTCCCAAATCAGCAATTAGAAGAGAAAGTGTGGGCAGAATGATCCCTAATGTTTCACTAGACAAAGAATGACCCCCCCCTTTCAAATTCAGGTTAACAGCCTCTATTTTAAATAGCCTTTTGGAAGTTCGCTAACTTATGACTTCTTATGCCCTGCTGAATGTCACAAGGTCTTACCATCTCCATCCAAAGACTACAAGAACTTTCATCCTCTGCTACCACAAGACAATTCTTAGGAAAGACTCTTAGGCTGTGCTCATATATAAAACAAAGCCTGTGATTTGAATGTAAGGGTGAGGGATCAGCTTCAGTCTCTGGCTAATGAGTACTTCTTCACTTCCTTCTTATAGTAACAACACACTTCTTATAAATGACCAAGACTTAATTAAAAACTCTGAGACTGCACTCTTTTTCCTCACAACTTAAATCAAGAAAGCTACCTTTTATACACACCTGAGTTTGGGACTGAGCTCCATTGCTGTTGCAGGTGCATGCGAGCAGAGTTTCTGAAGGTGGGAGAGTGGGGCAATTCCTACTGGCAGCTTCTATGAGAACCAGGCTACCAAGTCTAAAGAAAGTAAGGTGAGAAGGGAGACTCAAGACAGGAACTCAAGGGTCGCTTAAAACACAGAGGCATGCAAAACAAGGCATGATGCGGGCACTGAGAAGGAAGAACAGGGCCGAAAGGCTTAATCCCCTGAGCCAATGAATGCAATGCATTTTTAGGTGCTTCCTGTAAAATTTATACACAGGGATTCTTTGGGCACATTTTTTAAAATATTTAATTTAGTGGAGATGGGGCAAAACTGATTTGTTATTAGTAAAAACGAGTCACTGATTACGCCGGGTGCCAAGGCTGTCATAGCAGCATGTTTTCTACTTCATTCTCACTCTCCATTTTTTCCTTTTTAAAATTTCTGAACCAAACAAATTCTTAATAGTCATATGAAAGGGATTCAAGTTTGGTCAGCACATCTTCTGTTGCTATTACCTGCACTGATTAGGGCTCAACATTTCTGCCAACTGACTGACTGTAAAGGAAGTTTGCGGTGGTGGTATTTGTTTGGGTTTTTTCATTTTCACGCAAGGATGTTGTCTACTTTGAAAGGAGCAGAACCAATTTGTATGTCCCTAGTTACGTGAAGCCAAGAATGAAAACCTTAAGAAATTAGCACATTTATCCCAGTCACATTTTAGGGCCCAGCTAGATTGGCACCATGGAAAGTCCACAACTGGCTGCCTCTTCATTGGCCACCTGGCCTCAGTGTGGGGGAGAATGCCCTGTGGTCTTGTGGGTACTGCTAACAGGCAGATACTCCATCTCCCAGATTGGCCTTTGGAAAAAAGAGAAGTGTTCTGGCCCATTTCTGCAGTGGGAAGCAGGTTCTCATGACTGCCCCTCTGACTGTAGATGCTGGAGTTGACAGTGGCATGACCATGCATCCAGTGCCTCTTTCAGTCTGCATTCTGGCCCTCTCTGTACTAACAGCTATGCTTGACCAATAGCTATGCTTTCACAATGGCTTTCCCAATGACTCAGCAGGTAAAGAATCTGCCTGCCAATGCTGGAGACACAGGAGATGTGGGTTTGATCTCTGGATTGGGAAGATCCCCTGGAGAAGAGAATGGCTACCCATTCCAGTATATTCTTGCCTGGAAAATCCCATGGACAGAGGAGTCCAGTGGGCTACAGTTCATGGGGTTACAAAGAGTTGGACACAACTGAGCAACTAAATTTGCTTTCATGCTTCACAAGGAGTGGAAATGAAGTCATTCAGGTTAGGGGAGTGAAGACAAGCTTGCCATGGACCTGTTATGAAAGAGAGAAAGATTTGCAAAGAGGAAGGAAGTTGGAGCAGAAAGGAAGACTTCTGTCCAGAGGTAAATTCATTCAGCCAAGACCATTAATTCCAGGCCAAATTGTAAGTCCCTTCTATTCTCCTCAAAAGGGCACTTAGGTATTTAGGGTGCTCTTAGCAGGGAGGGGTAGGCAGCAGCTTCTGCTACTGCCCTCCTCCCCCACTCCCCTTCTGAGTGATGCCACTGTCTAAATCCACTACCAACTCACTCTCTGGGGTACAGGAAAAATCAGATCACTCTTTGGAAAAGTTAGATTTTGTACCAAGGCCAGGAGCTGGGGCATTAATCCTGAGTGACTAAATGAACTGTTAAAACAAATCGGGCATTGAGCTTATTATCTGCCTAGCCCAAGACAGAATATTTGGGGATAGGAAATATACATATGAAACATTAAATGAGGCAGCATGCTAGAGGCCATGAGGTTCAGACTTACTCTTAGTTACTTTATGTCATATGTACACCCCCAAGTGAAATAAAGAAACAGTTCTAGAGAGGGAAAGGTAAGCGATTTGAACCCTTAGTTCAGTGGCCCACAAATGGGAATGATTTGTCTCCCTGGTGACATTTGGCAGTGTCTGGAGACATTTTTAGTTGTCGCAACTAGGGGATGCCACTGGGGCATCCAGTGATCAGAGGCCAGTGGGCAGCTGAACGGCAGAGTGCGTGCAGGACAGCCCCACAACAAAGAATCATTTGGCTCACAATGTCAGTAGTGCCTCGCTTGAGAAACCCAGCCCTAGGGCCTTGGTTGTCCATTTCTAGTAGGTGTCAGAATCCCCTGAAGGACTTGTTAAAACACAGATTGTTGGGCCCCATCCCCAGAGTTTCCAATTCAGTAGCTCTAAAATGGAGTCTAGGAATCTGCTTTTCTAACTAGTTTCCAGGTGGTTCTGAGGCACCTGGTCTGGAGACCACACTTTCAAGAGCCCCTGACCTAGTTCTCCACTCTAATTACCCTTTCAGCTATCCACCTGCTTGAGAATGTGGTGCGACTCCCCTTAGACCAGAGTCTTCAGATTGCTATTCATCCTCACAAAAGGAGGAAGCAAGAGGCTCCTCTTTAAGCAAAAAGACTTCCCAGAGACTTAATTAAAGTTTGGGAAAGTATCCTGGGAGGCAGGGGAGGGTGGGGGGGGGTCAATACAATCGATCCAAATAAATTCTTTGCACATAGAAAATAAAACTCACACACACAAAAATAAATTTGATCAATAAATTAGTAAATTCAGAGTGAGGAGGGAGTAATTAACAGGCCCATTTAAAGCGCAGAATACATTAAATACAGAATGAGTGACTCCTCCGGGACCACTGAAGCAGGAAACACCGATGTGTTAGAAGATTAGAAACATATTTCAGCAAGGAGAAAAAAGGAGAGAAAAGGGAGAGTCCCAAATGATGAAGATGCCAAGGGGGTGTATGTGTCAGAGTCTTTGGAGCCTTGGATTTTGAAATTCTGCAAAAAGTTTAACAAAACTGCAGCTGTGCACGTGTGCACTTCCTGGACACACTGAAGTTTTAAGAGCTGCTGCAAGAGCTCACGGGGCCACACCTGGCCCTGAGCAGGTACCCTGTCAAGTCCCTCTATTTAGGAGTAAATAAAAGCATTATCCCAAGTCAGCTGGAGCAGAGGCAGACCTCGGAGGTCCAGAACAATTCCAAAATGATCTTGGATGCCCGGGGAATTTATAACAAGGGTCCCCAACCTCCAGGCTTACCTGGTGGCTCAGATGGTAAAGTTTCTGCCCACATTGCAGGAGACCCAAGTCTGATCCCTGGTTTGGGAAGATCCCCTGGAAAAGGGCATGGCAACCCACTCCAGTCCTCTCGCCTGGAGAATTCCATGGACAGAAGAGCCTGGTAGGCTACAGTCCATGGGGTTGCAGAGAGTCGGACATGACTGAGTGACTAATGCTTTCACTTTCACCCAACCTCCAGGCAGTGCACCAGCACCCGTCAGATCAGCGGTGGCATTAGGTTAGCAATAAAGTGCACAATAACTGTAACACACTTGAATCACACCCCCTTTCCTGGTCCATGGAAAAATTGCCTTCTGCAAAACTGGTCCTTGGTACCAAAAAGGCTGGGGCACTGATCTATAAGATCCCCTGCTAGAGAAACTGAGGCCAAAGCAGACACCATCGACTGTTCAAGCCAAAGCACTTGGTTGTTGGAAGTCAAGTTCTGAGGCAGTTTACTATTGAGGGCAAATAGAAGGCCATCGTACTTCAGACACACACACACACTAAACACATTCTCCCCAAGAGCGTGTGGAGCATGAAGGAAAGCAAATGTGTGACAAATGGCAGAGCCAGAAAGGTATAAATTATCAGATATATAGCAGGATCTTGATAAATGTCAGATCCCTTGCTTTCAGGGTGATTTCAGAGTCCAGTTCCCCACTTAAGCCCCAAGTGAGTCCCTTGAGGTTTCTGTCGGTGATGGAAATTTTAAACTGGACCAGCCATGAATATGAATCATTGGGATCATTCCTTTAGACCTGGTGCAGAACCAGACCTTGGCTAAAAACTGCATCAGCAAGAAACAGACCTTTCTGGCTTCTCAGCCTCCTTACCATGCCTCTGGAGACCTCTAGCACACTTGAGTAAGAGCTTATCTTCCTTTAAGGGAGCTCAGACAGCCTAGTGCCATGAATTTCACTGCAGATTAGCAAAGGGCTGGGAAGAATTTTTTGCTTTCCACAGACCCCTAGTCCCCAAAGACCATTAAGAAGAATCTTTCCAAGCTTGGGGCGGGGGTACCCAGATTTCAGTTCTGAAGACTCAATCCAGTGTTCTGAGTCTCCTTTTCCTCCCAGGAGTGTGGGGCCCAGGCCTCAGCTTTTAGCAGAGTGGGTGGGAGGTTGCTAGGCTCCGAGCTGCCGCCTCTGTTTTTTTAATTTCCCTCCACCGCTTTCCATCATGCCTTCCTCATTAGCTGGATGAGAAGGTTTGGCTCTTTCCATCATGCCTTCCTCATTAGCTGGATGAGAAGGTTTGTAGAGCCAAACCGGCAGCTGATTCCCTCAGGCTATGTTTTAGTTCTAGGGCTTCCTGGAGCTTTGGTCATAAAGGCACCTCCCAGGGTGAGCCAACTAGCCACACGATTGGCTGACACTTGGCTATGAAGGGCAGAGGCTGAAACCACTTTCCCAGAGCAGCCCTGGAGCATCCCAGGCGGTGCCGCCTTTCTTCCCGACCAGACACAGGCCCCGCTGCGGAGCTGGGGGACTCATTCTGAGTCTACTGTGCCCTTCCAACCTGCTGCTCCAGCCTTGGCTGTCACGGCGGGTGGCTTACATGGTCCTCCAAGTGCAAGGTCACTGAAAAGGCATGGAGCTGCAAATTCCCAGACTCAGGGAGGGAGGCAAAGGAGGTCTGCAGGCACGCCAACTACACTGGATTGCAACATCCTGGCAGAGAGGCAACCCACCTTTGAACACCTCTAACGGGAGGAAGCTTTGCACGCCATGACGTGGCAGGCCTTCTGCTGTTGAACAGCTCTCGTGGTTAAAAGGCCATCCTCTTACCCCATCCCCATCTGCCTCCCTAGATTTCCTATGGAGCTACACGGAATATGTCTGCTGCTCCTGCCATCTGACGCTGTTTCCATTTGTGCACTGTCTTTGCAGCCACACTATCCAGATGGTTTGTGAGAGTGTGGACCACATCTCTGCTCCTTCTGCAGCCCCATGGTGTTGGTGGCAGGCTCTAAGGCTTCTGGGTAGTGTTCTCAGTTGCGCTCCAAGTTTCTGTACCTGTGACTGTCCCCTCCCCAACCCCAACATGAATCATGTTCATTCCAATTCCACCCCTCTGCTCAGACCAGGGCCACTACTGAAGGATAAAGTTCACATACATCCTTGGGAAACATCCACTGTAAAGAAAGTGATCTGCTTCAATGCCAAGCACATCTTTCTTCCAACACACACACACACACACCCCAGCATCCATCATTGTATCTAGGTTAATGTCAGCACAAACAAACTTTGAGGGCATCCATGAAGCGGGAAAGTTCAAAGTGTCAGTCGCTCAGTCGTGTCGGACTCTTTGCGACCCTCTGGACTGTAGACGCCAGGCTCCTCTGTCCATAGAATTCTCCAGGCAAGAACACAAGAGTGAGTTGTGTTCCCGACTCAGGGATTGAACCTGCGACTGCTGCAATGCAGGCGGATTCTTTACCATCTGAGCCACCAGGGAAGCCCCAAAAATACTGCAGTGGAAAAGGAAAGTCTCAAAATGCAATTTAGAACCTGAGGAGGATGAGTAAAATGGAAACCAAGAGCACTTCTCACTTCTTGCCTTGGGGCTGTCTCAGCACAACAGCAGGTACATCTCCCTCCTGCAACCATCTCTATCTGTGAGTTAGTCGCACATGCAGCAACAAGGACCCCACGTCCAAAGAGCCAATTGTAACCAGGGCACAGCACCACTGCCCTCCTGGGATGTCCTTTGGTATCTGCTCTCTAAAAATCCAACTCCTACCACTCATCAAACCTCTTATCCAATCAGACAGCTTCCAGAAGTGCCCACTTCTTTCCTGAACTCCAACTGCACCTGTCTATGCCAACACCTCAAATTTTAAAGGATATTTGACTTTTCTATTAGTCAAAAGTGTTTATATTTTGTCTACTTTAGACTACAGCCTCCTCAAAGGCAGGAACCATGATAGCGATACTTCTGCATATACCACAAGGCCTGGCACAAGGAGGGGCACACAGCTGAAGCTTAATTAAATGAGTGGTTTAGGGACTTCCCTGGAGGTCCAGTGGTTAAGACTCTGCACATCCAATGCAGGGGGCATGGGTTCGATTCCCGGTTGGGTAACTATGCTCCCACATGGTGTGCAGCCAAAACAATTTTTTTAAATGTTAAAAATCTAAAATTTAAGTTTAACAAAAAAATGTGGTTTAGAAATATCTGGAAAGGAAGGCTACCAGTGAGTGAGTCAGGGAGACAGGTAACCTAATATCCATGCACTATCACCATATCGAGCACCTCCAAAGTATAAGGCATCCATCCATTTTAGTGGGATAGAACCCCATTGGGAAAAGATGGGCAAGTCCTCTCCTTACAAACCCAGAACACACAAGTCTGTTTTTCACTATGCTGGTTTTCATACACACAAAATTCCAGCTGGTCACATCCTTTTGGCCCCATGTCAGTGCAGCCTTCATGAGGTGTGTCTCCAATAGTGAAGATGGGTTTGCCTGCACCAACCACAATCTCATACTTGGGACACAGTATCTGTAAAAATGACAGGTGAGGCTAGAGATGCAGCTTGGGAGAAATGCCCCAATTCAACAGCAAACCTTGTGAAGTTTTAGTGAGGAAAAAAGTCAGCCTAGTTGCTAAAGGTCCTTCTTAAAGTAAAAAAGCAAATGAGCCCCCAGTGTGTAAGGGAACTGGTATATGTGGTTGACAGGATGGTGTTATAATGCCTGAGGAGACTTCATCAAGCTCTAAATGTGTGTACAAAATGTGGCTCCTGAGGACATGGAAGGGGCGCAGCCACCCTTTGTATGCTACGAATATGCCTCGAGGCCTCTTTACACATCCTCTGCCTGGATTCCACCCCTCCTGACTAGCTTTTTCTTGATTCCCAGGCCTCAGCCTAAATTTCACCTGATTCCAAAGAGACCTATGTAGAGAAGCTCCTCCACTGATATTCTTTACCTCTGGCTTCTTTCATTTGCAACTTAAAAAATATATTTACCTGCATTTTGTCTGTTTCCATATACTTGAACATAATAAGCTCCAGTGAAGATATGACTATGTCTGTTTCATTCACTGTGTCCCCATAGGACCATGCAAAATTAGTGCTCAAAAATTGAGATAAATGATTATGAGACAGTGTAGCAAAGCCAAAAACCCAGGGAATTTTACATCAAGTGATCTGGGTTCCAGTGTTAGCTTAGCCATTTACTAGCTGCGTAACATCAGACAAACTGCCTAATCTTTGAGCCTCAGTTTCTTCATTTTTTATATGAAAAAATAACTTCACCTACCTCACAATACTCTTTGGAAGAAAAAACGAAAATGAATGTGAAAGTAATTGGTACAAGGTTGAGTCCTGTACAAACATGAATTATTATGTGAGGCACCTAAAGAAGTATCTCTGCTTTCTCTAGGACATCCACCACAAAATCTCCTGAAAAAATCAAACCAGTCATACTCTTTGCTGAATGCTATCTCAGACATAAAATACATTGAAAACCATTATGAAACTTTACTGTAAGCATTTGACCTCATGGTTACCTGGCAGAGAGCAGACTCCTTAAAAAGGTGGGCCCAGGATAGATGATCTCAAGAAAAGGGGAGATGGAAGGAGAATCTTAAAATGTCCTGAAATGCTTTAAGCTCAGATGACATTTAGAGGGTGAGCGCAAGCCAAGGGGAGGGGGCAACTGAAGTGAGGGCCCTGGCAGAGCCACTACACTGAGTCATTAGGCAGAAGGAAGACAAAAGGAGGTAGAAGGGGCAGCTACAAACTTTCTCTCCTTGGCCTTGTGCATCTCAGGGACGTTTGACTTTACAGAGTCCATGTGTGTGTACTGCAGGGAAGGGAGGGAGGCCAGAGAGCAGGAAACTGACGCCAAGGGAGCTGTACTTAATCATAATAACCATTAGTATTGACTTTGGTGCCATCTTAAAGGAGCCATTTGTTATAAGAACCAATAGTCAAAACCCCTAGTCAGCCAGGCTTTGTCTTATGAGCTCTAAAAATAATGGTATTTTGCTGTTCATCTGTTTTAATTTTCCAAATTCAAATGCAATTTGAAATCAATTCAAAAATTGATTTCTTTCTTCTAAACAAAGAGATGTTAAAAGGAGAAAGGAAGGAAGGAAGAAAGGAGGACAGACAGATCTGGCTTTTCAATGAATCACATAATAATACCCCAAAAGCAGGAACCCAAGGCAGTAATTATTCCCCTAACTGAGAAGTATGAAAGGAAAATGGGTGAGAATTATGACCACATGAACAATATATAAAACCTCTCCAGAGCTGAGACCAGCAAATCACTTACCTACAGCTTCAGCAGTGACATATAAAAGCTGGAAGAAACACAGTTAAGGTCAATTGGCTTCTGGTTTATAAAGCACCACCTCATTTTAATCAGCTCCCCATGCCATGCTGCATCTCCAGCTGGCAAAAGGGCTAAGTGAAGTTAAGAGTTGTTTGCTCTTTTTCAAGCAGCTTCAAAACCAAGTGGAAACAGCAGAATGATCTTGTTTAGAGTATGGGAAAGGTCAGCAGACTATTTTCCAGCCAGGCCTTATGAGTCTGTCTGCACCTTGGTGTGGTCACCACAATCCAGGGTCTGGCACTCTAGAGCCCCTTTGTTCTGTCAACCTCCCCAGATTCCAGGGACCGGTTCACAGTAGCCAAACTGAAATAAACCGACCGATAACCTGGACCACCAACTTAGAGGGACAGATGGTGGGATAGACCTAACAGCCAGAATACTTGGGCCCACTAGCCTACTCTACAGGAAGGAAACTGAACTCATTAAACAACTCAAAAGATGAGAAAATAAAGATAAACTACATCCATTTAAATCTAGGTTCATGGCTTCATGTAACGTGATTCTTTGGGCCTGAGTTTTCTGATCTGTATAAAGAATAGTGTTTACCACTTACCATTATTTATTTTTAGGATATCTGAAAAACATTTTGTGAACCAGAGAACATGACAATTGGAGTAGTCATGCTTGGCAATAAGATGGCGGTTTGGTGCACATAGAATTTGAAAAAGAGGAGCTAGAGAGTTCTACAGGCAGTTTTACCCCACTCCAGTGGAACCAAAAACAAATCCTTACTATACTGTTTTTCTAAGGACTCAGAGCCTCACACATAGTCTCCGTGCCCTGGACACATGGAGAAGTCTCAGTCTCTAGCACCTTTTTCAAAACTCCTTCTTAGACACCCAAAGCTTCCATCATCCTGCTATCTCCTCGTGAAGCCCAGGCTGAAATGATGGATGCTGTCTGCAGAGTCTGTGCTGTGAATTCCCTCCTAGGTGGACACATTCCTGGGGACACTGCCCTGCCTGGCACTGGACATGATCACACCCGCAGCTACACATTCACTCCTGCCTTGAGATGCTGCTACAAGAAATGGCACTGATCCACTCCAGGAAGATTCCTGTTGTTTTCCATCTCAGAGGGGGTGTCTTTTTCTGATCTGATCCCCCAGTTCCAGCTGTGCCCCTCTGTTAAGAATGATGAGGGGTTCTCACTCAGAGCCAGGACAGAGGGAGGTGAAACTGGGAAGGGGCAGTGACAGCACAGAATGGATGGTTCTAGGCCACCCGAGATCCAAGCATTCCCCTGGGACAGGGAAAACTGGGCATCATTCACTCTAGAAAGAAGCAGGATGAGGGACACAGAGGCCCCAAAGGCAAACCACAGAAGCCAACTGGTGAAGCCAGCAGGGACTTCCCACTGTTCTTGGAACACAATCCAAGCTGCGTATCCTGGTCCATGAGGCCCCGAATGACCTAGACTCCACCTGCTTCTTCTCATACGCTCACTGCCCCCACCCCATCACTAGCTCCATCCACAGTGACCTTCTTTATGTTCTTTAGGCTTGCCAACTCGTTCCCAGGCCTGAGTCTGTGCACCTGCTCTTCCTCCCATCTGGGATCCTCTTCTCCTATATCTTTGCCTGGCCACCACTCAGGTTTCAGCCCAAATGTCACCTCCTTTTCTGATGGCTTTTCTACCAATATTTCCCAATCCCTCAGCCATTCTCTCTCCTGTTACCATGTTTTATTTTCTTCTTGGCATCTACTCAACATTACTTTCTTATTGTCTTGTTCTTCTTCCATAAGAGACAGGACAGAGAACCAAAATAGGTGAGGCTGAAGCACTGCAAATCAGAGCAGTTAGCAAGATGTGCTGAGAGAGAGATTCTGGAAGATGGAGGAGAAATTCTTTGTCTTGCACATTTAAATAGGCCACAGTCAACATGCCTGGGGTATCCACTCTGTAACATCCCCTTTGCATCAACTAGGTCCTGCCTCCTGTCTCCCTGAAAGGGGCGAAGGGGAGGCTACTGCTCCTGTGCTAAAGAAGGAACAGTATTAGAATCCCACAAAGTAGAAATCGCAAACATTAATTGAGCAACATAAACCAAAAAGTTTAAGGTCACTTCACTGAAAAGATAATGTGGGCATGTCTGCTTTTCTCTCAATCACTTGCCCAGCTTCTAGACTCCATTCTGTAAGCCTATTTGCCTGGGGACTCTCAACTGCAAAAGAAGTCCTCTATTCTTCAGCTTCAAAACCTATAGCTAATCTTAATTTGGGACATTTGTAAGCCCCATTCTTTATCATGCCTAAACCATATCCCCTGGTCCATCTTTAACAGATAATGTTGTTTTTTTTTTTTTTTTTAGATACTGGCAGAGGGATAATAGAATGTGTGGACTTAGGTCACTGAGGTTGTTACATTGGCTCTGCCATCTACTGAGTAATCTTGGATAAGCTATTTAATATTTCTATCCCTTAATCTTTTCCTATATAAAATGGGACTATTAATATCAACCACATAGGGTTGATATAAGGGACAACATGACACAAAATATCTAGCACAGCATTAATAAATTTTTTGTTATTATCACTAACAAGAAGTAGTAAAAGGTACAATATTGATCTCCATCTAATTCCTTATGTTTGTTGTCAATTGATTAGAGATAAGCAGGGTATAGAGGTAGACAAATTAGCCTCACCAATCTCCAACATGGCCTGGAAAACTTAGGGGATAAACACAGAGAGTGGTGTTTGGGGGAACTAAAACACTATTGGGTTGGCCAAAACGTCCATTCGGGTTTTCCCACAACATTTTGCAGAAAAAGCCGAATGAACATTTTGGCCAACCCAGTATATCATCAAGAGGCCAGAGTTTTTGATCAGCCTTACCAGCACTGGTCTTTGAAGCCTTAAATGTGGCTTCATCTGGGATCCTCAGGTTTGGGTCTGGGGTCATGATTTGTACCAAAAGAAAATTATTTTTGGTGTCTGGGGTCCTACAGGGAATTAGCCTTATGAAAGAGCAAAGTGAGCTCCAGAGTCGGGAGAAGCACTCTAAGAACACTTGGACTACAAAGGCAGTAGGATCCCATGAGCTTCAGAACTCCTGGGGGAGAAGGATAAGGTTCTTACTAGACTCAGGAATGTTGCTCAGATGCTGAGTCATGTACAACTCTTTCTGACCCTATGGACTGTAGCCCTCCAGGCTCCTCTATCCATGGGATTTCCCAGGCAAGAATATTGGTGTAGGATGCCATTTCCTCCTCCAGGGTATCTACCCAACCTGAGGGATAGAACCCACATCTCTTACATCTCCTGCATTGGCAGGAATGTTCTTTACCACCAGCACCACCTGGAAAGCCCAGACTGAGAAATGGCTCACCTCAAAACAAACTAGTATGAGCATTAACTGATCGGTAGCATATGACAGTAGTTAATAGGCTCAGCTTTGTTTTGTTTAGGAGGATTCCTCCTCTGTTACATGTCTTAGCTAGGACTGCAGTCCAAGGCTCGAAAACAAGTGACTAGATTCTTTGAGTTGTAGTACAATAATATGCATCTTCCCTCATAGCTCAGTCGGTAAAGTATCCGCCTGCAATGCAGATTCCTGGGTTGGGAAGATCCCCTGGAGTAGGAAATGGCAACCCACTCCAATATTCTTGCCAGGAGATTCCCATGGACAGAGAAGGCCAGCAGGCTACACAGTCCATGGGGTCACAAGAGTTGGACACAACTTAGCATCTAAACTGGAGAAGGGAATGGCAAACCACTTCAGTATTCTTGCCTTGAGAACCCCATGAAGAGTATGAAAAGGCAAAATGATAGGATACTGAAAGAGAAACTCCCCAGGTCAGTAGGTGCCCAATATGCTACTGGAGATCAGTGGAGAAATAACTCCAGAAAGAATGAAGGGATGGAGCCAAAGCAAAAACAATACCCAGCTGTGGATGTGACTGGTGTTAGAAGCAAGGTCCGATACTGTAAAGAGCAATATTGCATAGGAACCTGGAATGTCAGGTCCATGAATCAAGGCAAATTGGAAGTGGTCAAACAAGAGATGGCAAGAGTGAATGTCGACATTCTAGGAATCAGAGAACTAAAATGGACTGGAATGGATGAATTTAACTCAGATGACCATTATATCTACTACTGCGGGCAGGAATCCCTCAGAAGAAATGGAGTAGCCATCATGGTCAACAAAAGAGTCCGAAATGCAGTACTTGGATGCAATCTCAAAAACGACAGAATGATCTCTGTTCATTTCCAAGGCAAACCATTCAATATCACAGTAATCCAAGTCTATCTCCCAACCAGTAATGCTGAAGAAGCTGAAGTTGAACGGTTCTATGAAGACCTACAAGCCCTTTTAGAACTAACACCCAAAATAGATGTCCTTTTCATTATAGGAGACTGGAATGCAAAAGTAGGGAGTTAAGAAACACCTGGAGTAACAGGCAAATTTGGCCTTGGAATACGGAATGAAGCAGGGCAAAGACTAATAGAGTTTTACCAAGAAAATGCACTGGTCATAACAAACACCCTCTTCCAACAACACAAGAGAAGACTCTACACATGGACATCACCGGATGGTCAACACCAAAATCAGACTGATTATATTCTTTGCAGCCAAAGATGGAGAAGCTCTATACAGTCAGCAAAAACAATACCGGGAGCTGACTGTGGCTCAGATTGTGAACTCCTTATTGCCAAATTCAGACTTAAAGTGAAGAAAGTAGGGAAAACCACTAGCCCATTCAGGTATGACCTAAATCAAATCCCTTATGATTATACAGTGGAAGTGAGAAATAGATTTAAGGACCTAGATCTGATAGAGTGCCTGATGAGCTATGGAATGAGGTTCGTGACACTGTACAGGAGACAGGGATCAAGACCATCCCCATAGAAAAGAAATGCAAAAAAGCAAAATGGCTGTCTGGGGAGGCCTTACAAATAGCTGTAAAAAGAAGAGAAGTGAAAAGCAAAGGAGAAAAGGAAAGATATAAACATCTGAATGCAGAGTTCCAAAGAATAGCAAGAAGAGATAAGAAAGCCTTCTTCAGCGATCAATGCAAAGAAATAGAGGAAAACAACAGAATGGGAAAGACTAGAGATCTCTTCAAGAAAATCAGAGATACCAAAGGAACATTTCATGCAAAGATGGGCTCGATAAAGGACAGAAATGGTATGGACCTAACAGAAGGAGAAGATATTAAGAAGAGATGGCAAGAATACACAGAAGAACTGTACAAAAAAGATCTTCATGACCCAGATAATCACGATGGTGTGATCACTGACCTAGAGCCAGACATCCTGGAATGTGAAGTCAAGTGGGCCTTAGGAAGCATCACTACGAACAAAGCTAGTGGAGGTGATGGAATTCCAGTTGAGCTATTCCAAATCCTGAAAGATGATGCTGTGAAAGTGCTGCACTCAATATGCCAGCAAATTTGGAAAACTCAGCAGTGGCCACAGGACTGGAAAAGGTCAGTTTTCATTCCAATCCCAAAGAAAGGCAATGCCAAAGAATGCTCAAACTACCACACAATTGCACTCATCTCACACGCTAGTAAAGTAATGCTTAAAATTCTCCAAGCCAGGCTTCAGCAATATGTGAACTGTGAACTTCCTGATGTTCAAGCTGGTTTTAGAAAAGGCAGAGGAACCAGAGATCAAATTGCCAACATCCGCTGGATCATGGAAAAAGCAAGAGAGTTCCAGAAAAACATCTATTTCTGCTTTATTGACTATGCCAAAGCCTTTGACTGTGTGGATCACAATAAACTGTGGAATATTCTGAAAGAGATGGGAATACCAGACCACCTCATCTGCCTCTTGAGAAATTTGTATGCAGGTCAGGAAGCAACAGTTAGAACTGGACATGAACAACCGACTGGTTCCAAATAGGAAAAGAGTATATCAATATACAATACTGTATATTGTCACCCTGTTTATTTAACTTATATGCAGGGTACATCATGAGAAACGCTGGACTGGAAGAAGCACAAGCTGGAATCAAGATTTCCAGGAGAAATATCAATAACCTCAGATATGCAGATGACACCACCCTTATGGCAGAAAGTGAAGAGGAACTCAAAAGCCTCTTGATGAAGGTGAAAGTGGAGAGTGAAAAAATTGGCTTAAAGCTCAACATTCAGAAAACGGAGATCATGGTATCCTGTCCCATCACTTCATGGGAAATAGATGGGGAAACAGTAGAAACGGTGTCACACTTTATTTTTCTAAATAATAAAGTGGCTCCAAAAATCACTGCAGATGGTGACTGCGGCCATGAATTTGAAAGACGCTTACTCCTTGAAAGGAAAGTTATGACCAACCTAGATAGCATATTCAAAAGCAGAGACGTTACTTTGCCAACAAAGGTTCATCTAGTCAAGGCTATGGTTTTTCCTGTGGTCATGTATGGATGTGAGAGTTGGACTGTGAAGAAGGCTAAGCACCGAAGAATTGATGCTTCTGAACTGTGGTGTTGGAGAAGACTCTTGAGAGTCCCTTGGACTGCAAGGAGATCCAACCAGTCCATTCTGAAGGAGATCAGCCCTGGGATTTCTTTGGAAGGAATGATGCTAAAGCTGAAACTCCAGTACTTTGGCCAACTCATGGGAAGAGTTGACTCATTGGAAAAGACTCTGATGCTGGGAGGGATTCGGGGAAGGAGAAGGGGACGACAGAAGATGAGATGGCTGGATGGCATCACTGACTCGATGGACATGAGTCTGAGTGAACTCTGGGAGTTGGTGATGGACAGGGAGGCCTGGCATGCTGAGATTCATGGGGTCACAAAGAGTCGGACACGACTGAGCGACTGATCTGATCTGATCTAGCATCTAAATCAACACCAATGTGAAATTCAGGGCTTTGACGTTTTTAGTGTTGGGGATTGTTAGATAGAATTTGGGGCAGCTGACACAGTGCTATTAATATCTCCCTTGATCTTGTCTGAAGTTGCAGGCAGGACCAAGGGAGAAGCCTTAAAGGGACCAACCTTGGGTCTGTCTGGAAGGTCCACAGACTCCCTGGAGCCTCCTGTCCCCCTCCACTCAATTGATTCAGGAGGATCTGAGCTTTCTGTTTTTATAGTTATCTGGGAGTAAGCAGTCTATTTCCGGTATGTCTGTCAGGGAGCCAAGCATCATAGTAAGTAAGGCGTGGCCACTTACCAACACTGTCTCCTCCTCATTCTACTTTTCCCATCTTTCTTCTATGCCTCTGTCATCTTATAATTCTATAGACCTTAAACTGAATGTTCCAAGTATTTTGCCTTGATACTTTGCTCTTTTCCAGGCCACACTCTGTAGACTAGACTCCTCCACTGCCAAAATTTCACCTCCAAGGAGATGACTCACTCACTGCGTCCTACCTGCAAGGGTATCCCAGATTCCCACTGCACACCTCCTACATGCAGTGCTTTGCTGAGCTGGTAAGGGTGGAGAATCTTAGTTTTCCTTTTTGCCACTTTCACCTCCAGCTCCGCATCTCCAAAGATAAGGCTCTCTCCACAAACATTCTCTTCCCAGTCTGTCAATGGTCCCCATCAGAAGAACAAGCACTTCCCAGGTTTCAGTTTCATTTTGGAAGTTTCCACAAGGGAAACCCACATGGCCGCTCTGCAACCCTTCATTCCCCTTTCCAAGGCAAGACTTGGCTTATTGGTGAGACTGACAAATAAACTCTTTGACTCAGTTCCTACTGTGCCAGGGGTTGGCAAACTCCAGCCCGTGAACCAAATCCAGCCCACCCCCTGGTTCTGTAGCTTTAGTTTTATGGGAACACGGCCATACTGGTTCCTTCACCTACACTCTGTGGCTCTCTCACACCTCAAAAGCAGAGGCAAGGAGAAACGACACACCAACCACACAGCCTGCAAAATATCAGCCATTGGCTCTGGCCAGATCAACCCTCGGGGAACACCACTGTTATCCAGCTGCTTAAGGACTTGTAATGGCCACCTGCTGCTGCTGCTGCTAAGTCGCTTCAGTCGTGTCCGACTCTGTGCGCCCCCATAGACGGCAGCCCACCAGGCTCCCCCGTCCCTGGGATTCTCCAGGCAAGAACACTGGAGTGGGTTGCCATTTCCTTCTCCAATGCGTGAAAGTGAAAAGTGAAAGTGAAGTCGCTCAGTCCTGTCTGACCCTCAGCGACCCCATGGACTGCAGCCTTCCAGACTCCTCCATCCATGGGATTCTCCAGGCAAGAGTACTGGAGTAGGGTGCCATTGCCTTCTCCGAATGATCACCTACAGACTGCTAAATAAAGCCTATTTCTGTGTAAACAAGGAAGGGAGGATTTGGAGGGGGGGTTGAGACTTTGTTGCTATTTCTTAGAACTTGAAATTCTTGTTGAGAACAGGGATACACTTAAGAATAGGATGTTTTTAGTCTTGACCTTTTCTGGGTAGGGGCAAACTTGGGGCAATAAATACACTGTTAAATCCTCTCTGCCAGTGGCATTGAAACATATATTACCACATGTAAAAGAGCCAGTGGGAATTTGCTGTATGAGGCAGGAGCTCAACCCCATGCTGTGTGACAACCTAGAAGGGTGGGATGGGGTGGGAGGGAGGTCATGTAGGGGACATGTGTATACCTATGTCTGATTCATGTCGATGTATGGGCAGAAACCCACACACATCACAAAGCAGTTATCTTCTAATGAAAATTTTTTTAAATCCTCTCTGCCAAGGATGTTCCAACATAGCTGTGTAGAAAAGAGGTGAGAGAGAAAATACAAGGCTGCTTTCTGCTGTAGTTTGGTAAATTCAATGGAAGTAACTCCCCGTGTGAACCAGTTTCTGAATCTTGAGAGGAGGGGGCACATGTGAAAGAGACAGTCACAGAAGTTCTAAGAGCCTTAACTCCCATTTCACCGGTCCCAGGTGGCAAGGATCAGAAAGGCAGTTCCATGGAGATGCAGAGTTAGGACTGGGACTCTCCACTGAGTTCATTAATGAAAGAAAGAGCAACACTCCTGGGTGACCACAGGCTGGACTATTAATCCTCCAGGGTAAACAGAGCAATAGTCATCCCCGGTGGTCCAGTGGTTGAAACTCTGTGCTTCCAGTGCATGGGACGCTGGTTTGGTCCCTGGTCAGGGAGCTAGGATACCAAATGCTGCATGGTGGGGAAAAACAAAACCAGAGCAACAAATTGTGGTGTAAAGAGTTGACTCATTGGAAAAGACTCTGATGCTGGGAGGGATTGGGGGCAGGAGGAGAAGGGGACGACAGAGGATGACATGGCTGGATGGCATCATCAACTCGATGGATGTGAGTTTGAGTGGACTCTGGGAGTCAGTGATGGACAGGGAGGCCTGGCGTGCTGCGATTCATGGAGTCGCAAAGAGTCAGACACGACTGAGCAACTGAACTGAACGGCTTTGCCCAACCACCAAAGGAAAGCACAAGCCTCTCTCTCCAAGTCCACAATAAAGAAGTTCTTGTGAAGGCTAAGGATCAAAACGGCCTCCAAGAACCCAATATGTACACCAGGTTAGGAGATACAGCATCTGGTGGAGGACAAGAAAAAATTCTATATATAAAAAGTTCTATATATATCCAAAGAAAACTGCTCTTTCCATTGCTTCCTTCTCTGAGAAATAAGTCTTCCTCTTCAAGCATCTAACAAGAAGGACTCTTCATCACTTGTAAAGCCTAACAGGATCATGGTTGAGTCCAAGGTAAAGAAACCTAGCAATGACAAATAACGCCAGACCTGCTCTAAACTTAAGGAGAGAGGGCCCAACTTTCTTCAGTCTTGCTTCTGTGCTGAATTTCAGAAGAGTAGGGATGACACTGAGGGCCGAAAACCAAGGTTTGGCCCTAGGGGAAAAAAATTCAAAGAGGCTACTTGGTCTGCTTCTGGCCTAGGTGATAGGCACCAAGGACAAAGGTAGTCCCTTCAATAGTGAGTTGACCAGAAAGTTCATTTGGGCTTTTCTGCATCATCTTACAAACCTGAAGGAACTTTTTGGCCAACACAAGGTCTGGCTTAACAAAGCAAGGGGAGGAGCTTACCAAGGGGTTACAAGAGGCTTGCCCAAAGTAGTACTGCCCAAACGGAGCAAGTATAGCTTTATGAGGAAGACCACATTCTCAGGAGCCAGGTTCTCCGGGATCATCTTCCAGACCTGCTTCTTACTAGCTTTGTGACCTTGGGCAAGCTCTTAGCATGCCTAAACCTCTGTTTCCTCAGCTAAAGTGGGGAGACTAACACTTCCAAGTTTCATAAGGTTGTTTTGAGGATTAAACAGAGTAATTCTCGCAAATGTTGTAGAACCATGTGCTCAACAAATGTTCAGTTCAGTCGCTCAGTCATGTCCGACTCTTTGCGACCCCATGAATCACAGCACGCCAGGCCTCCCTGTCCATCACCAACTCCCGGAGTTCACTCAAATTCACGTCCATCGAGTCGGTGATGCCATCCAGCCATCTCATCCTCTGTTGTCCCTGTCCCCTCCTACCCCCAATCCCTCCCAGCATCAGGGTCTTTTCCAATGAGTCAACTCTTCGCATGAGCTGGCCAAAGTATTGGAGTTTCAGCTTTCGCATCAGTCCTTCCAATGAACAGTCAGGACTGGTCTCCTTTAGGATGGACTGGTTGGATCTCCTTGCAGTCCAAGGGACTCTCAAGAGTCTTCTCCAACACCACAGTTCAAAAGCATCAATTATTCAGCACTCAGCTTTCTTCACAGTCCAACTCTCACATCCATACATGACCACTGGAAAAACCATAGCCTTGACTAGACAGATCTTTGTTGGCAAAGTAATGTCTCTGCTTTTCAATATGCTATCTACGTTGGTCATAACTTTCCTTCCACGGAGTAAGCATCTTTTAATTTCATGGCTGCAATCACCATCTGCAGTGATTTTGGAGCCCAGAAAAATAAAGTCTGACACTGTTTCCCCATCTATTTGCCATTAAGTGATGGGACCAGAGGCCATGATCTTCATTTTCTGAATGTTGAGCTTTAAGCCAACTTTTTCACTCTCCACTTTCACTTTCATCAAGAGGCTTTTTAGTTCCTCTTCACTTTCTGCTATAAGGGTGGTGTCATCTGCATATCTGAGGTTATGATATTTCTCCCAGCAATCTTGATTTCAGCTTGTGCTTCCTCCAGCCCAGCATTTCTCATGATGTACTCTGCATATAAGTTAAATAAGCAGGGTGACAATATACAGCCTTGACATACTCCTTTTCCTATTTAGAACCAGTCTGTTGTTCCATGTCCAGTTCTAACTGTTGCTTCCTGACCTTCATATAGGTTTCTCAAGAGGCAGGTCAGGTCGTCTGGTATGCCCTTCTTTTTCAGAATTTTCCACAGTTTATTGTGATCCACACGATCAAAGACTTTGGCATAGTCAATAAAGCAGAAATAGATGTTTTTCTGGAACTCTCTTGATTTTTCGATGACCCAGAGGATGTTGGCAATTTGATCTCTCGTTCCTCTGCCTTTTCTAAAACCAGCTTGAACATCTGGAAGTTCACGATTCACATATTGCTGAAGCCTGGCTTGGAGAATTTTGAACATTACTTTACTAGCGTGTGAGATGAATGCAATTGTGCAGTAGTGTGAGCATTCTTTGGCATTGACTTTCTTTGGGATTGTTACCTGTTATTATAAAACAACATGCCTTCTCTGCTAGAGATATTCCTTGGCAGATAGAGCAGGAAGAGCTATGGCCACAGGGTCTGGGAGCTTCTACTCCTAGTTACAGAGACTTGGAAACCACTGTGCTAGCTAAGTGCATCTCATTATTGCCCCCTTCTCACCTTCTTTTCAATCCTCTTCTTGCTGTTTTAGTACCCCCTGCCAAAAATGCCTTCTCCCTCCTTTATCTTCACCTACTCAACCCTAGCACAGTTCCATCTCCTAAAATACTGGTGTACTTACAATCAACACTAGGTAATTTAACACTTAATTGTCCCTTAATCCTTTCACGATGCCTACGTTCATCACACCTAAGAATTAAGGCATTAAATGTCACTGTTAAGATGAAAATGTCATCTTGCTCATAGTAGATACTCAATAAATGTGCAAGCACTCTGGGAAAAGACTCAGAACGTATACAAACATGTCTCCACAGCAGGTCATTATCAGTCATTAGTAAGATACACTGGGTCTTACAACTTGGTGATTCAGACAGCATGGGCTCCAGTGCCAGACAACCTAGATTCAAATAACAGCTACACTGATGGCTAGCTGTGGGGTCTTAGACAAGTCACTTAACCTCTCTGGGCCTTGATTTATTCATCTGAGTAATGGCTACCATAAGAACTATCAACCTCACAGGGTTGTTGGGTGGATTTCATGAATTGATATAAAGCAAGAGCTGACTCATTGAAAAGGACCCTGATGCTGGGAAAGATTGAAGGCAGGAGGTGAAGGCAATGACAGAGGATGAGATGGTTGGCATCACCGACTCAATGGACATGAGCTTGAGCAAACTCTGGCAGATAGTGAAAGACAGGGAAGCCTGGCATGCTTCAGTCTATGGGGTCACAAAGTGTCAGACATGACTTGGTGACTGAACAGCAACAACAAAATTAGCAGAATGCCTCTAAGGATTGGATTCCATTGTGTTTGTTGTTAATGCTACTGTAAATTGCTTTATCAGAGTAAATGAATAGAACCTCCTAGAAATGAAACACAAAGCCTATTCTGATAGAAAGGACCACTAAAAAAGAGTCAAAGTGTAGGGTCAGGCATGAAAAGACAGCCAGCCCCAGGGAGGTGCTGTAGGAAGGGGCCCTGGGGGTCTATGACAGGCCACACTAGGAAAGAGGGCTCCTAAGTGTGGAGCGCACAACACAGACTTCTCCAGCTGCCCATGTTTGTCTTAGGCTGGTTTTCATGGTGACTGGAGTATTCTAGCCTGGCCCAAGTTGTGCTCAAAGAATGAAAAGAACTAACATTGCACTTCTGAAAGACTCCCATTTGGTTTATTAAGTAATTAACTTCCTGATGCACAGAGGACAAAGCACTGAGGGGACCTCTGAAGTCAATTAAAGCCCAAATGGCTGGATTGCTGCAAAGAATGCATTTACAGGGAAAAGCCTCCCCTTTCTGAGGCTACCTCCCACCAACCTACTAATTAGAGTAGGAAGAAAAAAGTGGATGCTGAAGAAGCAAGGAAATGCCAACCTGAAAGGGGGGGGGGGGTGGTATAGAGATCTGGGAGCCAAAAGGAAATGAGGAAAAGCTCAGACTGTCCCTCAGTGAGTGCTAACAGAAACAAGGCAAGCACAAAGCACCATATCCAGCCTCTGCTGGACTGGGAGCACTAACCCTCTACAGAGGCCCAGAGCCAACCTGTAATAATCAATAATGTGGGTGATCCACAGTGACTTTGGAATCCCAGGTTGGCCTCCTTCTGAGTTTCAGAACATTCCCACAATACCCAGATCATTGGTAATCACCAGAGAGTCATGCTAATGTGAAGATGAATCAAGCCTAGTACCGAAGATAAAGCCCCCAAAAGAGCAGGTGGGGCTTGTTAATAAGTCAGAACTGTATTCCCTTTCCATAGAACTCAAAATTGTACTTTAGATACACATTGTCCCTCCCCACCAAGCTGAAAGGTCAAACCGTGGAACCATCCCTGATGCATTTCTCTATTCCCTACTAGCATCTAGCACAATGCCTGTGCAAAATGCTCAGTAGATAAACATTTCAGTTCAACAAACATCTCAAACATGGCGAAGGATGGGAGAGGAACAGAACTAGGAAAACAGTTTCTGGTCATCTGCCGTATTCCTTCTCTTTGTGGATTTTTCTGCTCAATTACCTTGACTAAAGAGTGTGGGTACAGCAAGAACTATTTAGAAAGATGTGGGACAAATTATACAAGAAATACAATGCATCAATATCCATCCAGATTGCCTTATGTTTTACTATGGCCAACAATGGCTTAAATTCCTAAAAATTGTTGTCCAAAAAAAAAAGAAAGACATAAAATTAATTGTTTTTAATCATAAGTTTCAGGTTTAGGTACTATGTAACTTGAGGCAGTGTTGTATAATAGAAAGAGCACAGACTTTGAAGTGTATGACCCTGAGCAAATTAATCCCTAAACTTCTGTTTCCTACCTGTAAAATGGCAGGTTATTAACAGATCACACACCTCATAAGATGTTGAGATTTAATCCAGTTAACACTTCTAATACACCTAGAAAATGCCTGACAATAGAAAGTGCTTAATAAATTTTAGGAACTATTTGTATGAGAATTAAGTGAAGTTAAATGAGATGAAGCATGTAGAACTAGGGTCACAGCTTGTATCTAACTAGGACTCAAACACGTTTGGGTACATCTGGTACAATCTGTAAACAACCCAAAAGAAAGCTATTTCTGCCGAAGGTGAGGAAGTGCCTGGAGAAGAGTTGCAGTACAGGAAAGAATAAGACACACGGACCTTAATCAGGAGATAGAGCAGGAGGGGGTAATATAGCTTAGTCATCAGGGATCCTGAGTATAGTGTGATGTATGCCACCTGGATCTGTTTCCTAGCCCAATCCCACATCTTATGTCTGAAGAAGGAAGAATGAAATAAGGACATTAAAGAGTATTACTCAAAGCTGTAAGGGAAGGAAAAGTGTAAAATAAGGATATTAAAGAGTATTACTCAAAGCTGTAAGGGAAGGAAAAGTGTCAAGCTAAGTAACTTTGGAAGTGAGTGGAGACTGGACTACTAAAAATAATAGGAACTGTACCTAACCAGCACACTCTGAGAAAGTTGTTTCCCACATGGCTGAAGGTTAATAATTCTGAAGCCACTCTACATGTATACTGCTGCTGCTGCTAAGTGGCTTCAGTCGTGTCCGACTCTGTGCGACCCCATAGACGGTAGCCCACCAGGCTCCCCCGTCCCTGGGATTCTCCAGGCAAGAACACTGGAGTGGGTTGCCATTTCCTTCTCCAATGCATGAAAGTGAAAAGTGAAAGGGAAGTCGCTCAGTCGTGCCCGACTATTAGCAACCCCATGGACTGCAGCCCACCAGGCTCTTCCATCCATGGGGTTTTCCAAGCAAGAGTACTGGAGTGGGGTGCCATTGCCTTCTCCAACATGTGTACTAGAATTGAACAATTAAGTACATGGATGACAGATGATGAGAGCTAGGTTTCTTGCTGTTGAATAGGAGGTTATGGACAATTAAGGGAAGAAGCTAGAATGATCCATATGGTAATAGAGTTGAAGACATCAGTTTAAACTCATGTTTAGCTTCATACAGATTATGGTCACATATACAAGTATTTATAGATATATGTATATCTGTACCAAGTCATGTTCGTACACGTATCTCCTTACTCTGTCAGCTAAGAGGGCCTAGAAGTGATGGCACCTCAACAGCAACAAACACACCTAGGGCCCAGATCTTGGTTTCCAATACCATTCTCCAAGAAAAAGAACCAGGGTTCCTTGGAGAAATGACCGATTCTAGGAATAGGACAAGAAATTAAGGAATTACCAGAAATTAATAAACCTTTGGGGGAAAAACCTGACAGATTGAGGACAGTATATCAAAAGGGACAAAAAGATGCAAGAGTCAAATGAAAGTGTTTCCAATGGCCAAAGTGAGAACATTTTAGCAAGAAGTTTATAAAGAACAGACTATTCATTTAATCATGGTAGTTATGTTCTATAACATCTCCACAAGCACCAAATTGGTGAATACTGAACCACTGCTCCTAGGGTAAATACAGGATTATTTTCCTGCAAGCCTCTGATCACAATGTTCTCTTTAACCAATAATCACATAAGCTTGTTTTATGTGGGTTTCTGCTTACAGGCAACTTATTTATATATATTGAGTCATTGACATTAAACTCATGGCCTGTAATTCAGAACAAAGCTTATCTAACACATATATGTTCCCTCCATCACAGCCTTCTTGTACACAGGAACACATTAGGGGGTACTTCAGCACTAAACTTGGAATGCATTTTAAACTTTGAAATTACCAGTGAACAAACCCCCACAAAAATAAGGAAAGTGTGACACTAAATAGACCATGAAAAGGCTACTTGTTTACTTATAAAATAAGAAGGCAGAGCATCACCTTGTTCAACCTCAGCTGGAAACATGCATGTCAGGCTACTCAAGTTTATTTTCCTGCATGTCTGCAAATGACCATGACTGTGCCACATGTATTGATTTTGGAGTTAAACATAAATTTTAACAAGTAGGCGAATTCAAAAATACAGAACCCATGAATATTGAGGACTATACTAGGTTATAACCCAAAGTTTAAAATAAATACCCATGAGTCCACACTAATATTAATATAAATGATTAGATAATCAAATGAGTGAGGAGAGTCAAGTCTCCTGTGGAGAAGATTCCAAATAATTTATGTCGATACTCTACCCTCAAGACACTCCCCACTCCTTAAACACTGGCTGTGTATTGTGACTTGGTGGCTCCCTGGTGGCTCAGACGGTAAAGCGTCTGCCTACAATGCAGGAGACCCGGGTTCAATCCCTGGGTCAGGAAGATCTCCTGGAGAAGGGAATGGCAACCCACTCCAGTATTCTTGCCCCCCCCAAAAAAGGGGGCTCAAAGAAATATTTTGCTCTTCCCTGGTGGCTTCGAGGTTAAAGCATCTGCCTGGAATGTGGGAGACCCGGGTTCAATCCCTGGGTTGGGAAGATCCCCTGGAGAAGGAAATGGCAACCCACTCCAGTACTCTTGCCTGGAGAATTACATGGAGGGAGGAGCCTGGTAGGCTACAGTCCATGTGGTCGCAAAGAGTTGGACACAACTGAGCAACTTTACTTTCTTTCACTTTCCAAAGGGTACCATATAGAAAGGCGTTTTAAAAAAGACGAACTTTATAGTGGAGACATCTGAAAAACACTGCCCCAACCAAATGATCGAGTTCAACATCAACTGTGATAAGTCACGTTGACAGCAGGTACCCTTGATATGAGAAGGGCACTCTACCTCTGTGGTCTTCTCCCTCAAAACTACAAACCCACGTCTAAACATGAAACATGAAAAACATTAGACAAATTTCACTTGAGGGATATTACACAAAAAACCTGACCAGTAGTATCCTCTGAACTGTCAAGGTCATCAAAAACAAAGTCTTAGAAGAAACGGTCACAGCCAAGAAGAATCCAAAGAGACATGACTATTAAATGCAATGCGGTATCCTGGGTGGAACCCTTTAACAGGAAAGGAATGTTAGGAAAAATAGGAAATCTGAATAAAGCATGTACTTTAGTTAATAATGATGCATTAATATTGATTCATTAACTGTGACAAGGGTACCACAATAATATAAAATATTAATAGAAGAAACTCCCTGTACTACCATCTCAAATTTTCTGTAAATCTAAAAACTATTCTGAAACAAAACGATTATTTTTAAAAAAAAGTGGTAAGATTACCAGCAGCTCTGAAGACTCCTTCCAAAAAAATATAAAACAAATGAGAGGCACATTCTCCTCTGCTTTGGGGACAAACTATTCAGGTGCTCTGGTACCACGAACACGTCTGTGCTTTGTTGTCAATACCCAGAAGAAGAGCAACAGAGTCAGGAGGAGCCATGACAGTTCAGGAAAGTAGTGGCAGCAAAAGCAGCAGAGCGTTAAAGAGAGATAATAAGAACAGGTGGATACCCAGTTAACTCCAGCAAAGCAGCAGCAATACATGGCAAGAGCAGACTTGTTCATAATCATATGAGAGATGCCCACTAGAGACTTCCTGAAGGATTTAAAAAGACACAAGAGGGGATTGAGACCTTGCCAGAAGTACGTAGAATAACAGCCAGTGGTATTGAATTACATACTGTTATTGTCGGAGAAGGCAATGGCACCCCACTCCAGTACTCTTGCCTGGAATATCCCAAGGACGCAGGAGCCTGGTAGGTTGCAGTCCATGGGGTCGCTGAGGGTCAGACACGACTGAGCGACTTCACTTTCACTTTCACTTTTCACTTTCATGCATTGGAGAAGGAAATGGCAACCCACTCCAGTGTTCTTGCCTGGAGAATCCCAGGGACGGGGGAGCCTGGTGGGCTGCCGTCTATGGGGTCGCACAGAGTCGGACACGACTGAAGCAACTTAGCGGCAGCGTTGTTAAAAGAAGTGATACATGCAGTGTCTAGCCCATATAGAAGTCCCGCAAAATTTGTTTCCTTACCCATGTGCTGAAGTTGGCCTACTCTAGCTCACAGGAGTCAATTATTAAATGTTCAGATAGTTTGTGAGCCGGTTGTTATAATGTAATGTGCCCGCCTGAATGGGGGGCGGGCGGGGCATGGTTTGATGGAGAATGGATACATGTATATGTACGGCTGGATCCCTTAGCTGTTCACCTGAAACTAGTACAACATTGTTAATCAAAAAACACCCCAATATAAAGTTTTTTAAAGTTCAATGATGCATATCTGCACTATACAAATTATATTAAAAGAAAGGTTTAATACTCCAAACCCTTTTCCTAATTCCTGTACTACATCTTACTATTTTTTCTATGCTGTCAAGGTTATTTGTGTTTGTCTATGCAATGGAAATACCTTGTAATAGCATGCTCTTTCCCATCACTTCTGACTCCTCGTTCAGTTACTTTACAATTATAGTTTCACAATTCAGTCCAGTTAGTGCCCAGTTGTAATGGGTGGGGCATGCCTTACAACATGGAAATTTGAATATGCTAGAAATCAAGACTTGATTTATCACACGGTTGTCTAGACTTTAAAAAAGTGACAGCAAAAGTGTTCATCAGATCAGATCAGATGCTCAGTGGTGTCCAACTCTTTGCGACCCCATGAATCGCAGCATGCCAGGCCTCCTTGTCCATCACCAACTCCTGGAGTTCACCCAGACTCACGTCCATCGAGTCAGTGATGCCATCCAGCCATCTCATCCTCTGTCGTCCCCTTCTCCTCCTGCCCCCAATCCCTCCCAGCATCAGGGTCTTTTCAAATGAGTCAACTCTTCACATGAGGTGGCCAAAGTACTGGAGTTTCAGCTTCAGCATCATTCCTTCCAAAGAAATCCCAGGGCTGATCTCCTTCAGAATGGACTGGTTGGATCTCCTTGCAGTCCAAGGGACTCTCAAGAGTCTTCTCCAATATCGCAGTTCAAAAGCATCAATTCTTCAGCGCTCAGCCTTCTTCAGAGTCCAACTCTCACATCCATACATGACCACAGGAAAAACCATAGCCTTGACTAGACAAACCTTTGTTGGCAAAGTAATCCACTGAATTAAATTTAAGAGCATTTTGTGTTGGAGCTGTAGCTATTACATGATACCTAACACAAAATGGAAAGACATATTCTTCCAGTATTTTGAAAAGTGAAGAAAGTGAAGTCGCTCAGTTGTGCCCGACTCTTTGCAACCCCATGGATAGTAGCCTGCACCAAGCTCCTCCGTCCATGGGATTTTCAAGGCAAGAAGTACTGGAGTGGGTTGCCATTTCCTTCTCCAGGGAATCTTCCCAACACAGGGAACTGTCATCTAATTTAACAAGAAGTTTGCTCACATCACTAATGAATAAATGAAGTTTTGCCCTGCCATCTGTGTTGTCTCACTTTCATCTTCCTCATTAACAGACTTGAAAATATCAGCCAACACTACCTCTGGACTATCTTGGTTCATCACAACCATAGGTTGGATATGGATACAATTCTTCAAGAATAAAGAAAATATGTTGCTAGGAGATATTTGTTTTTACAGTGTCCAGTTTGAAAAAGTTATCAAAACAATGTAATGAATTTGTGTATAAACGTGTTGTTGAGAATGTATTTTTATTTAAATTTTATTTTCTTATCAAGAGTGTTATAAAATGCAAAACTTTTGAAGCTATTGCTTGGGAATAACAAATAAATTACAACAAGCCTGGGGGGAAAAATAAGCATTCTGTGGGAAAAAAACTGGCTACAGGAAACTTAAAATAAGGAGTAATACATATTAATATCTTTTTAATTGTGTGCTACCTATCCTATGTTAGTAAAATGTAGGAATACATCCACATATCCTTTTTTTCTCTAGGAACCATTACCAGCACACCACAGGCTCCTTGTCACTGCTGACTATACACACACACACACACACACACAAATTGTCACTACACTCCTAGTGCATTTTGCTTAGGTGTCTCCAAGTGACTAGAAAACTTGTTGGGCAACAGCTCCAACCTGGAAACAGATAGGAAAGGAGGGACTGTCTGAGGCAGCTGCACAGAGGCTGAAGAATGAACAGGAGATGCCTCTGAAAATGAAAGGATTTAGGACCAAACCTTACACGGGTCAAGCGGTTCCAGCCAAGCTCCACTCTAGCTGTCTCTCTGCTTCCCCAACCTGGACCAGTTGCAAGCAGCTACAGCTCTTTTCATTCATCCCTGTCTTCCAAGTTAAACACATTTAATTTGCAGAAGCTTCTACTGGCAGCAGAAATTGCTATATTAAAGGAGGGGGGAGGCTTTTTAAGAGGAATGTTGTGAGGGCATGGGAAAAATGTAAAATACCAGAGTGAATAATGTTGTACCTGTGTATATGTTGTTAATACTGCTCCCTGTCAGCTTTACCATAACTAGTGGAAAGACAAGTCTGTCATAAAAAGTGTCTCAGGGGACATATGACCAGCATACCTGACACTTGATTTTGAGAGGCTTTTGTTAATTCACATACACCATTAGAGAACCACAAAACCTAGTCTTTCCTGCTGCTTTGGCATGACTTAGTCACTAAGTCATGTCCAACTCTTTGCGACCCTATGGACTGTAACTCGACAGGCTCCTCTGTCCATGGATTCTCTAGGCAAGAGTACTAGAGTGGGTTGCCATTTCCTCCTGCAGGGGATCTCCCGGACCCAGGGATCAAACCCAGGTCTCCTACTTGGTAAGCGAATTCTTTACAGCTGAGCCACCTGCTTTGGCCCTAATTACCACTGAAATTAGCAGCCAGCACCCATCATTGACACAATCTTGATATCATAATATACGTGTATTAAGTCTGAAAGGAATGCTTTCCTTTTTTGCTTTTTGAGTATGAAGAGCTTTATAGTCTAATTTTGGTATTGTAGATACTGCAAAAGGACTGAATGTGGAAATGGAGAGAAAAAGGATCACGTTAAGAGTTCAAGGCAATGGGATGCTGGAGCCAGCACAAACTGTTTCACAACAGCCAAAGACACACAGCATCTCCCAAAACCACATTCAGAGACAAGTTGGAAGTCCACCTGGATGGGAATATTTATACTACAGAAATTGGCAAACATTACACATGAGGGATTTTCCCCCTAGAGATCTAGTTTACTAGCACATCAGAAGCTCAAAGGGACCTTAGTCCTCATCAAATGTAACCCCCTGGAGAATACTGTGTTGGCTACAAAGATTGTTCAGGTTTTTCCACGTTACATGAACTTTTTGGCCAACCCAATACTAAAGAGGATTAGGACACTGGGAAAAGGAGAGGGAAAAAGTAAAAAGGAGTAAATTTGTGAGGGTAAGGGATGTGGAAGAAACCCTGCCCTCTTACCATCCCCTTGGTCTTTGCTCTTGTTCCCTTTACCCAGTCCTGCATCAGACAGAGCGTGTGAGAGGGGCCGAGATAGCAGTTGCCATGAATACTCCCAAGTGGAGAGCCACTCAGAGCTCAGCCTGCTTGCTCTGCCTTTAGTGTCAGATCCCTGAGGGACTAAAACAGCAAAGGGGTCGCAGATTCCCCACCTGGTTACCAGGAAAGCAAAACTCCAGTACAGCTCAACACAATGGTCCCTAGTTACAGATTAACTATACAGAATTCCCCAGCTGCTCAAATTGATAGGCTGGACTCAAGTGGCAATTCCCCCAAAATAGAGGAATTAAAACACCACACTTAGCTTCCCTGGTGGCTCAGACAGTAAAGGATCTGCCCACAATGCAGGAGCCCCAAGTTCGATCCCTGGATCAAGGGAATAGCGACCCATTCTACTATTCTTAGGCTTCCCTGGTGGCTTAGATGGTAAAGTGTCTGCCTACAATGCAGGATACCCAGGTTCGATCCCTGGGCCGGGAAGAAATCCTGGAGAAGGAAATGGCAACCCACTCCAGTATTCTTTCCTGGAGGATTCCATGGACAGAGGAGCCTGGCGGGCTACAGTCTATGGGTCTCAAAGAGTTGGACACGATTGAGCGACTTCACTTTCTTTCTCCATACCCACCACCTTGGCCCCTTCTCATTTCCCCTGGGGCATTCAAATGCACACTCAGCAGGGACACACAGCACTCCCCAAAGCTCCTTCATTGCCCCTATGCCTTTGTCTTTAGTTGTCAGCTTCTGAAACTGCTCAGGAAAGCAGCTGTCAATGCTGGGTCATCATCTAGCACTCACTGCATGCTCTGCACTCACCAATCAGGCCTGGCTCTGTACACTTACTGAAGTTTTCCTTTTCAGGCAGACTTTCCAAACACAAGTATTTGGAGTGTTTACCATGTGCCAGTGATATATGGATGCATTTATCTAAAATGATACCTGGATAGATAAGGCATGGACTTTGCCCTGTCAGAGTTTACAACTAAACAAAGAAGACATACATATGTTACTCTAGTATTACACAAAATGAAATTTACTGCTGACAGTGGCAGAGGTCCAGAGATGTAAGTCCCAGGCATCTGGAACGATGATGGCCAAGGAGAGTTAAAGTGAAAAAGATTAGCTGATGTTTAACTTCACATGTGCCAGACTGCATGATAAGCTCTTTACATAAATCACCTCACCTAATCCTCACAACAATCAAGATAGGTAGCATCATCCCCACTTTACAGTCTAAAAAAATTTTTAAGTTAAAATAATTAAGGTATAAAGAGATTAAATAATTCACCCCAAATCATACACTAGCTAAAAGTTGGAATAGGGGTCTGCTATAGACTGAATGTATCTCCCCCCAAATTCCCATGCTAAAATTCTAACTGCAAAGTATTACAAGGTGGGGCATTTGGGGAGGTGATTAGGTCACAAGGGAGGAATCCTCATGAGTGAGATTAGCACCCTTGTAAAAGCGACCTCAAAGAACTCCCTTGTCCCTTCTGCCATGAAACAACAGAAGTCACAGTCTGCAAGTCAGAAGCAGGCCTTCACCAGAACCCAACCTCCCCAGCCTCCAGAACTACAAGCAATATTTTTCTGTTGTTGATAAACAACTCAGTCTATAGTATTTTGTTATAGCAGCCTAAAGAAACTAAGACATGGTCTATCCCAGGTCTTTCCAATTCCACAACTTAAGGCAGGGTTCAAGGGAAGCTAAAATGAGGTGTCATATTGTTTTATAAAATGATCTCCACATTCTTATATAACTGTAAGTGCTATTAACAGAATTCATTCATTCTGTCAACACGTCCCAAGTACTGTTCTATTGGAGTGAAGAAAACAGAAAAAATTCCCTGCCTTTGTGAAAGTTTTAGTACAGTGAAAGATAGGTTCTTTTAGGAAGAAAATTGCATGTATAGGAACAAATACTTTAATAAGTGCTTGAAGCAATGGAGCAGATAAAGCAGTGGCTTTATCATCATAAAGCCCATTTAATAAAGATAGCCACTGACTCCCTGGTAGTCAGATATTAGCTTTATTAACTTGCTACAGCAAATGAGATTGCACACTGGAGAAACCATGATGTAACCTCACCAAACAAAGGAAGGGACAGCATTATTTTGGATCAGGCAAACAGAATGTGGGGGAGAAGTGTGTAGGTACAATGTAAATGAAGCCATGGTTTGATGGTCTCAAAATAGAGCATGGCTTCTGTATGAAAGGGGGAACCTTAGCCCTGAGCTGACAAGTGGACCCAGGGTTTTACCTCCTTGGTAACTACAGAATTAAGATAAACGTGGAATGGTGTTCCCAAAATCCCATGAAGTTCTGCAACTGGACTGGAAATCAAGGCAGTTTCCAGGTAAGAATGGGATGTTCCATTATTCCTGGTCCAATTTCAAACAGCAAAATACTGTGAGCCTAAGATTTTAGGACAACAAGGTTTTTTAGCACTAGATACTTTTGTTAATGAACAAGAAAAATGTTCTTAACAAGCTCACAAAGATGATCCCAACCTGAACAACCCAAGTGATAACCGGCAACAAGGACACAGAAGAGTGAAGTGGCTGCTCTGCCAGTATAGAGGAGAAATTTAGCGTTGTCAGGACAAAATAGGAGGGAGGGAAGTGAGGAGCTGAGATGGGAAAGTAACAGGGCAAGTGACATGGAACAAGTCTGTGGGGGTGAGTGATGATGTGACTCTGCCCACATACGTGCTGAAGAAAGTCTACTGAGCTCATGGCTGGTTTGGCCGGGAGACGCAGAGCCTGATGGGGAGAGAGACAGAGCCCCTGTTTCATGTGTTGAGTGAAACACAGTCATGTTTGACTCTTTGCGACCCCATGGACTGTAGCCCACCAGGCTCCACTGCCCATGGGGATTCTTCAGGCAAGAATACCAGAGCGGGTTGCCAAGCCCTCCTCCAGGGGATCTTCCCAACCCAGGGATTGAACTCAGATCTCCCACATTGCAGGTGGATTCTTTATCATCTGAGCCACCAGGGAAGCCCATACATACTGGGTATGTTTCATACCAAGTAAATATAGTATGTGACAGGGTCAGCAAGTATAACCAAGAAGTATATGAGGCTCCCCTGGAAGTCACCCAAAATCTTTAGGATGTGTTTGAATTTCCACAGACCATGAAGTAATTTCACATCTTAGATCACAGGGGCAGGCCAGGCAGACACAAGACATATAGGCCTCTAGGCACATCTAAGATACGTTACTTCAATCTACAAGGAATAAACTTAAAGAACACATTCCTTCAAGAATGGAGCCACCTAGATTCGAGCTCCACCTCTATTAGTCAACACCTGACAAATTCAGAAGTCAGTCAGGAGGATTCAAAAGGGCCAAGAAGCAAAGAGTTGAGACAAGCAAGATGTGAAGAATGTTAAGAAAGCCGAGTTGCTTCCTCAGGAAGCAGAAAGTTCCCAGGGTTCTTGTGGCCTCACTCTAAAGGTAAAGGAAGAATAGTTAGCTGCATGTGCTAATGGAAATCAGGTGTCTACAGTTGTGTTCTGCCAGAAGGAGCTTAGTGAGTGCAATGAGACAAAGATCATCATAAACCTGACTTTTGAAAAGAAAATCTTAATATCTGGTTATCTTAAGAATATACAACCAAATCTTGACTGGCAGAGTCATCAAATGTCACCAAGTGAATCAAGAGTTGTGGTCCTGGGACTTCCCTGACAGACCAGTGGTTAAAACTTTGCCTTCTAATGCAGGAGGCACAGGTTTGATCCTTGGTTGGGGAGCTAAAGTCCCACATGCCTCACAGTCAAACCAAAACAAAACATGAAACAGAAGCAAAGTTGTAACAAATTCAGTAAAGACTTTAAAAATGATCCACATCAAAAAAAAAAAAAAAATTTTAAAGTTGTGATCCTGAGCAAGGAACTCAGCTGGCATCAGAGTTCAAGACTTAATGAGACAAATATTTCCTTCTGGGATATTTTGTCCCTCATAGTAACTTAAAAAGTTTAACTTTCCAACATAAAAGGACAGAAATGTTGTGTTAGGGAAAAAAATAATCACATACATCCTCTTGAAGAATCAAAAGATCTAACAAGATTTGGCCCACATTCTCATGTGGCAAGAGAAGATTGGTGTGGATGAGAAATATCTCTTCTGCTTCCCAGAAGTCCCCACCCCTCAAGAATGTTTCCTACACAACCAGTTTTGTTTATTCAATTACCTAGCAGACTCCTGGGCGCTTCCCTCATAACTCAGTAAAGAATCTACCTGCCATGCCGGACATCCCGGTTGGATTCCTGGGTCAGGAAGATCCACTGGAGAAGGGATAGGCTCCCCACTCCAGTACAGCAGACTCCTGGAGGAGTTTGTACTTCCTGAAATACCAAAGTTCATAGTATTTTGCTTAAAAAAAAGTGAACACACCCCATCTGTTCACTCACATACTCCACACTTGTTTTGTTGTTGTTCAGTCATGTCCTACTCTTTGCAACCCCACACTTGTTTGGCGGGCTTTTTTTTCCCCCCAGAATATTGTGCCTGTAAAGCTGCTTTTTCTGGACTGTGTGAAGGGAATCACTTCCCCTCATGCCAGTTTCCTCACTTCGTTCACTGCATGGCCAGCTTGGAATCTGTCTGGTTACCAGTGTTTGTGAAGAAGGACAATATGACCTCTGGGGCAGGAGGACACTTGCAGTGAAGAAAGTCGTTAGCAAATCAATCCTAAAGTGATTTATTTCTAAGCAGTAGATAGCAAGGAGGCAGTGTATATTTATCATTTGGACAAGGCCTTAATAAAGATAAATTCAGAGTTTGAGTTCCTCTAAGGAAGTGGCTTTAACTTCCGACATATGCCAAAAATGCATGTCACAGCTAATTAGGTGGTATTCGCGTACACCTTGCAAGTGGGTATTGTTAGGCAGCAGAGGAATAATGTGTTTGTCTGCGCTGAGATGTGCCATTGATGGTCTGAAAATTCAAGGGGCTTTGAGACCAATGTCAAGAGTTAAATCCAAGGAGAGCCCCAAAACTAATAATGAATGTGTGCTTGTTAGAAGTGTCTGTCAAGACTTTCTTTAGCTACAGCATGGAGGGCAAGTGAAGAGAATGACAGTTACATTCATGTGATGAATAAAAACATGATTTCTGAGCTTTATTTTTAGTGTCTCCCATCTGCATGTGGAGGATCCTTGCATTTACCAAAAACAAAGGGGGTTAAAGAATAGACTCTACTCTCCAAATAATCTCAGAAACACTGGTACTTCAGGGTCTCAGCTTTGACAGCTAGGACCTGAACTAGGAGAAGGCCAGACAGGCTCCTAAGCACAAGATTTCAGGAAATTCTCACTCTCAGGGTCTGGCAAGAACAGGGTTATACTTGTCAAGTGAGCACCTCCTTAAATTTTCCTCCCTAGGGACCTGACATGCCTCACCATAGTCCCAACCCTGTTAGGAACATTTTTATTCTCATGATGCTATAAGGTCTCACCAAGGATGGGGAAAGGCTAAAACATGTAAAATACTTACAAAATCCTGTACAATAGCGTGTAATAACCTATCAAGACACGACATGCAGATAATATTGTAAACCCTTACATCATCACAGTAAGGAAAGGGGTCAGGAAAAACGAGTAGCATGTCTGAATATTCCTTTTTCAATTCCAAAGAAGCCTACTAATGGAATTAAGGGCTAAAAAGGTACTGCCAAGGACCAGGCAAGCCTTGCAGGTGACAAGTGAGGACCCCACAATGAAGTTCTGTGCTTTGTGATTGCTGCCTCAGTCAATTGTGGGGTGGGGTTAAGAGAGACTAAAACTCATTTCTTCAATTAGGCTAAGAATCTCTAAGATCTTGACAACGTGAATCATTTGCCTGGGAAATCTTTTTGCATAGAGCCCCAAAGGGAAACTTCAGTCCTGTCTCATGTACAGCAATTTCCAGGTAGAGGTTTCATCCTGCCTGCAAGAGAAGCAAGACAGGAGACCTCAGGTCTTATTTTGCTCCATGTGGTTCGAGTGAGATTACCAAATGGCATTGGTCTTAAAACCCCAGTCTACCTCATGCCCTCTCTCTTCTTCTACTCCAACCCTCAAGGCCCAGAACATGAATACATATGTCAGGATTGAGAAAAGAACAAGCTACTGTGGTGCCAAGCTGAGAAGGGTCATTCTCATCCAGTCTTAACTGGAGCCCAGCTTGAGACCTTCCAAATGAAAGATCATTGAGTGCTTCCAGGTGGAAAACTGCCAGTTCAACAAAATTTATCACACTGGCTTGTGAGGCCCTGTGGGCATGGGCATGTGTACACACGAGTGCATGCACACACACACATGAGAACAAATGAACGAAAACCACCCACTCTTGTTACAGAGACAGACTCTGGAAATGAATTCTAAACACAGGTATTAGCATTTCCACAGCACACGGAAGGGAAAAGTCCTTGATAAAATGTGGTCTCCATTTGCTAAATTCCACTTAGCTCAGCTCTCTGGCAGCTTCTCCCTGGGTTTGGCTGGGCTACATGGGCGTGAGGGCTTCCAATAAAGCATTTCCAAACAAGTGATTGCACTAAGCATAGTCCAGAACTTGGCACAAACTTTTTGAAAGTTTATGCTCAACATTCTGAATTACTTGACACTGCTCATCAATTATTCAAATATTTATTAAGTACCTCTGAATGTACAAGATTATTCTTGGTGCTGGAGGGAGGCATAGTGAGAAAGATACCAATGAGATCCCAAGTCTACTATGAGAGTTAACTGTCTAGTAAGGAGGTTAAGATATGCACAGGAATAGCTAGTATGAAGCAGGAAAAGTTACACCGCACAGATGGGGAACAGAAAATAGGTTTGAACCTCCATACTCAAAGCATGTTCTGCTTACCAGTGTGTGGGTATCACTGAGAAGCTTGTTAGCAGTGCAGACTCTCAGGCCCTGCTCTGATTCAGACTCATTTTTTCCCTTCCGTTTGCAATCTTAAACCTTTTTATCATAATCTACAATGTTGTTAGTTTCAAACACACAGCTAAGTGATTCAGTTATACATACATTCTTTCAGATTCTTTTCCTTATAGGTTATTACAAGATACTGAACACAATTCCCTGTATTATACAGTGGGTCCTTATTTATCTATTATATATAGTAGTGTATATGCTAATACCAAGACTATAGTTTAACAAGAACCATGGGAGATTCTGATACACTTGACAGTCAGAAGCCCCAGGTGGCTGCTGCTGCTGCTAAGTCACTTCAGTTGTGTCCGACTCTGTGTGATCCCACAGACGGCAGCCACCAGGCTCCCCCGTCCCTGGGATTCTCCAGGCAAGAACACTGGAGTGGGCTGCCATTTCCTTCTCCAATGCATGAAAGTGAAAAGTGAAAGGGAAGTCACTCAGTCGTGTCCAACTCTTAGCAACCCCATGGACTGCAGCCTACCAGGTTCCTCCATCCATGGGATTTTCCAGGCAAAGTACTGGAGTGGGGTGCCATTGCCTTCTCCGAGCCCCATGCTAAAGTAGTTCAAAAGATAAATGGTTTTCAGCTGAGAGGCTCAAGAAAAATCTGAAGGAGACAGCATGTGAGTCAGATTTCAACAATGTGACAAGCTTCTAGCTGGCCGCCAAAATTTGCCCTCCACTTCTTCCACATGTGTGGCTAGACTACATTGCCTAGCCTCTCTCGGAGTGTGTGGCTAATTTCTGATGGAATCTGAGAAGTGGCATGTACCACTTCCAGGCCTCCAACTTAAAAGAGTCGACATGCCTTGTTCACTTTCCTCTTCCTCCAGCTAGGTCCTGGATGTGTGTGAGGGGGGGAGGTGGGGCAGTGCCGGGGTCCAGCCCCAGCTGATCCAGGGTATTCGAAGGGGAGACGGCTTAGGCAACTATTTAAATATTCATCAAAGATATAAAGAGTAATAGAATGAGGATAGCTCAGTAGGAAAATTCAGTGGAGAAAAGAGGCTGAGTAGCTTGGTTTACGCAGGAGACCAATAAAACTTCAAGACAAGAAGTTTGCACCACTTACGTAGGCCGCAGGCGTCCTTCCGTTCTCCTGAAGGAGAGGAGACACTGAGGCCTCCCTGGTCGGATCTTAGAAGCCCAGGCATAATTAGTAAGCATGGCGGGTTCCGCACTCCAGATGGAGACTCAGCCAGAGTGAGAGAGAGAGAGCAACATGGGGAGACCAGTATTTCGAGGAACTGATCCCAATTCTTTATTTTCCAGAGTCTGTTTTTATACACTGAGATGTTATACAAAAGTCACGTGGGGACAGCAGTCCTGATTTTTATTAAAGTCAGGTGCTTCACACAAATGTATACAGAGGTCTTAGGGGTGTTGCATCATCTTCTGGCCAGGGGGGCCTGCTGAGAATTTACGACCCTCTCCTTGTGACAGTGGTCAGTTAACCAGAACACTTTTCTCTCCAAGGGTGATTATTCTTAAAACAGACGTCACTCAAATAAAGTTACATTCCTATAGGGTGAGGGTGTAGTGGGTTTTAGTTAAGGAAAGAATTTACTTAGCCTAAGGTCTAATGTGATTTATATCAAAGGTTAATACTTATTTCTTCTATTCATTCATTAATGTGTGTAAGGGCAGGGGATGTGGAGTCTTAGCAACAAACACTGGCTCAACAAATGAAAAACCCTTCACCAATACAGTTTCTAATCAGCCCATTATACTAATAGTTTTCTAACTTTTCTAAGGAACCTGTTTTTAGAAGGTTTAAAGCATCTCGTGCCTCTCACGGTTGGGAGGCTGTGAGCAATCACATGTGGCCTGACAAGCCTGTCAGGTAGGCTAGAGAACCTTCAAAGGAGTTTGTAGGTTAAAACACTCTTGTCACGCCCAGGAGTTTTTATTAACTGGAGCTCTAGGTTAACTCCTTCTCCAAAAGAGGTGGTGGGGGACAGCCCCCCATAAAGTCAGAGGTGTAGATGAGCACAAAGTAGTAAAGTAGGCAGGCTCTGGTTATGGGGGTAAATGCTCGAGGATTTCCAAGGGGACTCCTGAGGCTCGATCCCGCCTTTGCGTATGTCGAGCCTCCTTCCTCATGACCTTTGCCACGGGCGGAGTACCTCACTCTGGCCCCCAACAGGGCAGCCTCGACCATTCAAATGAGAATCACATCTTAGGGAATGCTAGAGCAGTAGCCTGTTGAATTGACAACTTGTAAAGAAGCCTAAATTCTGGAATGAAGATGCAAAGCACAGCCACTATCGTTCTGAAACACAGCAGAACTTTCACGTGAGAAACAAGTGACCTTCTGAATTTTTAAAGCCTTTTTACTCTATGGTCACTTTTTTCAAAATGGGGGAGGGGATGAGGCCCTCTGTTTATCGTAACAAATGCAGATGTATAAAATGCAGATGGAGAAAGGTGGTGAAGAGAGTATTATTGGAGATTGAAGGATCAGCCGAAGTAGACACAGGGGTACGTATGAATATGCATGGACAATTCCTATTGTCAAGGAATCACAATAGTTAGGCTGGCTGGAGCATACGGTATGTGACGTCATAATAGCAAATAGAGTGGGAAAGGTAAATTTTAAATTCAGATTATGGGATCTGGCATTCCAGGCCAGGGGTAACAGGGAGCCATTGCAGACCTAACAAAGGAAAGCATAATGTTTGGGTGAGATTATTCTGGCAATAGTGTGTGTGATAACTTGACATGGGGAGATGAGAGGAAGACCAGTTAAGCTTTTGCAATAGTCCAGCTGAAGAATGGCAGTAAGAACCTCAATGAGGTTAGTCAGTTCAGTTCAGTCGCTCAGTCGTGTCTGAGTCTTTGCGACCCCATGAATCACAGCATGCCAGGCCTCCCTGTCCATCACCAACTCCCAGAGTTCACTCAGACTCACATCCATCGAGTCAGTGATGCCATCCAGCCATCTCATCCTCTGTCGTCCCCTTCTCCTCCTGCCTCCAATCCCTCCCAGCATCAGAGTCTTTTCCAATGAGTCAATTCTTCACATGAGGTGGCCCAAGTACTGGAGTTTCAGCTTTAGCATCATTCCTTCCAAGGAAATCCAGGGCTGATCTCCTTCAGAATGGACTGGTTGGATCTCCTTGCAGTCCAAGGGACTCTCAAGAGTCTTCTCCAACACCACAGTTCAAAAGCATCAATTCTTTGGCGCTCAGCCTTCTTCACAGTCCAACTCTCACATCCATACATGACCACAGGAAAAACCAAAGAGCCTTGACTAGACGGACCTTTGTTGGCAAAGTTATGTCTCTGCTTTTGAATATGCTATCTAGGTGGGTCATAACTTTTCTTCCAAGGAGCAAGCGTCTTTTAATTTCATGGCTGCAGTCACCATCTGCAGTGATTTTGGAGCCCCAAAAAATAAAGTCTGACACTGTTTCCATTGTTTCTCCATCTATTTCCCATGAAGTGATGGGACCGGATGCCATGATCTTCATTTTCTGAATGTTGAGCTTTAAGCCAAATTTTTCACTCTCCACTTTCACTTTCAAGAGGCTTTTTAGTTCCTCTTCACTTTCTGCCATAAGCGTGGTGTCATCTGCATATCTGAGGTTATTGATATTTCTCAATGAGGTTACTGCTGCTAAGTCACTTCAGTCGTGTCCGACTCTGTGCGAACCCATAGACGGCAGCCCACGAGGCTCCCCCATCCCCGGGGCTCTCCAGGCAAGAACACTGGAGTGGGTTGCCATTTCCTTCTCCAATGCATGAAAGTGAAAAGTGAAAGTGAAGTCACTGAGTCTTGTCCAACTCTTATCGACCCCATGGACTTTGGCCCACCAGGCTCCTCCGTCCATGGGATTTTCCAGGCAAGAGTGCTGGAATGGGGTGCCATTGCCTTCTCCGCAATGAGGTTAACTGCAGTACAAATATAGTGTTGAAAGCAGCTATTCTCAATTTAGGTATTCCTCCCAAAAATATCTGATAAGCTTTGAGCTCTTAGAGGCTGAACTAATGATAGAGTATCTAGTGTAGGGTAAAATTAGCTGTTCCAAATTACATAGAAAAATAGTAAATCACCATAGATCTTTGAACATGCACTTGAGGTGGGAAAAAGGAAAAAATTTCAGATGGGGAAAATTTTCAAAACTAGGAAAAGCTATTATATGAAACTGTATCCAAATATATTTGTTTATTATCTGCATTTCTAGAAGTTAAACTAAAACTGGATTTCTGTAAATGAATTATTGTCTTCCCAATGAGCTTATTTCTGAGTTGTGTCCTCTTTGACTAATTGTCCACAGAAAACACCTAACATGTGACCTTTAGTTTCTTCACCCCAGATTATTATACAGCTAAAGGCAACCCACTCCAGTGTTCTTGCCTGGAAAATCCCATGGACGGAGGAGCCTGGTGGGCTGCAGTCCATGGGGTCACTAAGAGTCAGACACGACTGAGCGACTTCCCTTTCACTTTTCACTTTCATGCATTGGAGAGGGAAATGGCACCCCACTCCAGTGTTCTTGCCTGGAGAATCCCAGGGACGGGGGAGCCTGGTGGGCTGCCGTCTATGGGGTCGCACAGAGTTGGACACGACTGAAGCAACTTAGCTGCAGCAGCAGCAAAGGCATTGGAAACATTTCAATAAACTCTTCACTAAAGCCAAGTAGATTGTAGTTTAAATTTAAAAGTGCTCTTGTAATTTGGCTTTTCAAAAAATTTAGAGGTCATATATGAGTTATGCCTTAAAGCATGGCCCAGCCATACTAAACAATAAATGAGTTTAATGATAAATATACTTCAAGTTGGTGACTGGTTAGAATCCCAGGATTAAAACAGGATATAACTGAAGCACTCCTGAGGGTGTGAGCACACAAATATTGAACTTGAAAATTACAGGCTTCAACAGTGTAGAGAGTGTACTAAAGAAGTTGATTGAAATCAATTACGCTCCTGAAAATTGGGAGGTATTCAGAGAACAATTAGGAGGAGTCCAATCCATACTCATTAATACAGAGTGAGTCCCCAAATGACAAAGATATCTGCTGTGATTAACAAAGAAGTTAAAAAAAGAGATAGCTTCATAATAAACAGGCGTGGGAAAGGCTTACAGAACACAACAAACAGTAACATTCTTAAATTCTATTAGAAAGAAGCTGCAATCTAGTTCATGATGAAATATACTTATTAGTAATAGGAGCCAAAGTGAGGGGGCTCTGATTCAGGTGTGTTACCCAACCCAGAGAAAGTGACGAAGCCTCGTTTGCCCTTGCCCGTGGCTTATTTGATAACTTGATGATAATCCATATGGTAGGTCAGCCTTCAAACATAGGCAGAGGAGGGAGGCTTTGACATTAAGAAGGAATCCAGAGCTCTGGGTTCCAAAACAAAGGCCTTTCACTGTTGCTGAGGATCCCTGAGGGGCTCATCAACCCCCACATAAAATGATGATAATGTCTGTCCTGCCTGCCTCACAACAAAGGTATTTAATAATCAAACGTGACTGTATGGAAGTAGATCATTGCTGCACACTGCAAGGAATTGGTTACTGTTTCACTACTTTGTTCATAATAGCAGCTGACTATGTGCTAGCTCCTGTGCTAAGCACTGAGCATTCATTAATAACTTACTCTTCATAACTACCCTATGGCAATGGGTTCCATTATCCCATTTTACAGGTAAGGAAACAGAGCCTCAGAGAGTTTAACATACAAAATGACACAGCTAGTAAATGGTAACACCATCATGTGAGGTCAAGCTGTTTGATTACAGAGCTTATTCTGTAGTCCAGGGGTCCCCAGCCTCTGGGCATGGACTGGTACCTCCTGTCAGATAAGAGGTGGCATTAGATTAGAAGTACACAATAAATGTAATGTGTTTAAATCATCCCCAAACCATCCCCCTTCCCCTGGTCCATGAAAAAAATTGTCTTCCATGAAACCCGTCCCCAGTGCCAGGAAGGTTGGGAACCACTGCAAACCACTGGATTGCAATACCTCTTGACATTAATACATGATATTTACATATTATTTTGCCTCTTCCAGGCTGTTATTCCTTTGATGAGCTCCTTCTGCAATTCATACATTATCATCTATTTTCAAACACCTTCTCATTTAATCAATACCACAATCCTATGAAGTAGGGAAATCTTTCCCTGTATCATGGAAGGGAAACCAGACTCAAGGGAAAGTGACTTGACCAAGGTCACACCACTGGTAAGTGTTCTTGACAATACACTGAAGCTGCCCTACCAATTTGGTTTCCTGGGTACATGGCGATCAGGAAACGTTTCCTCAGTCATCCAATGTGACTATTCTATTCCCTGGAAATATCTTTAATTTTTTTAATCTAAATTGCATAAAATTTAGAAATAGCAAGACTCGTGAGGTGTCAGAGCACAAGACAAGCACAGCTAAAAATTAGGGTCTGGGCCAAGCTCTATGGAGGCGCCATGATGGGGACTCCAACCATCGAAATACATTCATCAATGACAATCCTAGAAGCAGGATGAGGATCTAAGCCACTTTTGATAGACTGCACCTCTAAGCCCTTTAAGGGTAAATCCACAGATAAGGATGATTCATGAGCATGTTCAGTGCGGCTTACAAAAAGGATTCATTTGTGGAGATTTTAACTGCAAAGAGTAACTTGTTTGAATGCAAAATTCAACATCAGTCAGTGTCTGAAGGTCAGTATTAGGTGACCTGTCCTCTGCAGATTTCAAGTCAACCGTGAATCTCAGCCATCAATATATTCCCCCCTTCCTGCCCCCAAAGGCAAATGAAGTACACCTGAAAGGCAGAGGACACTTGCTTGGGGCATTCCTCTTCTTTTCACAGCTCTCCAGCTGCCCAGGGCCCTCCTGCTGCCTTCCATTGCCGAGTACCATCTGCTGTTGACCTCCCTGTAGAATCTCCCGTCTCTCACCTACACTTTCCTGTCTAAGTGACCCCTTTCCTTAGGGTAACACATGGGATTGCAAGTGCCTCTGAGAAATTAATTACAACTAATTTATTAATGGCTGAAAAGGAGTTTTGTTATTCAGCCCCACATCTATCCGACCCTAGAAAACAGGAGACAGCATGGTTCAATAAAGGAAAAGAAAGTGTTAGTCACTCAGTCGTGTCTGAATCTTTGCGACCCCATGGACTGTAGGCCGTCAGGCTCCTCTGTCCATGGGATTCTCCAGGCAAGAATACTGGAGTGGATAGCCATTTCCTTCTCCAGTCAGTAGAGGAAAAGTGGCCTCAAAATCCACCAGACCGAAAGCCAGGACAATAGGGTCATAGTTCAAGGTCTCTGTGCCTGAGCTGTGTGGTTTATTTTCTTCGGCATCAGTTTAATTGTGACTAGAACCTGTTACCCATTCACGGAGAACCAACATGCCCTGCATGCTTCTGGGATCTATCCAAGCCCTGCCCAAAGTGAAGAGGACTTAAGTCATATTTTTGCATGCTTTTCTACAGAATAGGACTGGTTTTACCTATGCTTATACACATTGGAAGGACTGATGCTGAAGCTGAAACTCAAGTACTTTGGCCACCTAATGTGAAGAGCTGACTCATTTGAAAAGACCCTGATGCTGGGAAAGAGTGAAAGCGGGAGGAGAAGGGGACGACAGAGGATGAGACGGTTGGATGGCATCACCAACTCAATACACATGGGTTTGGGTAGACTCTGGGAGTTGGCGATGGACAGGGAGGCCTGGCATGCTGCAGTCCACGGGGTTGCAAAGAGTCAAACATGACTGAGCAACTGAACTGAACTGAATATACCTGTCACTGCTCTCCAGGAAAAGCTCTCTCTCCTTCAATCAAGTCTGACTCCATAGTCAAAGATGATAGAAAGAGACTGTCCAAAGCATTCTTAAGAATATTTTATTTTTTGGTCCAATCTTAGAGTTGAAAACACCAAGGTTTAGGACTTGGTTCTCTAGAACAGCAGGAAATCATGGAAGCCTTCTGAGCAGAGAAGTGACATAAATAGGGTGGCATTTGGAATACTAAATACTTAAATGATCACTCTATGGGATAACACCCATGCCAAGAGCCTTACCACATCCCCAAATCCATAAAATAACCCTATGAGCCAGGTATTTTTGCCCACATTCAGGAGGAAATTGAGACACAGATTGGTTACAAACATGTTATAGAACTTGTTGAAAGCCACACAACTATTAAACAATGAATCCAGGGTATAATCCAGGTCAGTCTGATCTCTTTATCACTATACTAAGCAAGAAGTCCACTTGCCTGTTGAGATTAGACTCGGGGAGCATCGGGAAGGAAACAAAACGCCTCCATCCCATCTCACCCCTATCTCCAGCCACTTCCAAGTGCCAAAAATTTCATATAGAGATTTACCCCACCAACCGAGTCCCCTTCTATGTAGTGGCTCTTGGGGATGCCATCAGTCATTCATCCTTTATGAAGGAGCAGTTCTCCATGCTCTCATAGGACAGGATTTTATAGATAGGACAGAAGAAAGGTTGTGGGCTCTGGGAATCTAGGTGGGAAGGAAAAAAGAAGGAACAAACCATCATGGGGATAAGGAGGAGGAAATAGGCCAGGAAGGGAGTGAAGATGAGGAACTACCAAAGACCAACTTTGCTGACTTCGTAATTTTGCCAGGGGTTGGTTTATATATCACAGAAAGTGAGCTGAGCAATGTTCCTTCTGAACTGGAATTAAAAGAGAAAGAAGGTTTCTCAATATTTCAACCTGTCAAACTAGTTCAAGGATTCCATTTTACTACTAACGGAAACTGATCCAACCAGCCAAGAAGATGGATTTCTCAAAACTAGTGCCTTGGCTAACTGCATCTCTACATGTGTTGTCATTTCTTCCTCATACCTCACTCCTGACTCATATATATATATATATATATATATATATACATATATATATATATATATACACACACACACACACACACACACACATACCACCTTCAATTTCTGAGCAGATTAGGGCCAAGTGTGGCTGCCCTCCTGACTTTGTGCATTTCTTCAGAAAAGCAGTGAGCGCTTCTGGTCCTAAGTAGAAGTGGCAGCCATGAAGATGAGAGAATCCGAGAGCTGCCTCATCTGTTTAGTGCAGCCAGGCTCAAATAACCTGTGAGATGGATCTTAAGAGACCTCAGCTGAGCACAGACCCTCACAATGTAAGGAAATGACAAGAAGAGAGTCAGCAGCATCCAAAGAAAAGACTCCGAGCTCATTCATCAAAGAGGTGAGACCTCGCAGCAGAAAAGACTCTATAGCTGCTATGACTCGCTTCAGGGGCTGGACCTTATGCACACTCTGGACTCCAGCAGATTTGTGTAAAATCTCCCTCTTACTATTGTAAATTTAAAAATCTTTTCACCTCTATTTATCAAGCAGGCACTGGGAGAGGCATGAGATCAGAAATGAAGTAAACACAATCCCCAGTCACTCCACCTTTGCTGCCATTTGCTACTCCATACATCTATTACTGGACTCACCATTTCCTTGCAAACCAGAAGGGAAGATCCTTGAGGACTGGGAATATCCTTGTTTCTCGAGTGCCTATTACAATGCCTGGTCCATCGCAGAAGCTTGATATGTGATCTGCAAGAACAAACCCAACTCCATAAGTGATCAGGTTCTTTTACTTTAGCCTTTGTATTCAATTGCTTTTGCTTAGTTGTATTAGGTCAAGCAGGCATGAAACTGAGCAGGGCCCTGTAGGGCCCTTCTGGGTACAAAAGCCTTTCTGGGTCCCCCGTTTTTCATTTGTAGGTAATAGTTTCATTCAGCCTCCTAGACCTTCCCTGAGTTCCAAAGGGCAGATTCAAACAGCTGCTCATCACGGAAGGGTGGGGATGCAGAAACAAAGGAGGAGCAGTCAAGAAACAAAACTGCAGCCATAGGACAAGTTCCCCATTTCTCTGGAAAGGATATACAAAACAGTATCTTTGAGTTTTTCTGCAGGAACTAAAGGCGTCCACTCAGGTGGACACAGTAACTCCAGGCTGTGCACCAGATTCGTGGACTTCCACCCTGTTACCTCATCACCTATTAGTCAGAAGAAAGCCACACACCTTGCGGCCCTCACCCCAAATTTTGCCTATAAAAACTTGTCCCCTGCCCCAAACCACCCAAGAGTTTTGGAGGTTTTGCATACAAACCATCTACTCTCCTGGTTTGGCCCTGCAATAAACCTTTCTCTGCTCCAAATTCTGGCATTTCAATTCGGCCTCACTGTGCGGTGGACACTCAAAACTGGCTTTTACTAACAGGCAGGCAAGTTAAGCACTAAAGGGATGTGGCCTTTAGCTTAAAAGATATACCATTTCGGTGAACCTGACCTCCTACTCTGGAGCATAAAACACATTTGTTTAGTTCAAGGCAATATCTCAAGCAGGCCCAAGTTCCAGCAGGTGCTAGACGAACAATGTAACAAATCCCCTTGGGGCCTGGCCAGCATCAAAACATTTGTAAGACCTATTGTCTTTTGACCTTGCCTCCAGCCGGCACCCACCGTATTCTTGGTAGCACAAAAGAAACTAATGTCAAAACCTGGGCAGGATGATTCTTTAGCCCACCACCTTCTCCTTTGCTGGCTTTCCCAAAGTTGCTATTCCTGCCCCAACATCCTGTCTCTTGATTTATCAGCCTGTCATGGGGTGAGTAGTACGAGCCTGGACAAAGTAACAAATATAAGTGGTAAACAAACAGGGATTATAAATTAAATGAATCTGACTTTTATACTAACCCTGACTCTCAAGTCACATGGATCTTCAAAGACCCATAGCTGCAAAGGCTTTCATTTTGACTCCTCTCTGTCAACAGTCTATTATTATATGTTAACAAAGCATAAACACACTCAGGAAGCACCTTCAATTTTTAGGAATGCTTTTGTACCCTAAAAAATAAATAAATGTAGTTGACCTTTTAAGTAAGTTTGACAAACCTGGTCTTCCTAAAGCCGGGAAGCCTGCAGCAGCAGCTTCTTCCAGCCCCTCTTTCACAAAGCAACTTCCCAGATTTAAAACCTCCCCCCACCCCAGGAGGAAAACACGTTCCCTCCCAGTAATCCTGGCGTGAGCCCACAGCTGCTCTGCCTATTGTTAGGCACCAAAGCAAAGCAATCAGACTTTCTTTGTATCAGCTGAAAAAAAAAAAATCTCACACATCCATGCCTAAATGCCTCACACCTGTGCTCACAAAGGTGTCAGCAGCTCTGAGCATCCTGTAACTAAATCTGGAAAATTGTCTACTTCAAGCAAAGTGACGCTCAGTAAGCTTCAAACCTCTCTGCCAGCTACATATGATTTGGAATACACATGTGTTCCTTTTTCCTGGTAACCTTTCAAGCCTAAGCTCTACCCAGTATCAGACTTCCAGATCATGGCTACAGGCAGAGAGCTCAGATCTGGAATTTCAGTGGTGAGTCTGCAAATTGGCCCATGTTGCTGCTGCTGCTAAGTTGCTTCAGTCGTGTCCAACTCTGTGCGACCCCATAGATGGCAGCCCACCAGGCTCCCCCATCCCTGGGATTCTCCAGGCAAGAACACTGGAGTGGGTTGCCATTTCCTTCTCCAATGCATGAAAGTGAAAAGTGAAAGTGAAGTCGCTCAGTCATGTCCGACTCTTAGAGACCCCATGGACTGCAGCCCACCAGGCTCCTCCGTCCATGGGATTCTCCAGGCAAGAGTACTGGAATGGGTTTCCATCCCTTCAACGACTGGCCCATGGGACCTCCGTAAGTGCAGAGAGTCTTCAAGAAACAATCTCACTCCATAAACCGACTCTGTTTCGGAAAAAATAATAGCAACAATTTATTGTGTGCTTGGGCTTTCCAGGTGGTGCTAGTGGTAAAGAATCCACCCGTCAATGCAGGAGACGCAAGAGAAGCGGGTTCAGTCCCTGGATTGGCAAGATCCCCAGGAGGAGAAAATGGCAACCCACTCCAGTATTCTTGCCTGGAAAATTTCATGGACAGAGGAGCAGGCTACAGTCCACAGGATCACAGAGTCAGACACAACTGAGCACACACACAGAGGGTGTGTTGTAACTTCTAATGTTATGACATGCCAGACACTGTTTTAACCATTATTTCAGTTTTAACAGGTAAGGGAACTGAGCCATAGATCTGCTAAGTAACCTGCCATAGATTGCATAGCCAACAGATGTAAACCCAATTAACTCCACGTGTTTTTTTTCCCACGTGTTTTTATAAATTAATTTATTAACTCACTACTCTTAACAGGATGAAAATACTTATGTTAAGCCAATTATAATTTGCTGAGTTTAAATCAACATAGCCTTTAAATTGGTAGCATTTTTTATTTATTTACCTTTGCCATAGACTCCAAATTCTGTGTGAGCAATCATCAGTGTTGTGGAATCCAAAGTCGAAAAGCACGCCTCGGAGGACACGTAAGACAATCGAGTACAGTTTACTACACCAGCAGGTCCAAGGGGAATCAGGCCCCAACAAGGACCCTGATGTTTCTGAGAGGCCCAGTTTTATACCCCCCACTACTTGACTGGTTACATGTTAGCAACCTCTTTGTTGCATATGATTGAGTTTTACAACAAGCAGGTGCTAGGAGAATAAACAATTAAGGTTAAAGGTGGAGGGAACAATGCTTAACAAGCTGGGGGATGTCTCCATGGTTAATCTAACAGGGGCAGCCTGACCTCAACTACAATCTGTTTGCCATCCTTAGGGAGGGAAGTCTCCACAAGACCTGGTTTTCACTAGCAACAGTTTTCTTACTTTTGGTCAGGGTTCAGGCCCAGTTCACATCCTGTCTTTAAGATGGACAACAGGCTTCAAGATAGAGTCTCTCCTGCTTTCTTCACACTGGCCCCAACATCAGGAATCATTTCAACTCTCTTCATCCCTGCCTATCAAAATCCTATACACCTTCAAGATCCAATTCAAATACCCACTCCTCTCTAAACCTTTTTCTAGTCACTTATCTAGATACACTCTCTTCTTCCTCATATTTCTCCTCTGGGAAACTAGCTTTTAGTAGATATTTTTGGTCCAGCTCTTAGTAGACATTGGGATGATTATTTATCCTTACCATCTACTCAACCATAAATTCCTTAGAGGCAAAAATTGAGCCACACTCAACTCTGAATTCTCCACAGAGCCTAACACAGTGCCTTGCAATAGTAGCTCCAAGTTGAATTGAATTTTCGGTTGAGAACAACATTTATATCTTGCTGGATAACAAATAAGTGAGAACACTGAAAGATATGGGAAAATAATGTCAAGTGGAAGAGATGTCGGAATTGTCCCAGCATAAGAAATAAGCCAGAAAGAAATATGTGTAAGTACCACAAATCTACATGGTAAAGGAAGCTAGAAAGACTGTGAACCATTTGGCATGATAATATGCCAGGATGCAAGCCACAAGGTTATAAAAAAGACAACTATTATTTGCTAATATCCTGATCACAGGGTCAAGGGAACAATAGGAATCTGGCATAAGTCACAATGATCAAATATAAAGTCAAAAAAAATCAACTAATGGAAAGCAGATAGTCAAAACCATACAGAAAGTCTAAATACCTAATGCAATATAATAAGTGATCAGCTGGTTTAACATCAAATTATTTCAGTAGAATTTGGAGTAAAGAGTATAATTTTCAAAGACTTACCATTACTGACTAGCTCTTCCAAGATACAAGAGGAGTAGCTTCATTTTTTTAATATGCTAACAATTTTTTTGGATCAATCAGATTTTCACATCCCATTGAGCATCCTATTGTTTGTTTGTTTTTGAACCATCCCTCACTGAATATTCAGCAGACCAGAGAATCCAAGTTACACCTAGATCTTTTTAATGGTTAGAAACCTTGTCAAAATCCTGTGATAAAGAGGGCATTGTCTAGTCAGAGGGAAGGTTCACATTTGGAACAAAGCTTCGTGAAAGGACCCGATTCAGAATTCTAGTCCCTAGCCCATTTCTTATATTAATAGTTGGGATCCGCCCAAACTCTCAATCAGTTGTTTCCATATGGCAGCTCATGGAACTGTGCCAGTCTGTGATAGAGTTTACCCCTGCTGGGGATGAAGTGAAAACAAAAACAAAGATAGCACAGGCTAAATTTAATTATGTTTTTGCTTTTATTTTTTGATTTGCCTATTTTTCAATTTTGTTTTTCACAGAGACTAAGTTAGTCCTATTTAATGTAGTCAACTGAATTGGCTGTTTTTATTTTAATACTCCGGCCTTCATGCTTGCTTGTTTTTAAAATAACATAACATAAAATAACAATAGTAGTAGTTGGTAATTGTGTGTGTATGTGTGTGTGTTCCCACATAGTAAAATAAATTTCTGGTGATTTAATATTAGTCTTTCAGGTATGTATCTACATTTATCCCAATACACACAGACACACAATTTTATTTTGAATTGGCCTGGGCCTCTGCTCAGAAAGATATTGATAACTTTAATACAGGTATGGAAGGGTTAGTGCGAACCAATTCCAATTAACAGCTAAACTCAGCAGACTTATCCTGCTGGTGGTAGGTAGCCATTTTCATCGAGTACAAAGGTAGCAAATTATATTTGGTTTAGTTCCACAATTAATTTCTTACAAGAGTCTATCATAGGGAAATCTATGAATTAATATTATTAAGTTTATGTTATTAAGACACATTACTTATAATCATTTGCATTTAGTGTATAGAGCGTGTAAATTGTGCTTCTGAATCTTCTAAAGAGAGATGCATTCATATATTTACCCTTGAATCAGGCACTCCCATATTGCAGCATATTTGTATTTATAGATTTTTTTTTCCTTGGAACTCAGCCTCACAGACACTTCAGTGCAGTCTCTCGCCATCCTTTTGCAGCTTCCTGGTGGAGATGACATTTGCTCAGCTAGAGAATAGACACTTTCTGGCTGAGTTGCTCATCACACTGATACCCCAAGGCCTCGCTGATTTGCTGTCAGAGGACTCCAGCTGTTTCATTGCCATGATGTGTCTTTCATAGGAAAAGACATTTCCTGGAACATCAACAGCTTGTTAAGGACCGGGGAGTGCAGGGGAGAAAACTTGAAATTTTGGAGGAACAGAGTGATTTGAACTTGGCGGAGGCATGAAGATGAAACAGACAAAGGAATGATCAGGAGAATTTTCCCCCATCTGTGTCTGAAAGACTCATTTTCAGAGCTAACCATACAATTTGTGATGAGCGACCCTCCACAGCTTAGAAGGTCAAATGTTGGTAGAAGAAACACTTGTGACTTACTCACCCTAGGGATGAACAGATTAGATGAGGATATAAAAACTCATCAAAGAAGCTGGAAAACTCATGAGAGATGGTGGTTGCCTCAGTGAAAACTAGCAGAGACACGGCTTTGAGTGTTACCTCTATGAATGAGGAGCAGCACGACACTTTGTGGCACCAAGCTCAATTTAATGGCCTGTAGGAGGAAATGGCAACCTACTCCAGTATTCTTCCCTGGGAAATCCATGGACAGAGGAGCCTGGTGGGCTACAGTCCATGGGGTCACAAAGAGCTGGACATGACTGAGCGACTAAATGGCAGCAGCAGCAGGAGTCCTGTTACCTGTCCTTTCCACCCTCACAGCTCTTCTCATTCTATGTTGTCTCTGTTATCATGCCTATTTGTTTTCCCACTAAACTGTGGGCTCTTGGAGAACAGAAATTGTGTTTTACTCAACTCTATAACCTGGAGCCTCACACAGTGTTGGCATATAGTAAGTGTTCAATAAATCTTTGTTTGTCGAATGAATGATGGAATACAAAGGGCTTCAGGGTTCCCAACCATTATTTGCAGCAACTTGCTGGGTCATCAATCTATAGGATTCTTGTGTGTGTGTGTGTGTGTGTGTGTGTGTGTACACACCAAAAAGGAAATGAATGTAATTCACTCTGAAAATTTTAATGGATAAAAGTCTTACCTAGGTAAAAAATTTTACCTATATATCAAGGGACAGATGTGGATAATAACAAAATTACATTGTCAACAAAGGTCCGTCTAGTCAAGGCTATGGTTTTTTCAGTAGTCATGTATGGATGTGAGAGTTGGACTATAAGAAAGCTGAGCACAGAAGAATTGATGCTTTTGAACTGTGGTGTTGGAGAAGATTCTTCAGAGTCCCTTGGACTGCAAGGAGATCCAACTAGTCCATCCTAAAGGAGATCAGTCCTGGGTGTTCATTGGAAGGACTGATGTTGAAGCTGAAACTCCAATACTTTGGCCACCTGATGCGAAGAGCTGACTCATTTGAAAAGACCCTGATGCTGGGAAAGATTGAGGGCAGGAGGAGAAGGGGACGACAGAGGAGACGGTTGGATGGCATCACCGACTCAATGGACATGAGTTTGGGTAAACTCCGGGAGTTGATGATGGACAGGGAGACCTGGCATGCTGTGGTTCATGGGGTCACAAAGAGTCAGACACGACTGAGAGACTGAACTGAACCAGGGTAATATCATCAGCCTCTAAAGGTTTCTGGCCAGTGGCCTAACCCTGGCTCATGCAACCCCATATGCAACAAAACAAATCTTTTTGAATAAAAAAGTCATAATCTACATTCACAATGTTGATATTTGGTCTCAAGTATCAGTTTGTGAAATGCTGGTAGCTACCTCATTGGGTATCCCTCCTCTTATTAGCATGTCCATTTTGCAGAGAGAGAAAAACTGAGTGTTCATGTAATTTTCCTAGTCACTTGCTCTAAGTGCCAGAAAGTCAGGCTTCAAACCCAGGTCTTGTTTCTTTCCAAAATTTTTATTTGGAAAAAATTTTTTTAAATACAGAAAATTTGGAGGAGTGTGAAAACCATATGCTGCTGCTGCTAAGTCACTTCAGTCATGTCCGACTCTGTGCGACCCCATAGATGGCAGCCCACCAGGCTCCCCTGTCCCTGGGATCCTCCAGGCAGGAACACTGGAGTGGGTTGCCATTTCCTTCTCCAATGTATGAAAGTGAAAAGTGAAAAGTGAAAATGAAGTTGCTCAGTCATGCCCGACTCTTAGTGACCCCATGGACTGCGGCCCACCAGGCTCCTTTTCGTCCATGGGATTTTCCAGGCAAGAGTACTGGAGTGGGGTGCCATTGCCTTCTCTGGGGAAAACCATATGCTCACAACCTAAATTCTGTCATTAACATTTTTCTATACTTGCTTTATCCATCTATCCATCCCTCTATTCATCAATAAACCCATCTTAATTTTGGTGCATGTCAGAGTAATTGCAGACATCAATATACTTCAACCTACATGCTATATGAAAATCAGAGATACCAAGGGAATATTTCATGCAAAGATGGACGTGATAGAGGACAGAAATGGTATGGACTTAACAGGAGCAGAAGATATTAAGAAGAGATGGCAAGAATACACAGAAGAACTGTACAAAAAAGATCTTCGCGACCCAGATAATCACAATGATGTGATCACTGACCTAGAGCCAGACATCCTGGAATGTGAAGTCAAGTGGGCCTTAGAAAGCATCACTACAAACAAAGCTAGTGGAGGTGATGGAATTCCAGTTGAGCTATTTCAAATCCTGAAAGATGACACTGTGAAAGTGCTGCACTCAATATGCCAGCAAATTTGGAAAACTCAGCAGGGGCCACAGGACTGGAAAAGGTCAGTTTTCATTCCAATCCCAAAGAAAGGCAATGCCAAAGAATGCTCAAACTGCCACACAATTGCACTCATCTCACACGCTAGTAAAGAAATGCTCAAAATTTTCCAAGCCAGGCTTCAGGAATGCGTGAACTGTGAACTTCCTGATGTTCAAGCTGGTTTTAGAAAAGGCAGAGGAACCAGAGATCAAATTGCCAACATCCAATGGATCATGGAAAAAGCAAGAGAGTTCCAGAAAAACATCTATCTCTGCTTTATTGACTATGCCAAAGCCTTTGACTGTGTGGATCACAATAAACTGTGGAAAATTCTGAAAGAGATGGAAATACCAGACCACCTAACCTGCCTCTTGAGAAATCTGTATGCAGGTCAGGAAGCAACAGTTAGAACTGGACATGGAACAACAGACTGGTTCCAAATAGGAAAAGGAGTATGTCAATACTGTATATTGTCACCCTACTTATTTAACTAATATGCAGGGTACATCATGAGAAACGCTGGACTGGAAGAAACACAAGCTGGAATCAAGATTGCCAGGAGAAATATCAATAACATCAGATATGCAGATGACACCACCCTTATGGCAGAAAGTGAAGAGGAACTCAAAAGCCTCTTGATGAAAGTGAAAGTGGAGAGTGAAAAAGCTGGCTTAAAGCTCAACATTCAGAAAACGATCATGGCATCCGGTCCCATCACTTCATGGGAAATAGATGGGGAAACAGTGGAAACAGTGTCAGACTTTATTTTGGGGGGCTCCAAAATCACTGCAGATGGTGACTGCAACCATGAATTTAAAAGACGCTTACTCCTTGGAAGGAAAGTTATGAGCAACTTAGATAGCATATTGAAAAGCAGAGACATTACTTTGCCAACAAAGGTCCGTCTAGTCAAGGCTATGGTTTTTCCTGTGGTCATGTATGGATGTGAGAGTTGGACTGTGAAGAAGGCTGAGTGCCAAAGAATTGATGCTTTTGAACTGTGGTGTTGGAGAAGACTCTTGAGAGTCCTTTGGACTGCAAGGAGATCCAACCAGTCCATTCTGAAGGAGATCAGCCCTGGGATTTCTTTGGAAGGAATGATGCTAAAGCTGAAACTCCAGTACTTTGGCCACCTCATGCGAAGAGTTGACTCATTGGAAAAGACTCTGATGCTGGGAGGGATTGGGGGCAAGAGGGGAAGGGGACGACAGAGGATGAGATGGCTGGATGGCATCATTGACTCGATGGACGTGAGTCTGAGTGAACTCCGGGTGTTGGTGATGGACAGGGAGGCCTGGCGTGCTGCGATTCATGGGGTCGCAAAGAGTCGGACATGACTTAGCAACTGAACTGAACTGAACTGAACTGAGGGTAGGTATATTTTTAGTTTTATAAGTGCCAGACCCTCTTCCCAAACTGATTGTACCATTTTAGTAACCCCACCAACAATGTTTGCCACTTCCAATTCCTCCACATCTTCACTAACACGTTGGCTTTATCACTCTTTTAAATTTTAGTCATAGTGGTGGATATGTGGTAATATCTAATTGCCCAACTCCGATATTTCTATTTCAAAATGAATGTTTTTCCACCCACACCACACAGATGTATGTAGGTATATAAAAAAATATCCAGATATTTACAATATAAGGTACAATATGAGAAGTGCAATATAAACAAAGTACCAAAACATCACAGAGGAGGGAGCTAAAACTTCCAACTGAGATATTCAATTGGTTTTCATGATAAATGATATTTATGTATTCATTAAAAAATATTAAGAACCTATTAAGTACTGGTAGGTATGTGTATATGTATATATAAAATAGTGTGTATATACACCAGTAATGAGTATAACAATAACCAAACTACCAAGGTCCCTGTCATCATGGAAGATAAATTCTATTGGGGTGAGGGGACACAATAACCAAACAAATAAGTAAAATGCATTTCAAATGGTGATATGACACAGGGGAAAAATAATATGGAGTGGGAGGGTATGAAGGGCTGAGAACAGGTGGTTATTTTCTATAAAATGGTCAAGGCATTTGAGACAGACATTGAAGACTTATTGGGATTCAGTGTGAAGGAGGCAAGTGGAGGAACCTGAAGTAAGGTGGAGGTGTACCACAGAAAGCATTGACTATTGGAAAGGACAAAGGCTAAGTTATATATGCCAGGAACCTCTAGTCCATCTTGGAGCACCAGGGGAGAAGCTGGAAAAAGACTGGGGAGGACCATTTATGGACCCTGCACCTATTTCAGCAGGCAACAGAGAGCTAAAGAATGGGTTTGAGCAAGAAAACACCTCATCATCATCTGAAACCAATTATATATGTCAATTTCAGCTTAGTAAAAAAATAATAATGATAACTCAATCACAAACACACTATAGCAAAATTTAATTTGTGGCATTCTATTTAGTTGAGTAAACATTTTGCAGTATCTATTATGTGCTTCATAGACAGGACTGTAAGAGGGAGAAACTAAAGACTGGTAGGGAGTAGGGGGAGTCATGAATCATCTGCTATCATTGTCCATGCTTAGGGCAATGAACATCTTAACTAAGGCTGTGGAAATGGTAATTGAAAGACAGAAAACAGTGAAGAAGCAGAATTATGCTTAGGGCAATGAACATCTTAACTAAGGCTGTGGAAATGGTAATTGAAAGACAGAAAACAGTGAAGAAGCAGAATTGAGAGCCCTGGTGACTGAATGTGGTGATGGGAAGGGTGGTAATCCCTCTTTTGTTTATAGCATATAGCCACCTTCCAGTAGCAGCAAATGTGAATATTGGCAGAGGTTCCCATATAGAAGGGGGCTTGCCTCTTATACAATTGGGTCTTTTTCCATTGCCTTTGCTAGAGCATGGCCCTCAAGCCACTACTCTAGAGTAACTGTGTCTATTTGAACCTGTGTGCTTCTATGCAGTATTACTGGAATCACAATCACTTAGGTCATGGAATCCAAGTGTATGGAAAATGCTCACTGGGATTTTTGCATGTGGTTTAAAAAGATGGTTGGGTTTCCCAGGTGGTTCAGTGGTAAAGAATCCACCTGTCAATGCAGGAGATGCAGGTTCTATCCCTGGGTCAGGAAGATCCCCTGGAGAAGCAAATGGTAACCCACCCCAGTATTCTTGCCTGGGAAATCCAATGGACAGAGAGCCTGGTGGGCTATAGTCCATGGGGTCCCAAGAGTCAGACAGGATTTAGCAATTGAAAAACCACAAAAAGGTGGTTATTTCCAAGGATAGCAAAAGGAAATACCAAGGAACATTGCCACCACCACCATCAAAAATCCTTCTTCTGCTGACTTGTCAAATGCCTGAAAATTTCACCATTCAGTGAGAGAATTCAGTGACAACAATTAACATTTAGGCCCTTTTGGAATCATGAGCATTGACATTATATGGATACATTTTGGCTTGAGAGAAGCAAGAGATTGGCACAGGCATGTGTTCATGTATGTGGTTCCTCAATTACACTTTTTGATTGAGTAGAATAAGGCCCTCACAGAACAGAACTCTTTAGGTAAAGTAAAGATGGGTAGTGGGGATATTAACAGAATCTACAACAGCAAACAAGCACAGATAGAGCTCCAATTTATGGGTGTCTGGGTACCTATGTCAGTCACTCAAGGCTACAAATGAATGGGAGAACGGGCCACTAGAACACAATCTTAGCAAGATATCTTCTTCAAATATTTTCCTTTTATCCAAGTGCTGGGGTATGGAAAGTCTGAAAGAGTAGGAGTCACTGTTATTCAGTCATTAAGCCTTGTCCAACTCTGGCCTAACTAATAAAGCTTTATTTGCAATAAATCAAAGCTCTGAAACTTAAAAATGCCAGTGACATAACTTGGGTTCCTGGCCCACGACACCTGACCATCCTCTTCATGCATCTCAAATATTTCCTCCACCAAGGCCCTCCACTCTCTCAGAATGTGGTACTTAAGGGAATCACTAAGGAGCACCTCTGTGCTCAGCTCTCATTCAGCATCTGGTGCATCCATGTCGGTGTACTCAGTGAACGCCAGCTACTTGGCTAAAGAGGCTGCAGGCTTTCTGCACAGTGCGGAGAGGGTAGATCGCAAGTCATCAAATGTCAGAGTAACGAACAGGGGAACTGAAGCGAAGTGAAGCCAATGATCGGCAACAGCAGGAGCTACTAAAACGCCGTTGACCACTGTTTACACTGCTCACTTTAAAGAGCCACTGAACAAAAGGGCCTTTGTGAAGTATAGGACAAAAGGTAGCACCTGGACGGAGTGTGCATTGGATCCATGTGTGTTGAGTAAAAAAGTCAGAGAAGTAGCATGAGGCCAGGTAGAAGTGCCCAGTGACCAGAGGTAGATATTTCCTTTTGGGGGGAAAAAAAAATCCTGTGCCTCCCCCTCCATTCTGTAGCATCTGAATTTTCTTTTAAATGCATGAAACTATTTTCTGTTCCTTTATTACTACTTAAGTGATTTATCTGCTTCCATGCGCTCTCGCTGTGGTTGTACCTGCCAGTGACTATAGCATAATTTCTTGTAATCCAAAGAATAAGCCTGGTTTATATGGGAGACCCACTGATTAGGACCCTACACACGTAGAACTGGTGATGACTTAATGGCAATTACTATAAACAAGCTAGAGGGCTACCTAATCTAGTCAAAGAAATATTCAGCTAACCATTTATGGAAAACCCAACAACCCATGTTTAAACTTTTAAGTGGCTCTTCTAAGGACCCATATCCCAGGCAACAGAAGATTAAAATGCTTCATTAATTCAGACTGGTCTGTGCTCAACATCTCCATCATTGATTCCCAGTCACTGATGATATAGCTTAGCCTAAGAAATATGGAGAGTGATTTGGCTACACAGGTATAGCTAATGTTAAGTGCTCCCTGAAAAGCTTGGAATTTGAGCTGAGAGGTGAAAAGCCCTAAGAGACCATCTTAAACATAGAGAGTTCTCTGAATTCAACCAAGGATATTTTCATGAGCTTAAAAAAAAAAAAAAAGAATCTTTATCCACTCCAGGTAAACCCTATCAATCTGCACACAGTTTCCACTTGTTAAATCCCACTAGAATCTGCTATACCTTGTGAGAAAAAAATTCTTTCAGGTCTCTAGAGACATGAAAAAATAAACCAAGTAGCTTCTAAAATGAAGTGGACACTTCAGGTGGTTTATTTTTCCATTTGTGGAGACAGAGGCCTTTCCTAAGAACTTTCACAGAAGTCTTTAAAACATATTCCTGAGGGGAGAGGGAGAGAAAGAAAGAGACAGAGAGAGAGGCTGAGATTAAGGAAGATCTGAGTGGGACTTCCCTGGTGGTCCAGTGGCTAAGACTCCAGACTTCCAGTGCAGTGGGCCTGAGTTCAATCCCTAGTCAGGAAACTAGGTCTCATGCTGCAACTAAAGAACCTGCATCCCACAATGAAGAAAAGATCCCACGTACCACAGTCAAGACCTGGTACAGCCAAATAAATAAATTTTTTTAAAAAGAAGATCTGGGAGACAAGACCAAAAAATGAAGCCTAGGAATCTCAGCCCCTGCTTGCCCAAGTATACCTAGGTTGAGGTTAGCAGAACTAGGGAATTCTCTGTCTTAAAGGTAATTCATTAAATCATCATATCCCAGATGAAGTTGAAAATGATGAAATAGTTTGGAAGAAAAAAGAACAGAGTCTGTCTCTAAATAACCAACAATAGCTTTAGTTTCAAAAATAATAAGATGAGCAGTCATAGCAATCCAGGGACAAGTAAGAATAAAAGGCTAAAACTGAATGGAATATTTTCCTTTACTGTGGGGTATGGACAGAGAAACTGGACAGGCCCAATCTGAAAGCTAAGGAAGAGAGCACAAGCTAGAATGGCAGTCTCTGCCTTTACATTTCCTTTCCAACTCACCTTGCTTTTAGCACCTCAGAGAAAAGAAGAGACATACACATAGCAGGGAAAGTGCTGTACTTTTTGAAAATGAAATGACAGTCAGGAGACCTAGCCTCTAGTCTAGCTCTGTCCTGTCCTGGCTGTGTGATCCTGGACATTTCACTAAACTTCTCATGACTCCAGTTTTCTGGTGTGTAAAATAAGAACCTTAGTTTAATTGTGCATACAATGCAATGGTGTAAAATATTTTGAAGCTCCTTAAATATTACAAAAATATTACATGATATTATTGCTTTAATAGTCTATGATTCAGTGATCCTATGTACCCAAGAAATAATTTCCAGACCACAGAGATTCAACTGAAGGGAGCATGTACATGTGTGTGTGCACACAGAGGAAAGGGTAGGGGAAGAGCCATAGAAAGAAATAATTCATTATGAGCACATGAGAAAACCAACCAGAAGAAAATAGATGGTTTAAAAACAAACTGATGTCTAGCTACTTGTATTTACTCTAAACAAGCCTGCAACCTGGTTGGGTCACAATCTAAAAAGTCTTTCTTGGACACACACATAGATTTTCAACACAATCCTGCCTCAAAGTCATGTAAAGGAAATTCTCCGGTGAGCTTTTAAATCTCCATTAGGTGCTACATTGAAAACAAAGGTTAGATGAACTACACGGTGGGGAATAAACCAACAATCTATTCCTATACCATATTTACACTGCATCAGAATGTGATAGGCATCTTGCTTTGCTATTGGTAAGATAAGTATGATGTTTAGAAGACAAAGAACGAATTCGTACTCAGAAGAGGGGTTGGCAAACATTTTCTACAAAAAATAGATAGTAAATATTTTAGGCTTTACAGGTCATATGGGCTTCCCTGGTGGCTCAGAGGTTAAAGCGTCTGCCTCCAATGTGGGAGACCCGGGTTCGATCCCTGGGTCGGGAAGATCCCCTGGAGAAGGAAATGGCACCCCACTCCAGTATTCTTGCCTGGAGAGTCCCATGGACAGAGGAGCCTGGCGGGCTACAGTCCACAGGGTCGCAAAGAGTCGGACACGACTGAGCGACTTCACTTCACTTCACAGGTCATATACTGCCTCTGTCACATCTTCTTTGAGTTTGTTTGTTGTTTTATATAATTGTTTCAAAACCTCAGTAGAAAAACAGACTGTAGGCTGGATTTGACCTGCTGGCAGTAGTTTGCCAAGCCCTGCCCTAGAAGAATTCTAAGCAATCAAGCAGTAGTAGTAGTGACACCACAAATCCAAGTGTTTAAGTGGCCAAGGTGAACTGGACTTAGAGCAGGTAAATCTATCAAGCTACGTTGCAAAAGAACTGTTTAAGAATGTATAAGCTAGGCAATACATTGAGGCCCTTAGAAAATAGCCATAGCATGGCTTCAAAGTATTACTACTGATCTTATTTACAGCTAGGATCTGAACCCAGACAGACTGACTCCAGAGTACTGTCACATACTCTGGAATAGCACGTTGTGAATGACTTCATGGATACATCTCACATTTTAGATTAACAGGGGGTTCCTTTTTCTGTAAATCAACTGCTATTTTTCACTGATTTACAATGAAAATTTCAGATGGACTGTCAAAATGTACTTGTTCTTAACAAATTAGTCTTAAGCTTCACTGCCTCTTTCCCTCTTGCTTCCATCTTCTCTGCCAAGTACTTAATGATGTATAAACAACACAAATACAGAAGGCAGCCCAATATTTATTTATTTTTATTAAATTAATTTATTTATTTTAACTGGAGGCTAATTACTTTACAATACTGTAGTGGTTTTTGTCAAACATCGACATGAATCAGCCATGGGCGCACATGTGTTCCCCATCCAGAATCCCCCTCCCACCTCCCTCCCCATCCCATCCCCCAGGGTCATCCCACTGTCTGAGCGCTGAGCACCCTGTCTCATGCATCGAACCTGGAGTGGTGATCTGCTTCACATATGATAATATAGGCGTTTCAACGCTACCCTCTCAAATCATCCTACCCTCACCTACCACAGAGTCCAAAAGTCTGTTCTTTATCTCTGTGTCTCTTTTGCTGTCTCGCATCTAGGGTCATCATTACCATCTTTCTAAATTCTATATATATGCGTTAGTATACTGTATTGGTGTTTTTCTTTCTGACTTACTTCACTCTGTATAATAGGCTCGTTTCATCCACCTCATTAGAACTGATTCAAATGCATTCTTCTTAATGGCTGAGTAATATTCCATTGTGTGTATGTACCACAGCTTTCTTATCCATTCATCTGCCGATGGACATCTAGGTTGCTTCCATGTCCTGGCTATTGTAAACAGTGCTCCGATGAACACTGGGGTACACGTGCCTCTTTCAGCTCTGGTTTCCTCAGTGTGTATGCCCAGCAGTGGGATTTTTGGGGCGTGTGGCAGTTCTATTTCCAGTTTTTTAAGGAATCTCCACACTGTTCTCCATAGTGGCTGTACTAGTTTGTATTCCCACCAACAGTGTGAGAGGGTTCCCTTTTCTCCGTGCCCTCTCCAGCATTCATTGTTTGTAGACTTTTGGATAGCAGCCATTCTGACCGGCATGAGATGGTGCCTCATTGTGGTTTTGATTTGCATTTCTCTGATAATGAGTGATGTTGAGCATCTTTTCATGTGTTTGTTAGCCGTCTGTATGTCTTCTTTGGAGAAATGTCTGTTTAGTTCTTTGCCCCATTTTTTTGACTGGGTCGTTTATTTTTCTGGAATTGAGCTGCAGGAGTTGCTTATATGTTTTTGAGATTAATTCTTTGTCAGTTGCTTCATTTGCTATTATTTTCTCCCATCCTGAACACTGTCTTTTCACCTTGCTTAACTTTCCTTTGTTGTGCAAAAGATTTCAAGTTTAATCAGGTCCCATTCATTTATTTTTGGTTTTATCTCCATTACTCTGGGAGGTGGATCATAGAGGATCCTGCTGTGATTTATGTCAGAGTGTTTTGCCTATGTTTTCTTCTAGGACTTTTATAATTTCTGGTCGTACATTTAGATCTTTAAATCATTTTGAGTTTATTTTTGTGTATGGTGTTAGAAAGTGTTCTGCTGCTGCTGCTGCTAAGTTGCTTCAGTCGTGTCCGACTCTGTGCGACCCCATAGATGGCAGCCCACCAGGCTCCCCCATCCCTGGGATTCTCCAGGCAAGAACACTGGAGTGGGTTGCCATTTCCTTCTCCAATGCATGAAAGTGAAAAGTGAAAGTGAAGTCACTCAGTCGTGTCTGACTCTTAGCGACCCCATGGACTGCAGCCTACCAGGCTCTTCCATCCATGGGATTTTCCAGGCAAGAGTACTGGAGTAGGGTGTCATTGCCTTCTCCAGAAAGTGTTCTAGTTTCATTCTTTTACAAGTGGTTGACCAGTTGACCCAGCACCATTTGTTAAAGACATTGTCTTTCCTCCATTGTATATTCTTGCCTCCTTTGTCAAAGATAAGGTGTCCACAGGTCTATGGATTTATCTCTGGGCTTTCTATTTTGTTCCATTGATCTATATTTCTGTCTTTGTGTTACTACCATACTGTATTGAAGACTGTAGCTTTGTAGTATAGTCTGAAGCCAGGCAGACTGAGTCCTCCACTTCCATTTTTCTTTCTCAAGATTGCTTTGGCTATTTGAGGTTTTTTGTATTTCCATAGAAATTGTGAAACTATTTGTTCTAGTTCTCTGAAAAATACCATTGGTAGCTTGATAGGGATTGCATTGAATCTATGAATTGCTTTGGGTAGTATACTCATTTTCACTATATTGATCCTTCCGATCCATGAACATGGTATATTTCTCCATCTGTTTGTGTCCTCTTTGATTTCTTTCATCAGTGTTTTATAGTTTTCTATATATAGGTCTTTTGTTCTTTAGGTAGGTTTTATTCCTACCTATTTTATTCTTTTCATTGCAATGGTGAATGGAATTGTTTCCTTAATTTCTCTGTTTTCTCATTGCTAGTGTATAGGAATGCAAGGGATTTCTGTGTGTTAATTTTATATTCTGCAACTTTACTATATTAATTGATTAGCTCTAGTATTTTTCTGGTGGAGTCTTTAGGGTTTCCTATGTAAAGGATTCAGGGAAGGCAATGGCACCCCACTCCAGTACTCTTGCCTGGAAAATCCCACGGATGGAGGAGCCTGGTGGGCTGCAGTCCATGGGGTCGCTAAGAGTCGGACACGACTGAGCGACTTCACTTTCACTTTTCACTTTCATGCATTGGAAAAGGAAATGGCAACCCACTCCAGTGTTCTTGCCTGGAGAATCCCAGGGATGGGGAAGCCTGGTGGGCTGCCATCTATGGGGTCGCACAGAGTCGGACATGACTGAAGAGACTTAGCAGCAGCATGTAAAGGATCATGTCATCTGCAAACAGTGAGAGTTTTACTTCTTCTTTTCCAACCTGGATTCCTTTTATTTCTTTTTCTTCTCTGTTTGCTGTGGCTAAAACTTCCAAAACTATGTTGAATAGTAGTGGTGAGAGTGGGCACCCTTGTCTTGTTCCTGATTTTAGGGGAAATGCTTTCAATTTTTCACCATTGAGTATAATGTTTGCTGTGGGTTTATCATACATGGCTTTTATTATGTTGAGGTGTGTTCCTTCTATGCCTGCTTGCTGGAGGGTTTTTATTATAAATGGATGTTGAATTTTGTCAAAGGCTTTCTCTGCATCTATTGAGATAATCATATAGTTTTTATCTTTGAGTTTGTTAATGTGGTGTATCACATTGATTGCTTTGCAGATATTAAAGAATCCTTGCATCTCTGGGATAAAGCCCACTTGGTCATGATGTATGATCTTTTTAATATGTTGTTGGATTCTGTTTGCTAGAATTTTGTTAAGGATTTTTGCACCTATGTTCATCAGTGATATTGGCCTGTTGTTTTCTTTTTTTGTGGCATCTTTGTCTGGTTTTGGGATTAGGGTGATGGTGGCCTCATAGAATGAGTTTGGAAGTTTACCTTCCTCTGCAATTTTCTGGAAGAGTTTGAGTAGGATAGGTGTTAGCTCTTCTTTAAATTTTTGGTAGAATTCAGCTGTGAAGCTGTCTGGTCCTGGGCTTTTGTTTGCTGGAAGATTTCTGATTACAGTTTTGATTTCCATCCTTGTGATGGGTTTGTTAGGATTTTCTATTTCTTCCTGGTTTAGCTTTGGAAAGTTATACTTTTCTAATAATTTGTCCATTTCTTCCAAGTTGTCCATTTTATTGGCATATAGTTGCTCATAGTAGTCTCTTGTGATTGTATTTCTGTGCTGTCTGTTGTGATTTCTCCATTTTCATTTCTAATTCTGTTGGTTTGATTCTTCTCCCTTTGTTTCTTGATGAGTCTGGCTAATGGTTTGTCTATTTTATTTATCCTGTCAAAGAACCAGCTTTTAGCTTTGTTAATTTTGGCTATGGTCTCCTTTGTTTCTTTTTCATTTATTTCTGCCCAAATTTTTATGATTTCTTTCCTTCTACTAACCCCGGGGTTCTTCATTTCCTCCTTTTTTAGTTGCTTTAGGTGTACAGTTAGGTTATTTATTTGAGTTTTTTCTTGTTTCTTGACGTAAGCTTGTATTGCTATGAACCTTCCCTTTAGCACTGCTTTTACTGAGTCCCATAGGTTTGGGGTTGTTGTGTTTTCATTTTCATTAGTTTCTTTGCATATTTTTATTTCTTCTGTGATTTGTTGGTTATACAGAAGCATGTTTTTTAGCCTCCATATGTTTGTATTTTTAACAGTTTTTTTTCCTGTAGTTGACATCTAATCTTACCACATTGTAATCAGAAAAGATGCTTGGAATTATTTCAATTTTTTTGCCTTTACCAAGGCTAGATTTAAAAGGCAGCCGAATATTTAGAGGACTCCTTTGGGAATCTTTTAATAAGCTGAAGAGTCCTTTCAAAAAATGAGGGATCCCTCAATAGAACAGACTAGAAAGTACAGAAATAAACCCAAACACAGATACAGCACACCCTAAATTCCTCTATGTTTGGCCTTATTATTTCTCTGTGTTTGGGCTTTCCTGATGGCTCAGACAATAAAGAATCTGCCTGCAATGAGGGAGACTGGGTTTGATCCCTGGGTGGGGAAGATCCCCTGGAGGAGGGCATGGCAACCCACTCCTGTATTCTTGCCTGGAGAATCCCCATGGACAGAGGAGCCTGGTGGGCTACAGTCCATGGGGTTAAAAAGAGTGGGACATTACTAAGCACAAAAGTATTTGGATCCATAAGGAACAAATAGTTGAATAAGTGGTGTTGAGACAACTAGGGAGAAATCCAGGCAAATGTAGTCCATAACTCACACCTGGGCCAAATAAATTCCAAATGGATCAGAGTTTTAACATGAAAAATAAAACCATGAGAAACACTAGAAAATGAAATAATTTTTAAAATAATTTTTGAGTAGGAAGTCCTTTCTAAGTATGACACAAAACCCAGAAGCCAAAAAAAAAAAAAAAAAGTTCAACACCGTTGACTACATAAAAATGAAAATTCCTTCATGGCAAAAACTTCCATAAGGTTAAAAAATGGCAAACAGAGAAAATACTTGCAATTTATATCACTGAAATGGGCTTTCTTAATATAACAAAAGACTTCTCATAAATCAGTTTTGAAAGACCAACAACCAAATAGAAAATGGTCAAAGGATAATAAACAGATTATTTATAGGAAATAAAACAGTAAATTAAACATATGACAGTTGCTCAACTTCATCATAATAAGAGAAATACAAATGAAAACCTCACTGAGATAGTATTTTCCACCCATCAGACAGGTGATGATGAAAAATCTTGCTAACACACTGTGCTAGTGAAAATGTAGGGAAATACTCACTCCCCCAAGCTGTTGAAAGGAAAATAACTGGCACAACCTGTTCAGTTCAGTTCTCTTTGCGACCCCACGAATCGCAGCACGCCAGGCCTCCCTGTCCATCACCAACTCCCGGAGTTCACTCAGACTCATGTCCATTGAATCAGTGATGCCATCCAGCCATCTCATCCTCTGTCATCCCCTTCTCCTCCTGCCCCCAATCCCTCCCAGCATCAGAGTCTTTTCCAATGAGTCAACTCTTCGCATGAGGTGGCCAAAGTACTGGAGTTTCAGCTTTAGCATCATTCCTTCCAAAGAAATTCCAGGGCTGATCTCCTTCAGAATGGACTGGTTGGATCTCCTTGCAGTCCAAGGGACTCTCAAGAGTCTTCTCCAACACCACAGTTCAAAAGCAACCTGTATGGAGGTCAATTTGCCCATATCTATCAAATTTAAAATGCACTTCCTTTGGACCTAGAAATTCCACTTTTAGGAATTAACCCTATAGGTATGTACATGTATAATAAATGACAAACATAAAGATATTAATTGGAGTATTTTTGCAGTAGCTACAGATTACAAATACTTTAAATGTTTATCAATAGGAAACTGGTTTATAAATTTTGGTAGAACCCAATGAACATCTATATGTTAATAGTATAAAATGCCCTCCAAAATGTATTCATTCTCGTCCTTTAGGCAGCTATAACTTCCTATGTTACCTCCCAAGTATATTCTCTGTATATTTCTTTATTTAAGTTAAAGTCACTCAGTCGTGTCCGACTCTGTGCAACCTCTTGGACTGTAGCCCACCAGGGTCCTCTGCCCATGGGATTTCCCAGGCAATAATACTGGAGCTGTTAGCCACTCCTTTCTCCAGAGGATCTTCCCAACCCAGGGATAGAACCCAGGTCTCCTGAATTGCAGACAGATTCTTTACTGTGTGAGCCAGCACTGTTCGAAGACTTTTACAAACATCTCCTCCCACTTATCCTTTTCTTTGTTCCATAATTTCCACTTTCCATGTCTTGCACTGTAGCTTCTTACTAGTTTTAGTACAGGCTTCCCTGGTGGCACAAACAGTAAAAATTCCACCTGCAATGTGGGGCCTGTCCTTTCCATCATCTCAGTCTCCTCATTTGTCTTGAACTTTCTACATTCATTCATGATTTCACTACCTTTCTGCTCCTGACTCCCTGGGGTACCTTTCACCAAAATGGAATCTTCACATCCTTAGAGTTTCAAATCTAGATATTTCATCATCTCAAATTCAGCATGTCAAAGTGAGCATGTCATCCACCTCTCTTCTCAACCTCCCTACTTTTTAGCTCCCAAGTTAGAAACTGGATTCTTTACTTTGACTCATCTCTGTACTTAATTCCCTAGATCCAGTAAATGCATCAATTTATCCTTTCACATCTGTCTTCCTCACTTTTGCTATTGCAGGATTATTGCCCTAGGCTAATGTGAACAGTGTGCATACTTATTACCTGGAGAGCTTGTTAAAATGCAGGTACTGCATCAGTAGGTATGGTAGCAACCCACAAGATGGCCTCTAATGAGCCCCATCTCTCAGTATTAACTCCCTGGATTGTTTCCTCCTATATTATATCAGGGTTGGTCTATATGACCAAACAATGGGACAGAAGTAATGGTATATCACATCTCAGATTAGACTATAAGACAATGTTGCTTTTGTCTTGGTTGTTCTCTGTCTCTCTTAGATCACTCACTCTGGGGAAAGCCAACTACCTTGTGGAGAAGTTACAAAGGCAGTGTATGGAGAGGCCAATATAGTGACAAACTGAGATGTCCAGCCAACAGCTAGTGAAATCTGAAACCTGCCGACAGCCACATGAGTGAGGTTGGAAAAAGGCCCTTCAGCTCCAGTCAAACCTTCAGATGACTATAACTCCAGCTGAAATCTTGACTACAACCTCATGAGAGACTCTAACCTAGAACCATCTAGCTAAGCCACTCCTAGATTCTTCACCACAAAAATGTGAGTTAAATATTTGTTGCTTTAAACTAACAGATTTTGAGGTAATGTGTTATTTAGCAGTAGATAACTTACACAGTAGATCTGGTGTAAGGCCTGAAAAATTCTGCATTTCTAACAAGCTCCCAGGGGACACTAATGTTGATGCTGATGGACCCTGCTTTAGTAGCTGGCCACATACCACTGCAACAGCTTCTCACCTAATCTCTACCTCAATTATCTCTCTGCTTCAAGCCCATTACACCCCTCCTTCCCAGTGTAGAACAGTTCCCTATTACCTACCATGTAAAGTCGGAGTCCACAGCCTATTATCAAAATGACAAGTGTTGGCGAGAATGTGGGGGAAAGGGAACCCTTGTGCACTGTTGGTGGGAATGTAATTTGGTGCAGCCACTATGGAAAACAGTATGGAGACTCCTCAAAGAAATAAAATACAGAACTACCATATGACCCAGAAATCCCACTCCTGGGTACAAAACCAAAGGAATTGAAATCAGTATCTTCGAGATAGCTGCAATCCCACGTTCATTGCAGCATTACTGACAATAGCCAAAACAAGAAGACAACCTGAATGTCCTTTATCAGATGAATGGATAAACAAAATGTCACATTTTCCTTATCCAGTCATTGGATATTCATTGAAATGGAATATTATTTAGCCATAAAAGAAGGAAATCCTGCCATATTCAACAACTTGGATGAATCTGGAGGGCATTATACTAAGTGAAATAAACTAAACAAATACTATATGCTATCACTTACATATGGAATCTTTCTTACAAAAATTTTTAATTTTTTTTTACTTTTTGGCCACACTGTATGGCATGTGGGATCTTAGTTCCCCAACCAGGGCTGAAACCCATGCCCCCTGCATTGGAAGGCAGATTCTTAACCACTGGACCACCAGGGAAGTCCCTGAAATATTTTTTTTTTTAATCTGATTTCATAGAGACAGAGGATGCAATGGTGGTTGCCAGAGCCTTGCAGGAGGGGAAAACAGGGTGATACAAGTCAAAGGATACACATTTTCAGTTTTAAGAATACATTCTGAGGATCTAATATAGAGCATGGTAACTACAGTTAATAATACAGTATTGTTGGACTTCCCTGGTGGTCCAGTGGTTAGGAATCCACCTTTGAATGCAGGGGATGCAGGTTCAATCCCTGGCCTGGATGCCTCAGGGCAACTAAGCCTGCACACCACAACTAGAGAGCCCATACTCACTGCAACTCTAGAGAAAGCCTGCGTGCCACAATGAAAAGCCCATATACTGGGTCTTTCTGTGTGCCCACAAAGACCCAGCACAGTCAAAAATAATAAATTAATTTAAAAAATAATGCAATATTGTATACTTGAAAGACATTGAGAGCATTCTCACCACACACACACAAA